>NC_079489.1:37688941-38288941 GCF_020520425.1 Spinacia oleracea | reverse complement strand
ATTATAAAAATTTGATATTTTGAAAATACATAACGAGACAAATCTAACAAGATCTTAAATTATAACATTTTGATGTATAAAATAGTGAGAATCCATGATCAAAGTTTTCATACTTTGGACACATATTTCAAAGCGTAAAGAACATTAAGGAACGGAGTTAGTATATATTAGATTAATTTTGGATTGAATTTCATTTTAGATTTATTTTTTAATTATTAGAGTGTTTGTGTTTTGGATGAAGTTTTATATGCGTAATACTAGTAATTAATTAATAAAATGTATACGTGACACCTAAATATTTATCTACGTGGCACCCATCTTTTTTAATTCAAAAATAATTTGAAAATCTTATTTTTTATTGGCCGAAATCGTTAGATTTCCTACGTGACGCTCTATTATTGGAATAGTGCTTGATTTTGGATTGAATTTTATTTTAGATTAGTGTTTGACTTTGGATGAATTTTATTTTAGATTTATTTTTTAATTATTAGAGTGTTTGATTTTGGGTGGAGTTGTATATATTAGTAATTAATTAATTAAAATATATATGTGCCACCTAATTAATTATCTACGTGGTACTCGATTTTTTTAATACAAAAGTAAATTAAAAATCGATTTTTCATTGGCCGAAATTATTAGATTTCCTACGTGGCGCTTTAATAATTCTGCAAATATGTTTTCTTTATATATATAAATATAATTTTGAAATCTTATTTTTTATTGGTCGAAATCATTGGATTTCCTACGCGGCGCTTTACTTATTCTGCAAATACGCCTCCTTTGATCTTATATATATTTTATATATATATATATATATATATATATAACCTCCCTTATAATGAGAACCTCTGATAGTTGTTAGATTAAAACAAAACGGACGAAAAGTAAACATAAGATCAATAAAAGTAAACACAATATCGACAGAAAGTAAACACAAGATCGGAAAAAGTAAACACAACATCGAGTAAAAGTAAACACAATATAATCAAAAGTAAACGCAACATCGACAGAAAGTAAACACAAGATCAAAAAAAGTAAACACAACATCGAGTAGAAGTAAACACAATATAATAAAAAGTAAACACAATATCGACATAAAGTAAACACAAGATTAGAAAAAGTAAACACAACATCGGATAAAAGTAAACAAAAAATAATGAAAAGTAAACACAACATCGACAAAAAGTAAACACAAAATAAATAAAAAGTAAACACAACATCAACAAACGAATAAGAACTAAAAACCCTAATTTCACTTGTTCGAAAATAAAAATTGAAAAGGGAATTACCTAAGCAACGGAGGAAACGAAGAGGAAGAGATTGAAAGAGAGAGAGAGTGAGAGAATTCGCAGGGGAGGAGGGAGGAAGAGAGGGAAAGAAATTCTGAAAATTGAGGAGTTGGGGGAGGTCATTCAACGCGGGTAAATTACCATTAACCCTTATTTATTTCAAAATTTCGGGTAGCTAGCTTTACAGCCATTAGATTCAATTGATCAACGACTGAGATTAGTTCTCAGTTCTCATGTTAAGGGGTGGTTCTCACCAGATCCTGATTATATATATATATATATATATAATATATATATATATATATATATATATATATATATATATATATATATATATATATATATATATATATATATATATATATATATATATATATATATATATATATATATATATATAACAAATAGACGGTACATTGCAATTTTTAGATTGTATATTTGTTCATTATGATTACGAGAATGTCACTTGATATGCCGATCAAGGGGATTGTTTTGAAATTTCTCTTTTAACAATCTTAAATAGTATAGTCGAAATAGAGAAATCGGATATGGAAAAATCTGACATGGCAGGAACCTGACACGAGAAAAGTGGGTTACCCTAATAATTCCTTGCTTTTATAAAACCATTTTCCAACTTAAAATAAAGGAATTACTAAAGTATTACCGCCACCGTGATAACGGTTAAGGCTAGTACCTGAATTACGCAGCGGAATTTAATGTCAACTAACTTTTCAAAAACATAAATAATAAATTATCGAGGCCTCCTACAAGTTGGAACCGTAACGGCCCAAAAACCAAAGTATTAAAAGTTCAACAAATTCAACACATAATTAAAGTATAGATAAAATAGTTTTAAAGTACGAAAGCATGCAACTCTCTCAATCATCCCAAGCCACATGATTTCCATCGTACTTCGATCTACCAACCTGCTATATTATTCTACTCCCAACAATGCAAGTGCAAATGATGGATCATCATAGGGTCATTAAGGCAAAGGCCGTGACCAAAAGACACAAATCACGTAGTCAGCAAAAAGCTGAGTACTTACAAGGCTAGAGTAAAATAAAACTATAAACATGCATCACTCTCTAAGTACTAATCAACATGCAAAAGCCATTTAATAAATAACAAGCAAATCATGAATACAAGACTCGACTCTTGACTCGACTCTTGACTCACAATTTAATTAGAATAAGCTTCGAACGGGCCAAAAGAATATTCCATAAAGGAAGGGTATTGGGAGCCAACCATACACCAAATAATAAATAATAAATATCGGACCATACCGAGTGTCGGGCCATACCGACGGAATTCCAGCGCATAATATGAATGAAACAACGTCTTGTATCATTAGTAGGAGATCAAGCTTTCCGTCAAGTCTCCCCCCATTGTTCATACTCGAGGTATATACGTTCCAAGAGTTTTGAAGCTTGTTCTGGTTGCACTTTACGTTTATTAATATTTTATTAAGGCGAACTCGAGACTCGAACACACTTACATACATACAATTAATAAACGACAACAAAAACGATCTCATTTTAATCTTTTAGGACTTGTGATCAACAAAGCAAGACACAATGAAATTACTACCAGGTTCCTTCTCACAAAAGTGAGATTCTACATCATGCCTATTAACATGAGGGTTGTGCCCTTGCACGACAAATCCTAATTCATTTCATACACTATATTCCCAGCTGAACCCTACATGTGCGGTGGCTTACGTGAGCTAACCCTTCACATGTGGTAAAATCAATAGTACAACGTGGTACGGATAATTGGCTCAAAAGTATGCTAGACATCCCATACAATAGCATAACAATAAATAATTCATCCCTTGCATGTGAAACAACCATACATGCATAAATATTGAACAACATGACTAACAATGAAATTCATACTCATAATAATCCCAACATGCTTGTTCAACCAATAATTCAATAATTCCATTATAATAATTCACATGATCGTTCACCAAAACAAATATGAATCCACATAATTCACATCAACAACAATCATGTAATGTCCTTGACAAATGGTGTGGTCGCCCTATACTTGTACGTACCTGGAATACCTAAGTACAAGGGCCACTGTGCGAATCACGACTCAAAGCTAGAAATCAACTCCTATAATTAAAATAATGAAACTTAATTATTATCCAGGTTTACTAAATTTCCAGCAACTTTGTTTAGTTTTAAAACACTTGAATTAATCAGAACTTAATCGTTCATTAATAAAAATAATAGTCTCAATCAATAGTTTAAAACCCTAGCATGAAATTAATTTATTTTCATGTATAAAACCATTAAAAGTCGACGTTTTAAGTCTTTACAATATTCTGAAAAATATAATTGATTATCATAATTAAATTCATCATCTAATTATGCTAATCAATCGCCCATAAGGCTTAGATTAAAACTCTAATCATAGTTTGTAATTAAAACCATAAAAACTAATAAAAATTGAAGCTTTAATATATACTTCAAATCTGAAAATTATAATATTTTAATTCAAAACATTCTTCAATAATTCAAACATACAAATCATCAAAATTCAGTGTTCATAACCGATCCCAGCATTTTAATTAATCAAAACCAATAATAATAATATAATTTAAATACGGAATTCGAATTTGGGAATTCTGGATTCGGCATCAAATCTTTGATTTTAGTCAAAATTTTAAAACGCCGTTTACATGCGAAATTCACTATAAAATTATACGATTCCGACCATTATTGACTAAACTGCCGAAAATTCTGCGAACATATAATTAAATAATCGCACGAATTTGCAATTAATTACAAAAATCGAAATTAATCACCCCTTTAATTCATTGAAAATTTATAAAATTTAACCATGTTAACTATAATTGATTATGGAATTAATTAGAGGCTCGTGATACCACTGTTAGGTTATGACAAATATAAAACATATATATTTCATGCGTAAAAACCATAAAGCCAGGAATCCAAATTAATTGCCACATAACATAGCATAATTTAGGATGCATACATTCGAAGCGTGCCTTCCCTAGATGCTCCCGAACCGAACAAGAACAAGTTTAGGACTCCAAGTGTCGTCCCTCCGTAGATAGTCCACAGCACGTTCTGATCCGCCTTAGATTTAATTAACTAGAATTCAACCTAAGGTATTATGTTATTCGAATATAATTTGTGGAAAATTATTGACTTTAGTTTTAACCTTAAAACTATATGAATACTTGAATTGATGTGTTTATAAATTGTGAATGCCATCACCTATTTATAGGGTAGGATTATCGGAACTAGAAGCCTACTAGGTTTCAACTAATCTAATCCTATTAGAATTAGATATTAATTAAAACTATTAAGTTAATGTTTAATTCAACAACTAACTCTAGTAGCTTTAGGAAATTAATCTTTAATCTAATCCTAATCGCTTAAGGATTCGATGCATGCACGAACTCAACGCACACACGCACGCACAGCCCACGAGGGGCGTTGGGCGCGCCCGCGCGCGGAGTGCTCGGCCCACAGCGCTGCAGCCCACGAGTGGGCGTGCCAGCCTGTTGGCCTCGCTTGGGCCTGGCCTTGCGTTTTGCTTGGTTGGGCCTTGCGATGCTGGCGGGCTGCCTTGCTTCCTTGCGCGCATGGGCTTGCTAGGCGCAGGCCTGGCTTCGTGCTGGGCCTTGCGTCTAGCAAAGCTCGTCCGATGTTTATTTCGTACGACGCGCTTCCGATTAATTTTCCGATTCCGGAATTCATTTCCGATTCGAACAATATTTAATATTTCCGATTCCGGAATTAACTTCCGTTTCGAACAAATATTTAATATTTCCGATTCCGGAATTATTTTTCGATTCCGATAATATTTCCGATTCCGACAATATTTCCGTTTCCGGAAATATTTCCGATTCCGGCAATATTTCCATTTCCGATAATATTTTCAGATACGTACCATGTTTCCATTTCCGGCAACATCTACGACTTGGATAATATTTATATTCCGATACGATCCATATTTCCATTTCCGGCAATATCATCGTTTCCGGAGTATTCATAATTTGCCTTTTTGACGATTTCAGCTCCCACTGGAACCGAGATCCGTCGATTTCGAATATCCATAAATGGAGTATTTAACTCACTTAAATACTGATCCGTTCACGTACTATTTGTGTGACCCTACGGGTTCACTCAAGAATAAGATGTGGATTAATATTATTAATTCCACTTGAACTGAAGCGGCCTCAAGCTAGGCATACTGTTCACTTGATCTCACTGAATTATTAACTTGTATAATTAATTAATACTGAACCGCATTTATTAGACTTAGCATTGAATGCATACTTGGACCAAGGCCATTATTTCCTTCATTCCGAGTGTATGGGGATGATAGTGAAAACGTATAGAGAACTTAGGCTTAGGCTTATGGCTTGGGTATAGTATGAGATTATGATTTGGTGCCATTTACTCGGCTGATTTAAGGCCCTATTTATAGGAAATACGTGTCATTGAATATAGGAACTGTTGGAATTTGATGTACGTTGAAAAGCAAGTGGGCGCAAGAAATCTTTCGCGCACAACACTTGGGCGTCAGAAATGTTCCAGAGTTTGTTTTTGAGTTGAATTAGGATATGTGCGCGAGAATATTATTGCGCATGAATGTTGGCGTGAGAGATTAGCTGCGTTGGGCCCTGTGCGCAAGAGATTTCTTGAGCACAAATTTGTTTTCATGCGTTTTATCTCTTTTTATTTGGATTTTTATTCGGTTTCATGCCGTATTAAAACTCTTTTAATCATTATTTTCAGTTTATTCAACTAAAACTCTATTTTAATCCTTTTATCTATTTTGTAGGACACTATGAATTTAATTAGAATGCAACCAAAATTCCTTAATGCTTTTCAATCTTTTCTAGGAAATTAATTGGAGTGCAACTAAAATTCCTATATGCTTTAGAATTTTAATTGGAATGCAATTAAAATTCCTTTGACATAAATCTATCTTGGAAGGTTTTACTATTTTAGCCGATACTTAGAGATGCAACTACTATAAATAGCAGCTACTATAAATAGAAACTTTGGGTTTGGGTAATGAGTCAGTCAGTCTTAGAATGTTCGTCGATCAGGATTGCGTTTGCTAAGTGGATGTTTTGTTTCATCATCGAACTTATCGCTTCTAGCTAGAGACCAAATGTAGGCGTCTACAAGTATCAATTGGTATCGCGTGGTTGAAGAATTATTGTTATTAATATCTGATTGTAAATGCATCAGTGTTGATTTGGTGCAGTGGCGGAGCCAAGTAGGTGGACCCCCCAAAGAAAAATTGGAAAAAAAATAACTTAGAGCTGAGAGCAAAGAGACCTGTTATTTAACAGAACCGATCTCATAGGTTATACTAAAAATAACAACTGCGCATATAAGAAATCCCGTGTACTCTAGGAATAATCCTAAGAGACCAACCTTTTGAAACAACGGTCTCTTAGAATTTTGAATAATTATGAGGAATAACCCTAAGAGACCAGTCTTTTGAAATAACTTGTCTCTTAGAGTTTTGAATTTAAATACCCATTCTCTTAAATTAAGTTATTCTTTTCATCATGCATATTTAACCCGTACAGAATAATTCTAATAATTTTGTACGTATTGATTGTAATATGAATATTTATTAATTTTAGGACGATACATTTTTTTAGTAATATATTGTGTGTTGTGGAAAATAACCAAACACAACACACTAAAAATCCTGGGAACGCAACTGCCGACACCCCGCAAAAAAAATCCTGGCTCCGCCACTGATTTGGTGTATGTGTGGTTGTTGTAGTTCTTAAGTCAATAATGCTAATAAGAATAAGAGAATGTATACAATGATTTAATTTGTACTATCTTTAATGTGTCCCGATTCTTGGGTTCTCTTGAAAACGAAGAATTGGATTTTTGAACGTAGTCCCATATACACGATTATTATTGTTATAAATGAATTGAAAAAGAAGTTGGTTTTAGGCCATTCAATTTGCTTCTACCTGTGGGGCCTTGTGTAAAGGGGAACCTTGCACACCCTTTTCAACAGGAAAGCTGAGTACGATAAAATACTTTTATGTAATAGTGTTATCTCTCTTGTATGAGTGTATGACTATGAGTCGGCAGTACAATAATAAAGTAGGAGTGAAGCTAACAAAATCAATCACTATTCCTTCGCCAGCAACCTCCATCTCTCACTTTCTACGGTTCTACAGTACAATCCCATTTGGCACTCTGTACTCTCACATATTTCTTTTTTCGGTTTTTTCATGGCCGCAATGTAGAACAACATCTTAGTTTTTGTTGGTGTGTTTTTCTCCCTTATTATTGATTGTGACGGGAACTTGAAAGTGTATAAATACAACCAAAAACTAGATCACTTTCACCCACATAACAACATCACATTCCAACAAAAATTGGTTGTCAACAACAATCAGTGGTCTGGGGCGAAGTTGGGGGCTCCCATTTTCGCTCTGTTGGGAGATATGAAAACCGACCCTTACTCCATCGATGAATACGATATTTTAAACCTTTGCGCAATCGAATTTAAGGCCCTGCTAATTTATATTGAGGTAGTTTAAACATAGTACAAATTATACGGAGTAATTCATCTATATATTAATTTCTTGATTTTCTCAATTCTTTAAAATAATATTCATTTATTTGGCTTTATAAACTAGCGAAATTAGTACGTGTCATTATCTGTGGAGTAGATGTAATAATTATGTTTGAGCAAAAGATGTATTTTTTAATACACTTTCTTAATTTCTTTTTAGCATCGTTTTTATGGTGATTCAATACCGTTGCGCTCAATAGAATCGGCTATGAAAGATCATCGGGTCAGAGACTTTCTAACTACGGAGCAGTCTTTACAAGATTTTGCGGACATTATTCAAAGCTTGAAAGTAAACCTATCCGTTCATAACTCGCCTATCATTGTCGTTGGTATGGGCTATGGTGGAGGTATAAATCAAATTTTATTTCTCCGTGTATAGTTAATAATTCTCAAAAATCTGTTTGATTTTGTATTTTCTTATATTTACTCCGTAATAAGAACAGGAATAAGACAACGAAAAAGAGGAATCTCAACATGGTGGCCTCTTACTTCTCCATGTTCTACACGGAGGAAAAAAAATAGTATTCTAACAAAATTTCTACAATAAATGACGTGTACAAGAAAAATGTAATTATCCAAAAGTATTATTTTGCGTAGACTTTATATCACGAGTATAAATACTAATATATTTGATTTCAACTTTATATTGACTAATAAGGATTAAATAAAACGAACTACATAATATTATATATTAGGTTAATTTAAGCCTTATTTTTTTTAAACCAGCGTTAGCGACATGGTTCCGACTGAAATATCCAGAGATCGCTATTGGAGCCCTTGCGTCATCATCTCCGTTATCTTACTATGGCAACAGTAGCCCGGGACATGAATACTGTTTAACTGTCAGCAAAGATTTCAAGGCATTTCCTTGTCCATACATGATACTCCCTCTGTAATTTATTAAGAATGACAACTATCATTTCCGGCCGTAATTTATTAGGAGTCACACTTTCATTTGTAGTAACTTTTCTACCCCACCATCTAATTAAATTATATATCTACTTTACCCTATAACCCACCACCACATTAAACAATTTATTTTAAAAACCACCCCACCAAAGTTAATGTTCCCTACTTGTTTTACTTGAACAAAATGCTCACTTGCTTTATTATTTTATTTCATTATACTATTTTTCTTTAATAACCGTGCCCGACTATATGTGATTCCTAATAATTAGGGAGGGAGTACTACGTACATTACATTGAATTACATACCATTAGTTTAAGACTTACTCAAGTATAAAAACTATTTGTCCAAAAACTTAATTAAAGACCATTGGAATTAAATTTGGAAGTGTCACACCAAGTGAGACCAATATATAATGTAAGCATGTTAGCTTGAAAATACTGAATCATCTATATACGGAGTATTTTGTTTATTTATTAGTCGAGTATTTATTTATTTGCTAAATTTATTATTTAATTCAAGTTCGTTGGATTTTTTTTGCTACAAATTAGCACATAGTATACCGTATGTGCTTGAATCATCAGTTAAATTTATGACATTAAAAATTTGATTTCGCTAATTAGGATGTCAACCCAACATGCTACGAGTACATACGACAATCCTGGGAAAGCTTGATGAATTTGCATCCTATCCAAATGGGTTGGCACTCCTTAACCAAGCTTTTAATACATGCAGGTAAGTAATTAATCATATAAATGTATTGATCGAAATACGTGTGAAAACAACTTCCTATAAGGTGATGTTTGGTTGCACTTGGGAAGTTATATTTCCCTTATATTTGCAATTCCCATGTGTTGTAAGTTGTAACTTCCTAGAAATTGGGTGCTCTTGTTTAGTTGAGCATAGGAAGTTAGAATTCCCATGGGAAGTTCTACTTACCTAAGGGGGACTAGGTAAGTAACTTCCCCCATTTTGGGGAAGTTACTAGGTAAGTAACTTCCCACTTCCTATGCTCATGTCAACCAAACAACTACTTTGCTATTTACTTCCTAGGAAATAAGACTTAAGAATGAATCTAGGCTATTGGATTAGGATGGATCTAACCGCATGATTAGTCGCGTTGGTTAATGGCAATGTTTTAAATAAACATAATTTTCTTATACAATTAGAACATATTTTATGTCCTTGAACATGATTTATGTTTGTTTAGAACAATGATGTATATTTTTTAGAACATGTTGCATGTATTTCAGAACACGTTGTATGTTCTGTCAACTTTGCTTCCTCTATTTTCTCTCTCCAAATTTCCCACATTTCTTCAAATTGAACTCGTCTTTAATTTTCAAATTATTTAAAATTTTGTTATAACTAGTTGTTGGACCATGCGCTAGCGCGCACGATCCCCAAGGTATACAAACTTATTTTGCAGAAATGTTATGTAAAGACTGACATTTACAAATTTACGTTAAATGTTAGAAAACAATGCTAAAGTTCGCATGTAATTAATAATATGAAATTATACAAACGTTTATAATATTTATGTCATTGATACGACAGGGCGAAGGAAAGTTAGGTTAGAAAGAGTGACGGGAGAAATTCGATGGAATAAATTGTTGGTTGCCAACAAAAGGATGAAGAAAGGCAAAAGAGGAAAAAAGAAAAGAAAAAAAGGAGACAAATAGTAGCGAGATGGCAAGGGCATAATTGTCCCCACACTGTTAATAAGAATAAGACAAAAAAATAAATTAAGGCACAAAATAGGGGTAAAATAGTAAGTGCACTATTAGGTGAATAGTAAAAGAAGTTCAAGGCTTTATAAGTGTTAGGATATTTGCATATAATCTTCCACATCTGAACTATAATTAGCATTTTTCATATTAATTCAAGGAAGGTTTTTCAATGGCTACAAAGAATATGTAGCCACTATAATAGTCTTCAATCTTGACCCTTTATTCTTAAAGAACCAATCACGGCCATTCACCAGTTTGACTTAAAAAAATAATTTAAGAAAATTATAAACTATATTTATTAACAAAATTTTAATTAGAAATAATTTTTTCTCCGTTTAATATGAACAAAAGAAAAGACTGCTTGCAGATTAATCTCCAAATAAACAAATCTCCATTAACGTCTACAGTTGAATACTCATGGTTGTGTTTTATTAACAATCAAATTGTTCATTAATGAAAGAGTAATTATCATTCTCCCTTCTTCTTCCATCAAATTAATTGATAAACATTCTTTAAGGAAATATTATGCATCATTATCAATCTATCCCTGGAAAAAAGAAAAGGAGTATGAGTTTCTTGGAATTTCAAGAAATAAAAATAGCCAGAGCTACAATATAATTAAGGACGCCAAAATAAAAAAAATTAAACAAATCAATAATAAAGGGTTGAAGAAGAAATGTAAAATTTAATTAACTGTCATTTCACATCACTCTGTGCTAGTCGTAGTTTTTTATTTTTTTATTTATTTTTAGTCTTTTAGTTAATATATTCGTTTGTTTTTGGTTTTGTCAACTAAATGGATGGATTGAATTTAATGTTAAATATCAATGGTTCAGATTTAAAGATTATAGTGACTATAAAATTGTTGTGGTTATTGTAAAATTATCCTTAATTCAAAGAAAAAGATATCCATTCATGTGTTTATCTCATCCTCTTTCTCTCTATTCTTTCATCATTGGAGTAATTTATTCCATCATGTTTATGATGTGATGTTAAGATTATGTGAATTTAAATAACTATATTGAGTTTGAGCTTACAACTTTAATGGGTTCTATTTGAGGAAGAGAAAGAGTGTTTTTATGTAGAAAAAAGTGGAATGTAAAGAACTTGAGTAGAAAAAACGGGCCTTCAAATTTCACATAATTTGGGATAAAAAATAAAGAAGAATCTAAATTATAACTTGATGAACAAATACTCAGCAAATTTTAGAACATGAATTGTCACAATTTAGAACATGAAGTGTGAGATTTTAGAATATGAATTATCACAGCTAATTAGAACATGAAGTACGAGATTTTAGAACATAAGTTGTCACAGTTTAGAACATGAATTACGAATGTTTAGAGCATGAAATTCAACCTAAATAAGTTGAGTTTCAAAAAAAATATGATGAAAAATTTCGTTAAACTTGTTAAGAATTACGCCGATTTCAAAGAACTTTGTTGAATTATTGTAACAGCCCGCCCTTAACAAGCTGCTTCCTAAACACACTTAGTCTTAATTTAAACAAACTCAATGTAATTACAACTTTAAATCCTGCTAAACAAACTTTCACTCTACCACTTCAAGTATTAATCACGGGTTTAGCCTATCTCAAAGACACTAATCAAGACCCATAAACTTAATTAGTTATTAAAAATTTCGGCAGCACTTCCCCTAAATATGGACAACCTAAAATACTATTTAGGAAATTACGTCAGATTCTCTTTCACCTGCTTCAAATTCATCATTTCAACATATAACATATCCCAAACATCACCAGAGTGTCACTGTACAGCCTACACTTAATGAGCTACTTCTAAGCACACTTAACTTTAAACCAAAGAAACTTAACTTCACTACGACTCCAATACAGATACACAACCCATAAATTATAAACCAAAAGCTTTAAGAAGAAATTATACACCCCATTAACAAACTCTAGGAAATAAATTACATTTGGCGAATCCACAATCCAACCTTGGACACGTAAGGTCATTGAAGAAATCTACGAACCTTGAATCTGAACTGAGACCTAACTCTTGCTACCTGCAAAACATTTTAACTCTGCCCCCACCGGGACAGGTTCAAAGAACAAAATCAGCGGAAATCTGAGTACACACATCCAACGTGAAATGCATTTGATAGGTGGCTCAAAATGATTTTATTTATAGTTTTTATGTTTTGTTTTGAAAAGCAACTTCGCTTATCAAACTCAATTGAAAAACATAACTTGATAAAACATTATAACTTCTTTGAAATCTATTTCGCGAAATCCTTATTATTCAAACAACGATTTGGGAAACGATACACTAGCATTACTTGAAAAGAAAAACTTCAGACTTTACTTACCATCTCACAAAGTTTCTAAATTTACGATCACCTCGACTGAATTAGACTCACAACTTAAGATTCATCTTGTCATTCTCATACTCTTAATCATTTTCAATCATAACCTAATTCGACAATGACTCATAACGATAGCTCGAGTATTATAAGTAAATCTTTTTCCCAATCTACAGTTTTTGCCACAAGGTGAAACACAGGATATGTATTCACAACTCAATTCGAAACTTATTGCCACAGTACTGCCAAAAGTCATGTAAATTTGCTACATGATATTACCACAAACACAATTCAAACTCACAATGCATATTCGATATAATTTCATAATTCAAAGCGAAAAGAAATAATTTATTTCAACATATTAGTTGTTGTTGGGGAAAGTGAACACGAATAGAGAGGGGTCAGCATGACCAGCTGCTCTATACGGTGGGGGTCGTCACCCTCCCGATTATCATACGCTTGCAAGACTTAACTAGGACATGTCCCTAATTACGGGTCAAGCCCGCTTACCACGAGTAATACACACTTCCAAATATGGGTCAAGCCCATTTACCATGAGTCTATTGATATATCACTCGCTTCCAAATATGGGTCAAGCCCATTTACCACGAGTCTATTGATATAGCATTCGCTTCCAATGTTTTTCATCACCGATGCATGTGAGAACTATGCCACACATACACGACTACTTTCCCCTACTTAAGTATTTATTGCTAATTTTGAGGTTCGCTCTCAAACTTAAGTTACAATCCCTAAATCATGAATTAGCTTCTTCCTCATTATATATCAACTCTCTATCTTATATAAATCTTTAACCCGATTTCCCTATCAAACTCAAGACTCGTTGACTCTTTAACCTTACAACACTTAGACCATGGTGAACCGGTAGGACATGAGCGCCTTTCTTGATTTACTCCTTTGATTAAACTTTCTTAAACCACTAATCCATAACTCGACTTCTAATGTGATATCCTTAAACATAAATTAACTTGAGACTCTAATATAATATTAATTTGGCACGTAGTTTGATTTAATTATCAATGTTAAATTCAACTAGGTGAGTTTAGTGTGCCTGAAATGTATTTTATAAATATTTAGACAACTCTTTATATTAAAACAATCTTTATTAACTCAAAAAGAATTATTAATTTCTTTCTAAATTAACTAGTTTAAAAAAGAACACCGTTCTTCATAACAAAATCTCTTTTGAAAACTTATTGAAAGAATTCATTTTACTCCGCAAAAACCATTATCTATCATTTAAGGTAATACGTTCAAAATGAAATATATTTCAATTATGATTGTTTTCAACATATATATTAAAATCTTGTTCAAAACTAATTTCACCCCCATAATTCACAACTTAAGAAAAAGAAAATTGCGCGACTTCAAGAAATTCAAATAAATATAACTTGGAGGAATTAAAATATAAACTTTACTTGAAAACATCTCTTTAAAATTGATTTAAAACTCATTCTTAGCTATATTTTGACTAGATTAATAAATAAGTAAATAAATAAATAAAATTCATATTCTAACTTATACTCGTTCGTTTAAGAACTTTTGATTTGTAGCAGTCACCCTTGACACTTTAAGATTCATTTGGTATTGACAATAAAGTTATGATCCCTCTGATTAACTAACACCTCTTAATTAGTACTTTACTCTTATACATATAAGACATTTCTTACCGTTTGACTAGTTCCCATGACCAAGATCAATTTTAACGCTCAACACAAGTTTCAAGATAGGTTCAATCCAAGGCAAGAAATTCTCAATTAGATTCCAATCCATAACAAGCCCCCGTAACTTCCCTTTTAAATGGTTCAAAATCATTTCTATCTTGAAATTCAAAGCCGACATAAATCATTTCAATAAAACAATCAAATTCATTTGCGAATCAACAATTAAGATTATAATTATGTTTATATATACAAACATAACAATATTGGTACTATATTATACTTAAATCACAACATATATTTTCAAACAACGAAGATGGTTGGACAATGTGTACCTTCAATTGCCGCACAAAAATTCCAAGCCACAATCCACTACCAATCCACTTCTACTTCATCATTTCATTATCCTTAATCAAACCCCAAACGTTCACCTCCACAAGAAAGACATGAATTAATATCCTCTTTTCTTAAAGTAAACTAAAGACTAAATCATCATTTTGTTGAGAAATCTAAACCGATTCCTGAAAACTTATTTCAAAAGCTTAGCATGTATACTATATTAGGAAAGCTAAAGTAATTGTGACTAATATTCATAATTGTATAATTTTCTTATTTACTAAAATAGGTTTTGAAAACTAAATTACACTCTTATTTAGAAACCATTTGGTATAACTGAACATTAATCAAACACGCTTTAATAATCAAAACTCATTTTTATATAATCAAAATAAATAATAACAATTTATTTCCATAAACTATTATAATCTAATTGATATAGATTAATAGGAATAAATAGAATTGGAAAATAATTATACCCATAAGAAGGAAATTCAGCAACAACAGTAGATAAATTGCAACTGCAACAGCAACAGCTCCAGTAGGACCGCGGAGCTCCGGCAAGGATGTGTCGCACCCGAAGAGGAGAGAGAAGCCAAAGAAGAGGAAGTTAGGGTTTCCTGAATTGGGATTCTAAGCAATTCAAATAATTAACAGGCTAGGATAAAGAGGTTACCCATTTGTGAGGCAGTAGCAACGGCGGCAGCAACGACCACCATGGTGGCGGCGTGAGGCGGAGCAAAATCGAAGGAGAAGGGGAGAGAGGCGAGACTCTGTGAAGCAGTAGCAAAGCAGCGACACCACAACAACATGAGTCGGAGCGTCGACGAAGAGGATGGTCGGCGTTCGCCGAAATGAGGGAGAGGGGAGCAGTTGAAGAGAGAGAAAGATCGACGAGAGTGAGAGAGAGAAAATGAGGGTTCTCCATTTTTCTTTCTTTTTGGATCTTTCTAGAATGAATTTTTTTGAGGAAAAATAAATTAAAATAAAATAATATAATATAAGTGATTAGGTGATTATTCAGCAAAATAAAGGAAAGTACGAGGGTAAGACTCTTGTCACCCAACCCATGTAATCTTAATCAAACATTAGCTAATTAAATTAAAAAAAATCCTTATTACCTTTACTTTAGATAACTTTAACTAGAGAAACTCAATTAACGAAAACAACAAATAACATCACCAACCCGATTAAAATGGAAATCTTAGCTTATAAATAATATATGTGTTTAAACGAATTATTTAAGATAACAAGATCCATAATCTATAACCGAATAGATTTCAAATTTTTTAACTTGTGGTAAAATCTCAAGAGTAATTTAAAACTTGTTTATTAGATAATAATATAGTTTTTTTTACGGATATTTCATGAAATGCCCCCGAGTTTTGCTGTAATTCACCAAACGCCCATCAAGTTTCAACAATTCATAAAATACCCCTCACAATCTGTACAAATACCCACCATACCCTTACTGATAACGGGCGTTAAGTCGCCGTTACTGTGAATTTACCTTTATGCCCTTATGTTCTCTTTTGATGTTATTTACCCATCCCTGGTCGATCTTCCTCCTGTTCTTCCTTATTCAACTGACTTCTCTCTCCCCCATGTTCTTCCTCCTTCAACTGCTTATTGTCCCATTAATCACCAAAAAACACAGATCTAGAGCAAAGGTGCCCCAAACTCAACAAATCTAGAAGAAACTAGAAAACGAGTATTTGATTTCTTCAAATTAGCCTGCATGTCACTTCCAAAAGTCAGGGAAATCTACAATCTCGACGATGTCGCCACCATCTCTCAGCTTCGAACCACCATCGCCTCTCAGCTCTGTAAGAATGCCCACATCAAAGACCCTAAGGTTTCCCCTCTAATTTATCCTTTTTCTAATTTTTAATTTTTTTTTGGAAATCTTGTTCCTCTAATCGTGGAATTAGGGTTAATTGTAATGTTTTTTCATTTATTTTTATGCGTTATTATTTAGCACTAGTTGTGTTTGAATGTTAATTTGACCACCTTTGTACTTCATCCGTGTTTTATGTTCATTGATTTTGTTGTTGTGTTCGAAGTTTTGATGATTTTTGCTCTTTTTTCGGGGTTTATGTTTATTTGGAATTCTATCAGAAAGACAACTGATTGTGCTTTAGTTATTTGTGGATATTTATTGGTTGTGGTATTTGAATGTTTGATGATTTTCATTCTATTTTGGGGTTTTATGTTTAGTAAAGAGAGAATTTTTTTTTCTTTTGGCAAATAGTAAAGAGAGAAAAATTGATTGTTGGTAAACAAAATGAACTTTAGAGATTGAATTGAGTATAATCAAATATTCAAATGTGATTAGTATGGAATGAATAGATGAGGAGTAAAATTTTGGTGGATACTTGAGCTTTGATTATTGTTTATTCATGTGTTTCGTTGTCCATTCTCAGCTTCTGCTAGTATGGTGACTTGATTATCTGTATGATATGTACTGTGAGCTTGGTGCAGACATACTGTTGTTAACTTAGCTATCACGAGTCCTGTCATAATGTTAGTATTTTTCCTGTTGTTGTTGTTGTTGTTGTTGTATGGATTAGACTTGATGCTTGTCTGTTGTCAATGCAACTCTTATAGCGTGGGATTCAACTTCTTTAGTTGCACTTCTTTATGGGTTGCTCCCTGGTTCTTCTGCTCCAAATTTATGTGGATTTGACCACTATGATTAATTATTTGATTCACCAACTATGTTCTAGATTTGGAAATGTCAAAGTGTGTTGTGTGCTCATTGGTTTGATTGGTTTTGCTGAAACGAAACCTTCTTTTTCCTATTCAAACACTTCAAGCAATGAGAGTTGAGGTCAACTTAGGCTCTTATTTGCTTCCGATGTTAGGGTTTCAACCTTGCAAATGTGAAAGCTTTAATGTGATGGTGACAATGATGATAAATGTTCAAATATTTCTGATATAATTCTGGAACTGTAAGCTCAAAATGGTAGAGCGACCAGGTAACAACCTGGTAGGTTGGTGGTTCGAGTCCACTCAGGTCCAAAATAAAATGAAACATTTACACAAGGATAAAAGTCATAAATTTGAATATCTGATGCAACACTGGAATTACAGTATCTAGATTGCTGCAATAATAACAAAACTCATGACAAAAATCTTAAAGCAAGCAAAACAACATCTAAATTGCACGAACAATCCAACAAATTAAAGGGGTTTACTTCTTCTCTCTTCTCTCTCATGGTGTGGTGTACGTTAAGGTTCCCTTACTAACGTGCGCCAATCTTGAAAATGGCGAGGAAGAAGAAAACGCAGAAGCATGAGATTGCTCAAGTGAATGAGGAAGCCTCTTCTCTTCTTCATCAAGAAGTTTCGAGGCCTAAGAACCAGAACCAACTCAGAAAACAAATACCCATTCCTGATGAACCTCGGGTTAGTGCGGGTCTGGTGACACCAGTTACGCTGCCTCATTCTGACCATGTGCTGCCGTCGATGGAACGTCTAGACAACTCTCAAGCTTACCAGGACTCGGCTGGTTGGTCGCGGTCAGTGCGTACTGATGTAAATCGACCGGCATCGCTGGTTGAAGCTCTGGAAGAGTTTTACGAAGATAGCCATCGAATGGTGGTGGGAAAGGATAGGGTGGACCTCCTGGTGAGAAGTGTTAATGCTGCACTCAAGGAAATGCACCATCAGAGTGTGATGAAGGAGAACCCAGGTGTAGATCCAGCCCAGAAAACAGAGGATGTCCGTACAGAAACAGAGTGTGAGATGAATGGTGCGCAGCCAGCTCAAAGGCGATTGGATATGGAACCAAAACCATGGGTGAGTCTATTCAAAGGTAGTTCACTCCCTTCTAAAGGTTTTGCGTTGAATTTTATTGCTCCCACAGTCTGTGATGGTAAACCCATAGCTGTACTTGATAAGCATGAGATACAAAAAATGAATGATCTATGGGGAAATGCAGTTGTCATGTATGTAGTTGGGGAAAAACCTTCGATTGGGTCTATTTTGAGATTCATTGCAAAAGAATGGCACCAAGTGGGTAAACCTCAGATTTTCCTCCATGATGAGGGCTATTTTGTAATCAGATTCCAGTCAAAGAAGGATAAGGAATCAGTTCTGGTGGCTGGTCCTCATATGTTCTTTGGCAAACCTATGATTGTTAAACCTTGGACAGCAAGTTTTAATTTCCAGGAGGAAATATTGAGGGTAGTACCAGTGTGGATTAGGTTGCCTAACTTACCATTGAGCTGTTGGGGGGGTGATTCATTGAGCAGAATAGGGAGTTTGCTTGGGGATCCTCTATATGCTGATGAATGTACTTCTAAACAGCAAAGAATTTCATTTGCTCGAATTCTTATTGAGGTGGATGTAACTGGTGACTTGCCTAAATCTGTGCAGATTCAGGACCCTATGGGTAACATTGTTAAACAGGTGGTTGAGTTTGAATGGCTACCACCTTATTGCCAGAAGTGTAAGATTGTGGGGCATGACTGTACTCAGACAAGAGTTAATACCACAAGATTTAGGCCAGCTGATGTTCAGAGAAAGAAGGTTGTGAAGGTGTGGAAACCTAAAGCAGTGCAACCAAATGTTGAACCACAAACTACTGATGAGTTGACTGCTAATGATGCTGTACAAGAGGATGATGGGGAGAATGGAGAGTTATCTGTTTATGATAAGCCTTTTACTCCAATTGCTCCAGTGCTTGATGAAGGGTGGAGAGTTGTTTCAAGAAGAAGAAGAGATATTAGAACTCCAGCTCAGACTGTGGGGCTTGCTGAAGTCCATTTGAATGGGGAGGAATTGGTTGCTGGTAGTGATGGAGTGGAATTCCCAATTGATCCACCATGAATATTAGTACCTGGAATGTGAGGGGATTGAATGATCCCATTAAAGTAGTTGAAATAAAGAAGTTTTTAGCTAGTAATAACATTAGTGTTGTAGCTTTGTTAGAAACTAAAGTTCAGGAGAAGAATAGTTGTAAAATCCAGAAGAAAATAGGGGTTGGGTGGCAGTGGATTATGAATTATGAGCACTCTCCTAGGGGAAGGATATGGATTGGTTGGAAGCATGCATTGGTGTCAGTTCAGCTTATCCAAAAAACTGAATTTTGTGTTCACTGTCATGTTACTACTAAGAATGGCTTGTTTGATGCTTTATTTTCAGCTGTGTATGGTTTGCACTCTGTTGATACTAGAAGACCAATGTGGAGAGAGATCACTACTTTCAGTAGTACTGTTAATTGTCCTTGGCTTGTCATGGGGGATTTCAATGCAGTTTTATTAGCTGCTGATAGAGTAAATGGCAATGCAGTTACAGAAGGGGAAACTAAGGATTTTGATAGCTGTATGGATGCTGCAGGGTTGGCTGAGCTTAAGAGTTGTGGGAGTTACTATTCTTGGAGCAATAAGGGGCAAGGTAACTTGAGAATCTGTTCCAGAATAGATAGGGCCATTGCTAATGCTTTGTGGCATTCTAAGTTTGTTGATGCTGTGGTGGATTATTTGCCTCCAGGAATTTCTGATCACTCACCTCTGGTTATGTCTTGCAATATTCATATGGGAGGGGGGAGTAGACCCTTTAAATTTTTTAACTATATGGCTGATCATGTTCTGTTCCTTGATGTAGTTAAAAAGGGATGGGATGTGTCCTGTCCAAGGGGTGGAGCCATGTTCAAGGTGTGGACTAAGCTGAAAGCAGTAAAGCAAGGATTGAAGGAGTTACATCATAAAGATTTTGCTAAGCTTGATGAGAGAATTGAGGGGTTAAGGGCTGATTTGGGTCAAATTCAGATCCAGTTAGCTTCTTGCCCTACTGATAGTAGTGTGCAATAAAGTGAGAGGGATTGTAGCGAGACTCTTAAGAAGTTTTTGCATATTCAGGAGAGTGCATATAGACAGAAAGCAAGAATTCAGTGGTTGCAAGTAGGAGATTCTAACTCTAAATTCTTTTTCAGTGCAATGAAGGAGAGGATTTCTAGGAATAGCATTGATATTTTGTATGATGATTCTGGGAAGAAGCTTAGCACTACTCAGGAAATTCAGGAAGAAGTTAGCTCTTTCTATAAGAAGTTGATTGGTACTGCAGCTAGCTCATTGATGGGTGTGGATGTTGGAGTGGTTAGGAAAGGGAAGCAGCTGTCTGCTGCTGATGCAGAAATGTTGGTGGTTCCTGTTTCAGATGCAGAAATTGATGCAGCTATCAAAGGTATTGATATCAATAAAGCCCCTGGGCTTGATGGTTTCAATAGTTTGTTCTTTCTTAAAGCTTGGGAGATTGTGAAAGCTGATGTTTATGAAGCAGTAAGAGAGTTTTTCAGAGCTGGGGTGATGTTAAAGCAAGTGAACAACACTTCAGTTACTTTGGTTCCTAAGATTCAGAATGCCTCTTGTGTGAAGGATTTTAGGCCAATTGCTTGCTGCTCAGTTGTCTACAAAATTATCTCCAAAATTCTTACTGCTAGAATGCAAGGTGTTATTGGTACAGTGGTAAATTGTTCTCAATCTGGTTTCATCCCTGGTAGATCCATTTCTGATAATATTTTGCTGGCTTGTGAGTTGGTGAAGTGCTATTCTAGAAAACATGTTTCTCCTAGGTGTATGATCAAGGTGGATCTGAAAAAAGCCTATGATTCCTTAGAGTGGCCTTTCTTGAAAACCATGCTGTCAGAGCTAGGATTCCCTATGAAGTTTGTGAATTGGGTGATGCAGTGCCTCTATTCTGTTTCTTATTCCATTCTGATAAATGGTTGTCCCACTAAACCAATTCCTGCAAAGAAAGGGTTGAGACAAGGTGATCCCATTTCACCTTATTTGTTTGCTTTGGGTATGGAATATCTGTCAAGGTGTCTTGCTGCTCTTGCTGAAGATACTAACTTCTCTTATCATCCTAGATGCAAAAAGTTGGATCTCACCCATATGATGTTTGCTGATGATTTGTTGATGTTCTCCAGAGCTGATGAGGGTGCTGTGAAAGCTCTTTTTGATGCTTTTACTAAGTTTTCCTTGGCTTCTGGTTTGGAAGCTAATTTGCACAAAAGTGAAGTTTATTTGGCAGGTGTTTCTGATCATGTTGCTTCCAGTATTGTTAGCTCAATTGGGGTTCCTAAGGGTTCGTTCCCTTTCAGATACTTGGGTGTCCCTCTTACAACTAGGAAGCTCTCCTTCACAGACTGCAAGCCTCTCATTGATAGAACTGTTGCTAGAATCAAGAGCTGGACTTCTAAGTTCCTTTCCTATGCAGGTAGGCTGCAACTGGTGAAATCTGTACTTTTTGGTATACAGCTCTACTGGTGTCAGATTTTTGTTATGCCTAAAAAGGTAATGAAGGAGATTCAGAGAATTTGTAGATGTTTCTTGTGGACTGGTGCTGATGCAGATTCTAGGAAAGCTTCTATCTCTTGGGAGCAATTGTGTTTCCCTAAGAGTTGTGGAGGGTGGAATCTTAAAGATCTAACTGTGTGGAATAAAGCAGCAGTTTTGAAACACTGTTGGGCTTTAGCTTTGAAGCAGGATAGGCTTTGGGTGAGGTGGATTCATGCTTATTACATTCAGCATAGAGACTTCTGGACTATGCCAATTCCTAATGGTTTAACTTGGTCATTAAGGAAAATTTGGCATAATAGAGAAGTATTTCTGCAGGCAAATGGAGTGGATCAGTTTGTGCAAGCTGGTAAATTCAGAATTCAGAAAATGTACAAGTTTCTTCATCCAGTTGGAGCCCAGGTGAGATGGAAGAGATTGATTTGTAATAGCCATGCTAGTCCAAAGAGCACCTTCATTGTGTGGCTAGCAGTGCAGAACAGACTTGCTACAAAAGACAGATTGATAAGATGGCAGCTGAATATTGATGGTATTTGTGGTCTGTGTCAGGTGGAAAATGAAAACTTGGAGCACCTTTTCTTCTCTTGCTCATATTCTCAGGAGATTTGGAAGCAGGTTCTGCTTTCTGTAGGTGTGAATAGAACTGTGTTGCCTTGGCAAGAGGAAGTTCAGATTGCAGTGAAGAAAAGCAGAAGCACACAGAAGCAAGCTTGCAAGTATAGTATAGCTTTCATTGAGTCTGTTTATTGTATTTGGTTGCAAAGAAATGCTAAGGTCTTTAGGGATCATGTTGATCCAGTTAAGACTGTTGTTAGCAACATAATGTTTAATGTTGAGTGTAGATGTCAGTAGTAGCCTCTGTGCTCTTTAGCTAGCTTGTGTTGGTTAGCTTGGTGTTTGGTTGTGTCTGTTGGACAGTTGGTGTTTTCAGAGTTTGTTAACACTCTGATTACTTGGTAAATAAAGCTCATTATTATTTGCCAAAAAAAAAAATAAAAATTAAAGGGGTTTTGAAGTTTGGGGCATTTGGTGAAATAAGTTTTCAGAATAGGGGCGTTTGGTGAATTAAGTTTCAGAATAGGGGTATTTGGAGAATTGGAAACTTGGCTAACGGCGGACTTAACGGCCCGTCATTAGTAAGGGTATGGTGGGTATTTGTACAGATTGTGAGGGGTATTTTATGAATTGTTGAAACTTGATGGGCGTTTGGTGAATTACAACAAAACTCGAGGGCATTTCATGAAATATCCGTTTTTTTTAACTCATTCACCCGTTCAATATATTTCCAAAAACCTTAATCCCGAATTAGTTTTAAGAAAAAATTTAAGAACATGTTTAAGACGATAATTATTCTTAATATCATATTAAGAGTTGCTTAAAATCAGGGCTATTACAATTATTTTAAAGAATTTCGTTGAATTTAACCTTGAAGTTTCAATAGAGCTGATTTGAAAAGAGAGAGAACATAAATTCTTGCTAGGGAAAGTTGATCTTCTTGAGGAAAGAGAAATGAAATTGTTATTTATTGAATTCATCCTTATGTCGAATTTCTAGCTGAAAATTTGATGAATAATTTTGTTGAATCTGTGAAGAACTTCATTGAGCTTGACCTTGAAGGTTCAATGGAGTCTACTTGAGGAGGAAATTCGGGTATAATAGAGGAGAGAGAAACAAAGTTCAATTTGTACCTAATGAATTCAGCATACACAAGTCGAATTTCAGAAAATTGAATGAAGAGTTTAGTTAAATTCGTGAAAAACTTGGTTGAATATTAGTTAAGTTGGAGCTTTGATGGAGTCCTTTTAAAGAGAAAGAAAAATTTAGGACATGCTACGTACTACCTCCGTTTCTTAAATTTGTTTATAATGACTATTTGCACGGACTCCAATTCAATATTTAACTACTTAAATATTCAGTTTCGTATGTGAAAAAATTATAAAAAGTTGATATTCTGAAAATACATTCCGACATCTAATAAGATCTTATATGTAACTTTTTGATGTATATAATAGTGAGAATTTACGGACAAAGTTTTCATACTTTGGTCACATTTTCCAAAGCGTAAAGAACTTTCAGAAATGGAGGAAATAGCACCTAATTTGTAGAACACTAAGATAGTGAAGCTTAATTATTATCCATGTTCATTAAATTTCCAGCAACTTTATTAAGTCTTAAAACACTTGAATTAATTAGAAATTAATCGATAATCGATAAAATAATAGTTCCAATTAATCCCTTAAAACCATAGCATGAAATTTGGCTAATTTCATGTTTAAAACCATTAAAAATTAACACTTTATGTCTTAAACCAAATCTGAAAATTGCAATAATTAAAATTATCATCTAATTATGCTAATCATTTAGCTATAAGGTTTAGGGCAAAACCCTAACTTAAATCATCATTAAAATCATTAAAAATCCATAAAGATTAAAACTTTATATCATAATCAAATATGAAAATTACTATTTTCCAATCGAAAATAATCCTCAACATTATAATCATCACAATACTCAACTTTGGTGTTCATAACCAATCCCAAATATATAATTAATCACAGTCCATCATCAAAATATAATAAAGATTGAAACTTTAATCCTAGAGAAGGCTCGAAAGAAGAGAATTATACCTAACCGGCCTAATAGCACGGTACGATTACAAAATATGTAACCGGGGGCAAATGGGCAAGAAAATGAGGATGATGAGAGTGCACGAGCAAGCAAGGCAATGGGACGGAGGTGTGCGCGGCATAACACAGCAACAGTATTTTAAAACAGCCAAACTTCTAAATTATAACTCAAAATCACTTGATTCCTGACGCAAAGTTCAAGAACATTTCGAGATCTACACCTTTGAAGAAGAAATTTTTGTCTGAAAACTAACGGAAGTAGAAGAAAAAGGGCAAACAGAAGTTCGACGAAATAAAGAGAAAAAGAAAAGAGGAAAAGAAAGAGAGAAAAAAACTTGGGAGAGAAGAAAGTAGATAGAGAAATAATCTTCAATTTTGTGAGGAGAAATGAAATTGTTCATGGGTTTTTATAGTGTGAAAATGCTTGGGGATCAAGGCTAAGGAAGTTTCCTAGAACCTTAGTTAACCTTGGTTAAGTTCCTCTAACCAAGGAATATTATTGAATTTCCTACACTTTCCCATACTTGGAGTTTGGGCTTTTGTTTTGGGCTTTGAGATATGTTTCTTGGATTCTAATTTCAAAACCCGATTAATTACAACTTGAAAACTAAATTTGTTTTATAATTAATAATTAATACTTTTAATTAATTAAATACATTTAAATAGCTTATTTAAATGCAATTTAAATTCACAAAATCTCAAAATGCTTAAAAAATATAATAAAATATATTTATAATTTATTCAAAAAAAAATCAGGTATTACACTAGATGCTCCTGAACCGAACAAGAACAAGTACAGAGCTCCAAATGTCGCCCCTCCGTAGATATTCCACAACACGTTCGTATTCGCCTTAGGTTCAACCAACTAGGATATCGTTTAAGGTATTATGCACTCGAGATCTCACTTTTAGTGATAGGCAAAAGTATTCAAGTTGTGTATTAAATTTATGACCATTATGACCATGGGTCATACATTTATAGGAAAATAGATAGTCGAATCCTACTAGAATCATGATAACCAAAACCCTTAAAATTAGGATTTAGGTTAATTAAAAAGTCTTATATTTTTAGGATCATCCAAACACTTAGGTATTAGGATAATCATAAACTCTTAAGTATGTAGGATAAGGAAAACAGACAACTTGTGGCCCAAGTTACTTGCCGCGCAAGTAACCTTAGCGCCCAAGCTTCCGTTGCCGCACATGCGTTGCTCGCTGGCTTGCCGCCCATGCGTTTCTCGCTGCTCACTGGCTTGCCGCCCACGCCTAGCTCGCATGCTAGTCAATGGGCGTTGGGCATGGTGCTGTGCTTCGTGGGCTGGCTCGTCGAGCAATGGGTCGGCTGTTAGGTTATGATACATATGACAATTCATAAATCATGCGGAAAAACCATAAACCCAGGAAAACATATTATTTACACATAATCATTTAGCATAGATTAGATGCATACTCTTTGTTGCGTGCCTTCCCTAGCTGCGCCCGAACCGAACAAGAACAAGTCTTTAGGACTCCAAGTGTCGTCCCTCCGTAGATAGTCCACAGCACGTCCGGATCCGCCTTAAGATTGACCAACTAGAATCGCCCTTAAGGTACTATTATTTTCGGCACTTTATAGGCAAATGTGTGACTGAATTTTTTTCTCAAAAACTCACTTTGAATACTTTGAAACTTGTGTTATAAATTGTGAGCCCTAGCCTCATATTTATAGCGGTATGGAAAGGGAATCGAAATCCTATTCAGATACAAATTAATCAAACCTAGAATCCTACAAGAACTCTAATTTAATTAATTTATCAAATAGAATTAGGAATTTAATCATTAACCGAACTCTGCATGTTTTAGGAAACGTGCACGAACACAAACTCTTGCTCACACACGCACGGCAGCCACGATGGGCCCCATGCGTACGCGCGAGCAGCAGCCCACTCAGCGCCCGCGCGCGCTGCGCGCTGCGCGTGCTGTGCGCGCTGTGCGCGCTGCGCGCTGCGCGTGCTGTGCGCGCTGTGCGCGCTGCGCGCTGCGCGCAGCCTGCTGGGCCTGGCCTTGCGCTGGGCCTGGCGTTGCTGTTTGTGCGGCGCGCTTGGCTTGCTGGGCGATGGCCTGGCTTCGTGCTGGGCCTCGTCCGGCAGGCCTCGTCCGATGCTTATTCGTACGATGCGCTTCCGATTAAATTTTCCGATTCCGGAATTTATTTCCGATACGAACAATATTTAATATTTCCGATTCCGGAATTAATTTCCGTTTCGAACAAATATTTAATATTTCCGTTTCCGGAATTATTTTCCGATTCCGGTAATATTTCCGATTCTGACAATATTTCCGTTTCCGGCAATATTTCCGATTCTGGCAATATTTCCATTTCCGATAATATTTTCCGACGCGTACCATGTTTCCGTTTCCGGCAACATCTACGACTTGGATAATATTTATATTTCCGATACGATCCATATTTCCGTTTCCGGCAATATCATCGTTTCCGGAGTATTCATTCCTTGCCTGTGACGATCTTAGCTCCCACTGAAACCAAGATCCGTCGGTTCCGAATATTCATAGATGGAGTATTTAATGCTATTAAATACTTGATCCGTTTACGTACTATTTGTGTGACCCTACGGGTTCAGTCAAGAGTAAGCTGTGGATTAATATCATTAATTCCACTTGAACTGAAGCGGCCTCTAGCTAGGCATTCAGCTCACTTGATCTCACTGAATTATTAACTTGTTAATTAATACTGAACCGCATTTATTAGACTTAACATAGAATGCATACTTGGACCAAGGGCATTATTTCCTTCAGTCTCCCACTTGTCCTTAGGGACAAGTGTGCATTTCCTAATTCCTTTGTCGCTCGATGCTTGCTCTTGAACATAAGGTAAGAGTTGTCATCCTTATTATGTCCAGAGGTGTTCCTCGGTTTCAGAGTTCAACTGATCAAATAAACAGATAATCATAGCCTATGATTCATCCGAGCACGGCCATGCATTTCACAGTTTCTAGCTCTCCGAGTGGCCTTGTACAACTTTTAAGCATCTCATCCCGATTTATGGGAGGACAATCCCAATCTTGCGATCTTGAGATTAGACTTCGTTTGATAGGTGATTACCTGAGCGTTGCCTTTATAGCCTCCTTTTACGGTGCGACGGTTGGTCAACGTCAAAGCAACCAGTTCTCAAACAAGTAATCTCAAATCACTCAGGTATTGAGGATTTAGTGTCTAATAATTTTAATGAAATTTACTTATGACAGATTTTCATCTCTTACAGTAAAGTTTCATAGGTCTTGTCCGATACTAGTCTTCCCAAAGTAAGTATCTATGCAAATGATTATGACATTGCCATGTCCACATAGTTCAAGAAACAGAACTACTAGTCATCTTGCATTCTAGTCGTCTAACGTTTTCTATGCGTCCAATTTTATAGAAAACTCCGACTAGGGACCATTTTCAACCTTTGACATTCAAGTTCACTTGATAGACATTTCTTAGTCACAGGACTGGTCCTGACAGTCTATCTTGAATATTTCGTCAAATTTGAAGGGACTCATCATTTAATACTAAACCAAGATTAAATGGAATATGAAAATACATTTCATATATGATAAATGTTCAACCCCAATGTTTTACAACCATGGGCCTCAAACCCATTTTCTAAAACAATTCATGGAATTCAAAGCTATGCTTGATTTCCAGTGCGACAATGTGAGTGTTGCTTCTCACTTGTTGCATAGGTTTAGTTATCATGCTTTGCCAATCTTAACATCCTTTTCATCGAATGTTCTTTGATATATGATGATAAGATCTTTTCGAGTTTGTTTATTATGTGATCTAGTCTTTCTTACTACATTAGTGGTTCTACGCATTTTGCAATGAAGAACCATTAAGTTAGCAAACGTTTTTCTTGCTTCAAGAGTGGTTCCACGCATTTTTCAATGAAGAACCATCAAGCCAGCAGATAGGTGATCTACCCAAGTTCAGTGAAGAACTTTAAACAACCCTGTTTTATTGCTTCTTAGGCAATAATTACTTTTACTTCAACTGCATAGGTTGCTAGTGATGCTTTGTTTGGATTTACCTATCCAAGCAGTTCATAGATATGTGGAAGACTCTCCAACTATATCTTAGAACATAGAAATTAATATTTTAATTTCCCACGCAACAACTCATGGTCTCCAATCCATGTTGCCATTTCAAAACACGATGCTCTATAGCTCGTCCTTATCAATGGTTAACTCCAAAGGGTCTTGCTTGATCCTTTGCCAGTGTTTATGCGTGTAGCATCAATATTTAGCGTATCTTTATTTCCTTGAATCAAGAACTATTCCTATGTACCTTTTCAAGTACCATAAGTATTCTTGGTCTCAATCTAGTTGATCTTCACTTAGATCAATAGAGATTGGTATATGTTCGTCATGCCTAAAGTCATACGATACGTTTTTGGCGATCCTCATATTATATCATACATGATAAATTCTTTTGCAGAATAATTCCCAATTGAATTCTATTCATGTAACTTTAGCTCATTCAATTTTAGTAGATACTGAATCCAGCTAAATTCTTTGACATATAATATAGGTTAAGAATCTCATTTAGACTCTTTGATGTTTAACTTAGTAAATGCTTATACATAGTTCAAACATTCTTTACTTAGATTTATTCACATGGGTCGAATATCTCCAATGGAGACTTTCGTGTTTGATTTAGTAAATGCCATTACTTAATCTAAAACAATATTATAAGATCTTTGTAAATAGATCTTAATACCCAATATGTACTAAGTTTCGCCATGGTCCATCATTGATGAATAATTTCAAATCTAAGTCATTAGCATTTGAATGTTATTTCACAATAGAGAGATATGTGTGTGATACACATAGGACCAAATAAGTTTTTATGTACTCCCACTAAACTTCTTATACATCTATAAGAATCATGTACATTTTATGAAACTAAAATACTTATTAGCTTCACTAAAATACAGTTCCAACTCCCAATTGCTTGCTTAAATCTGTACTTAGATTTTATAAGCTAGCTTTCTCTTTCAAGCATTTATTTGGATCCACAAATCCTATGACATACCATGTACATAGTTTATTCCAACATTTGATTGAGGAATACGTTTTGTCATCCAATTGCTATATGTACCAATATGCAATCATTGCTTGAATTATAGACTTGAGCATTACGATTATGCATGAGGTTTCAACACAATTTACACCATGAATTTGCTTGTAACCTTTAGCAACTAATCTAGCTTTGTGTGTGAACACAATTCCATGTTTGATGGTTTTTATCCTTAAAACAAACTTGCAACCAATAGGTGTGAACCCATTCTTGCAAATCAACAAAATTTCAATTTTGTCATCAAAACATTGAGTATGTTTTATGGCCTCTAACCATTTAAAACAATTGAGTCTATATATGGCCTCTAACCATTTTAGGGAATCTAGGTTTCGTCATAGCTTTCTTACAAGTCACAAACTCATTAATCTACATGATAATAGTTTGACTGCAAGTTGTAGGTTTCTTCACTATTTAATAGAAGAATCTCATAGTTTCATTGACCTGATCTCTATGTTTCTTTACTATCTAATAGAAGAATCTCATAGTTTCAATGACTTGAATTCTATGCCTACTTGGGTATAGAACATCAAACATTAGAATATCAATAGCCACTTAAAGTCCTTTGAATATTCTGTTCTCCTTGAAGCACTTGTAAAGTCTTCTAAGAGATGTCTATTCTTTAAAGCCACTTCTAAAGTCTTAAAGAATAAGTTCGGATTTTCTGAAGCACTTCGAAAAGCCTCCGGAATGTCCGTTTATGTTTGTTGTTCGCCTCGAAAACTTTCGAGGTCTATTTTCTCCCACTTGTCATTTTGGAAACGAATCTCCAAAAGGACATTATTTCGAGCAAACAAACATTATGTTCTCAAAAATTCGTGGTAGAAACAATACCCTTGTGTCTCATTTGAATAAATCACAATGAAACATATATCTATTCTTGGGCCTTAGTTTGTTGAATAACAAACACTAAGCTCCCACTGAGTTTAGGAACTCTTTAGATATATTATAAAAAGATATTCTGAAATTACTTTTCAATAGCTTTGACGAATTTGGTTTAGTTTGGTGGTAGTTGAGCATTTTGTTTTAGAAATTATAGGAAAAGTCTTTATGATTCATCATTGATCGAATCAAGTACTAATTGACTTCGATCATTCCAACGTAGATATGCCATATCTTATGGAGCTAGATTGTGAAATTACAACACACAATCATTGATGATCATATTTGGTCTCAAGTAATCATCAACATGATCTAACCTAGATCTTTATGATTTCTTGCCAAGTGGATTTTATACTTCTGAATCTTTGAACTAGCCAAACAGATTCAACTTATATCACATTTGAGTAAATATACCTATATTCACTCGAATCCATGTGAAATAATAAAGTCATAAAATCTTTCTTTAGCTTTGAACTCTATTGTCTAGGCGTTCTAACAATAGTTCATATCTTTTGTTACTTTCAACAAGTAAGACTAGTTGTCTTAAATTGATCTAGAAATCAATGAACTTTCAAAAGTCCATTAAAATAGAGCTTTTGAATGTTAACTTGTTGATATAGTCTAAGTAACAATGCCAAAGATTAGTGGAACTCAAATCAAGGGGTTGATTTGAACCTAGTAAAGTTCTTTAAAGAGTTGTTTGTTTTAATCAAGCATATTGACTCATTCCGTAAATTCAAATAAACAAACAAACAAGCATTTTTTTTGTTCTTCTGAATGTGAGTCTTTCTGTGTTTGAAGCAGAAATTTAGGTATGCTGATTATGGAACAAAATAGCCATTTAGTTCCAGCCTTTGAAAGGACTTAAAACAAACTAGATGACCCTACAATTAATGTAGCAATGCCATGCTTCATTTCCCACTTGTAGGTCATTAGTGTATCCTAGCTTCCATTGTTTGAGTTATTACCGAAGTAAGAACCTCAAGCGGTATATGATACCAAGGAAGTTTGATTGCTAGGTCACTTCTCTTTAAACATAAATTTATAGGTAGAAACGGAATCGTAAATTCCTTTCATTTGTTCCTCGTTTTCCTATCTCTTGTACCCTTTCTTATAGTCTTATTGAATTCTTTAGTGTTGACTTTTATACTTTGTTAGACATGTCCAATGTCACCAACAAGGTTCTTTACCATTTTGATTTATGTTGAATATTTTGTTTCAACTAGATGATCTTACCAGAAGCTTCTAAAGTTCTCTAAGCATCGATCTATTCGAATGTCTAGGGACTAGACTCATTCGAGAATTAAATGGACAAAGATATTAGGTTGTTAACCATTGGTAAAGCTGAGCGTATTAAACTCAATGCTTTATGATCTCAAAACTACAGTGTATTTTGAATTCACAAGCACCAATAGGTTTGCTATTCAATTTTGATATTCGAAAACAACCATAAAAGTCGATATAAGAAACGTACATTTTAAATTGCTCACTTTCTCTCTTTTCCGTGAATCGTTCTTGGATTCACTACCAATCGAGGAAATTTACTGTTACCTTTCTAAAAGGATTTATTGCAGTGCAAGATATTTAATTATAAACAATAATTAAAACATACATTGAAGCATGCAAAGTCTAAACATTTATCATGAATAATAACTTGAAATTAAAGCAACCATGCAATTCAAACAAGTTATTAGCATTTTATTCGATTTTATTGTTCCGGCAGGTGTGAATAAAATGATTCCAAGATCCTAAAATCATTGAAGAACTAAGCACAGTTTGTCGACTTAATCCTAAAACATTTTAGGTAAGCAAAAGCCTTTTGCTAATAGTCTAGAAACTACTCTTGGTTGATAGGTACGTCTAAGAACTTATTAGGTAAACCTATCGATTTTGCCACGACATAAAAGGACTCCTTACTTATATCGTTGAGTTTCACCAAAACTAACGTGTACTCACAATTATTTGTGTACCTTGCCCCTTTAGGACCAATAAGTAACACCTCGCTGAGCGAAAACTATTACTAGATTGATGTAAAGGATATCCAAGCAAGTGTATATTTTGGCCTGGCACCTTATAACTCAATTTTTAAGTTTGGAACTTAAGGCTCTTACTATGTTGGTTAGATTTTAAGTGAACTAAAATCCTTAATCATGCAACATAATCAAGCTTTTGATCTCATGCATTTTAAGACATATTTAAAACAATAAATAACTTAAAACATGCATAAGATATTTGTGATCTAGTATGGCCCGACTTCATCTTGAAGCTTTGACTTCAAAGTCCGTCTTGAAAATCTCCGTGGGAGGCACCATTTTCTTCAAATAGGATAAGCTATAACTAATTACAACTATTTGATGGTTCGCAGACCATATTTGAATTGAAAAATAACTTTGGTACTTTAGACCAATTACATTCAAATTAATGGTACGCAGACCATATTTTCTATCCTATTTGGGCCATACTAGTCACTTCATAACCTGCAAAACAGTACATATACAATATATACCATTCACCCATTCATTATCATGAATGGCCCACATAGCTGGTTAGTAAAACACATTATGCATCACGTAAACATTTGCAGCAATTAATCAAGGGCACCAATAATCTACCAATTATTCAGTCCTTATTAATTCTAATCAAGTTGTTTTAACCTTAAGGATTTGTAGACCTAATCAAGAGTTTATGACTAAAAAGCGCTCCCACTTAAACCAATAAATTCATATGCTTTACCAATTTTAAACATAAAAATGTATTTCTAGTCTAACCGGAAACATACAAATTTAATTAAAATTTAAAGCTCATATAAATTTATAATTGAATCCAAAAAGTTTAATTTAATTTCAGTCGTATTTAAATTAATTCATGATTTTAATTTTAGTAAAATAATTAGAATAAATAACATTTATTATAATTATAATATTCAAAATTAAAATCCAAGAAAATAATTTAAATTATTAATTTTAAAATTAATTAAAATTACGTGAACTGAAATTTTCAAATTAAACATTCAAAACGATCTAATCGTAACGCAAACATCCTACGCGTTGCACGCCCATGGGCTGCGCGCACATGGCCAGCACGCATTGGTGCTCGCTGCGCGCGCCAGTGCTCATCGCACGCGGGCTATCGCTCGCAGTGCGCGCGCGACATCGCTCGCTGGGCGCGCGACATCGCTCGCTGGGCGCGCGAGCCATCGCTCGCTGGGCGCGCGACATCGCTCGCTGGGCGGGCGACATCGCTCGCTGTGCGCGCGAGCAATGCTAGGCGCAGCGCTCGTGGCACGCGAGCTTGCGCTCGCTGCGCGCGAGGCTGCGCGCTCTTGTGCGAGGCAGCGCGCGTTGTGGCGCAGCTCGCTTGCTGCCCACACGCGACTGCCTTGGCTCGCCCTACGCCCATGCCCATTCGTCCATTGGTCGTGGCACACGACACAAGGCAGGGCTGCTGCCTTGTGCTCGTGCACTACGCCCTTGCTCATTGCATTCGTGCCGCATGGGCGACGAGCTCCCTTGCTCGTCGTCGCATGCCCGCATTATACAACACCCCTTAAGGGTAACACGAAGCGTCCATTGCTTCGTGCGTGCAAGTTATATGAACGAATCGCATAAAATTTTAAAATTTATATTTAAAATTAATGACAAATTAATAAATAATATTAATTTCATAATTTTAGGGCGAAAAAATCGAAAATTTATTATCCAATTGATTTCCGATTGTTATGGATTCAAGTCTAGGTCATAAAAATTTAAAATTTATCGTAAATTTACAATTTTTATGGTGGTTTTTAATCATAGGTTTCTAATTAAATTACAATTAATTATGAAAATCAAATTAATTCTAAATTATTCTAATTTTCAACAAATTAATCATAATTACAAATTAGATTGCATAATTAACAAGACTAGGCATTCAAACTTGTTAAACATATGCAGTAGGTCAATCAAAAATTCAAGATTTATCAACAAGAATCGCAAATATTTAATTTAACATCTTAAATTTACGAAATTTTGCATTCGAAAAACTAAAACCTTCGAAAAGTCATAGTTAGGCTTCGAATTTGAGAATTCTGGGTTCGGCAGAAAAATACTTTTTTTGTCAAAATTTTAGAATGCCTTTTACATGCGGAATTGACACAAAAATCACTCAATTCGGATGAGTAACGAAGAAACTGCCGAAAAACTGCGTACGTATAATTAAATAAACGCAATTTGCAATTAATTAACAATTACGAAAATTAATCACCCCTTTTAATTCTTGCAAATTTGTAATATTTAACCATGTTCATGCAATTTAGATTATGAAAATAATAAGGGGCTCGTGATACCACTGTTAGGTTATGATACATATGACAATTCATAAATCATGCGGAAAAACCATAAACCCAGGAAAACATATTATTTACACATAATCATTTAGCATAGATTAGATGCATACTCTTTGTTGCGTGCCTTCCCTAGCTGCGCCCGAACCGAACAAGAACAAGTCTTTAGGACTCCAAGTGTCGTCCCTCCGTAGATAGTCCACAGCACGTCCGGATCCGCCTTAAGATTGACCAACTAGAATCGCCCTTAAGGTACTATTATTTTCGGCACTTTATAGGCAAATGTGTGACTGAATTTTTTTCTCAAAAACTCACTTTGAATACTTTGAAACTTGTGATATAAATTGTGAGCCCTAGCCTCATATTTATAGCGGTATGGAAAGGGAATCGAAATCCTATTCAGATACAAATTAATCAAACCTAGAATCCTACAAGAACTCTAATTTAATTAATTTATCAAATAGAATTAGGAATTTAATCATTAACCGAACTCTGCATGTTTTAGGAAACGTGCACGAACACAAACTCTTGCTCACACACGCACGGCAGCCACGATGGGCCCCATGCGTGCGCGCGAGCAGCAGCCCACTCAGCGCCCGCGCGCGCTGCGCGCTGCGCGTGCTGTGCGCGCTGTGCGCGCTGCGCGCTGCGCGCAGCCTGCTGGGCCTGGCCTTGCGCTGGGCCTGGCGTTGCTGTTTGTGCGGCGCGCTTGGCTTGCTGGGCGATGGCCTGGCTTCGTGCTGGGCCTCGTCCGGCAGGCCTCGTCCGATGCTTATTCGTACGATGCGCTTCCGATTAAATTTTCCGATTCCGGAATTTATTTCCGATACGAACAATATTTAATATTTCCGATTCCGGAATTAATTTCCGTTTCGAACAAATATTTAATATTTCCGTTTCCGGAATTATTTTCCGATTCCGGTAATATTTCCGATTCTGACAATATTTCCGTTTCCGGCAATATTTCCGATTCTGGCAATATTTCCATTTCCGATAATATTTTCCGACGCGTACCATGTTTCCGTTTCCGGCAACATCTACGACTTGGATAATATTTATATTTCCGATACGATCCATATTTCCGTTTCCGGCAATATCATCGTTTCCGGAGTATTCATTCCTTGCCTGTGACGATCTTAGCTCCCACTGAAACCAAGATCCGTCGGTTCCGAATATTCATAGATGGAGTATTTAATGCTATTAAATACTTGATCCGTTTACGTACTATTTGTGTGACCCTACGGGTTCAGTCAAGAGTAAGCTGTGGATTAATATCATTAATTCCACTTGAACTGAAGCGGCCTCTAGCTAGGCATTCAGCTCACTTGATCTCACTGAATTATTAACTTGTTAATTAATACTGAACCGCATTTATTAGACTTAACATAGAATGCATACTTGGACCAAGGGCATTATTTCCTTCATCGGCTCGCTTGCTGGTCTGTCGCTCATCGTGTTTTCGATTCCAGAATTTATTTCCGGTTTGAACAATATTTACATTTCCGATAATATTTTCGATTCCGACATTATTTCTGATTTCGACAGTATTTCCGATTCCAATAATATTTCCGTCTCCGGCAACATTTCCGATTCCGACAATGTTTCTATTTCCGAATATTTTCCGAAACAAACCATATTTCCGTTTGTTGTGTTTGTTTGCGCCATTTTTTAGATCAAAATTACGGATGGAGTACCAAATTGTTGTGTTTGTTTGCGCCATTTTTAGATCAAAATTACTCCACAAGATTACGAAATACAATTGAACTGTAGCAACAACTAATACTTCATTTGTTTTTTAATATTCACAATGTTTGAAAAAATTTATACTATTCGTATAATGTACTTTGACTATTCTTGGTATTTTTTATATAAGATAAAATATTGTTATAAATCTTGTTAGATATTTTCAATGTGTATTTTCAAAATATCAACTTTTTATAATTTTTGCATAAAGAGAATTTAAGATATAAATGATCAAAGTTGTGCATTGAAATTCGTAAAAGTAATAAACGTTGCGAGTATTAAAATGGAGGAAGTATCTTGTTCATAGAACAGGGAGAGAGAAGAGAAATAGGGAGGAAAACATAAATGTGTTTTTGGGTTGATTCATGTGGGCATGTACCAATTGCCTGTTAGTTCAATAATGAGTGGGGGCTTAACTTGGTAGGGAGAACCACGTGTTCGATCTCCTGCCACAACAATTGGGAGGGGAATGAAACCTATCTACACATAACTTGCCCCGAATATGAATTAACCCATAAAGGAGAACCGGGTGGTAACACCCAAAAACAAAATGTGGGCATGTGGCCTGGTCACGCGAGGGTCATGTACTGGATCTATATTTTAAAAAAAATTAGGAAAATTTGCCAATTACTACCTAGATAGTTTGTGAGTTTGTAAATTACTACCTACCTTTTTAAAAGTTGTAAATTACTACCTACCTTTCTAACCTTTGTTGTCAATTACTACCTATATGTCAATTAATCTACTTTCACACCAATTAGTCAACTAATTATAATCATTATCACCCTAATTATATTTTAATTAATGAATAAAAATAACAGAACCCAAAACTGAATAAAATAACCCATAAATTACCCCAAAACAAACAAAAATAACCCGATTATCTTCAGTTCATCATCGTCTCTCAAAAAAATAAGAAAAATCAGTTCATCATCTTTGGTGTTCTCCAAACATCATCAGTTCACATAGTTGTAGACTTCGTATTAATCGAAAACCAAACATTATAAAAAGAACTAATTAATAAAACCAAGAACATCAATATAGAATAATCTATTCAGTAAAAGAACCGAAATCTGAGTTGAAACCGAGAAATAATATTGTTTTTCCAACTTATTATGAACAATTCAAACAAGAACCAATTACAAACGAATAAAAGAAATAAGAGAAAATAAAATAAAAATTGATGACACAAACTTGCAATTAAGGTCGAAAATTCACAGATTCGGAAATGTAATCATCTATTTTTGGAGAAATCTGACAAACAATAACCCCAAAATCAACAAATCACAATTGTATCAATCACAATTCAAGGATCATGGTAAATTGGATGGATTAACTGAGCCAAATCAATTACTGGAAATAGAACGAAGAATTTTGAAGAGAATAATCTGCCAATTGCGATTACGGGTTAAGGAAGACGATGAGAGATTATGAGAGGTAAGGTTGCTGGATCAGAAGGAGATGAGCAAGGAGAACATCACGACAATGAAGAAGATGAACTAAAGATTTTTTTGTTTTTTTTGTGGGTGGGCTTCTTTTGGGATATTCTAGGTTATTTTATTTAGTTTCGGGTTCTCTACTTTTTTTTCTCGTGAATAATGTAATTAGTTGACTTATTAGTTTGAAAGTGGATTAATTGACATATAGGTAGTAAATGATAACAAATGTTAGAAATCTAGGTAGTAATTTACAAGTTTTAAAAAGCTAGTAGTAATTGGCAAATTTCCTAAAAATTACAACAATGTCATTAAGAAACACTGATGCAGTATCATCCGTTAGATTTATTTGATTCAAGGGTTAGAAATGCTTCTCACGTAAGATGGTTTATTCTCACGTGTATATATGTATTTTCTACTATATGTGCAATATGTTTTTTTTAAAATTGTATATAATTTTTGATTTTCTTATAAAAAATACATGCACATTTTGGTCAAAATTACACATAATATGTACAGTTAATATAGTTGAAATATTAAGCACTTTTAGTTTAAAAAAGATGCATATATTTAGTTTAAAAAATATGCACATAAAAATCTTCTTGTAATGCCTCCATAGTATGGATATAAACATGTATTGTAATCATAAACATACCCCTTCATGATTTCGTGAATATCCGGCAAAACCATTTGCGTTTTCACTCGAGAATAAATGTCATTCGTACTTTAAAGGGGAAATCTTTTCATTAAATATAGTTTTTATTAATTACTTCACTTGTGCTTATAGAAGCATTGATTGCATTGGTGATTGATTTAAATACTTACTCACTATGAAATTAGAGCAAACACCTGAGCAATGACAGAAGTTGATTTACGTGCGACTTTAAAAATCAAAACTAGGTATTTTACGTATTATAGATACAGAAAATCGAAAATTAACTTCAAAATATAAAGAAACAACAGGTTGAAATCAAGCAATTGCGCAGGCTGTTCGAAGATTTTTTGGAGGATTTTCACGATGTAATTTCTTCTGACAGGAGTGGAGGAGATGGGGACGGGAGACTGGTTGGTGGAGGAGATGGGGATGGGGGACTTGATTTTCACTGCAACTTGGTCTTATACATACATATATATATACAAGGAGAATGAGAACCAATTTCACCCTTAAAAGTTAAAAAAAAACGCTAATTAAATTAAATTGTATTAACTCAAAAGTTAATAACCAAAATATAAAACCTTTAATACTAAGAAGAAAACACAAAAATAACCATAAAGTATCAGCATTGACAATTAAAATTTTAATCTTTTTTATTAAAACATGGTTTTGGATAAGTTTACATCAATTCTACAGTGAAAGTAAATGAAAAGCTAGTAATAGTAAATGAAATTTCATTTAAAGTAAAGAAACTGGGAACCGGTTTGAAAAGTTGCATAATTACGAAAATGTCATTAATGACACGGGAATCATTTAGACCATCCGGTTTTGATCTAAGGGCTTTAATTGGTTCTTAGTTCTTATTTTATGGTGTGATTCTCACCAGATCATAATTTTATATATAACTATTTAAGTACTAAATTTGTTTATTGGGTGGATAGGCCTTTGCAATCTTCTAGGGAGGTGAAGCAATGGCTTGCTCAATTATATTCCTACACAACACAATTTGATGATGACCCCTATAACACTGGAATAAACACAATTTGCTGGGAGAAATGGCTACTGCCAAAGGTTATATTGACGCTTCAGTTTCAGAACTGATTAAAGATTTGCTAGGGGGGTTATATATGTTTTGACGGAGTTCTTGTACAAGTGGACTCTCCATTTGAGCCTACTTCAAATTTTACTATGGCTTGGGCGTGGCTGGTAATTTATATATTTATTAAATTAATTTCTTTTTGTTTTTTATATATGTACGTAATACATAGTAGTATTTCACATAAAATGCAACAAGTAAAATCTGGAATTTTTTTGTTGGCAGCGATGCACTGAGTTAATTTACCCCGTGGGATGTGTACATGAGACCATGCTTCCTTCTCAACCTTTTGATATGACTCAGTTTACACGACCGTGTAATAGGAGATTTAAAGAAATTCCACATCCACGCTCACCAATAATTTTTTATGGGAATAATGTAAGTGCCTTACATACCATAGTGGTTTAACATTTTTATTAAGCTAACTTAGGTTAAAATAAAGCTTTCTTAAAAACCATGGTGTAAGAGGAATTCATATTATAAAATTAAGTGCACAATTAGAAAGAATTCAAAAATGTATTTGTTGTTATTGCCAAATCAAAATTACAAATAGCTATAAACAAGCTAAATTTATCATTGAGTACCTTTTTATTTTCTTTTTAATGTTTTAAGTTTTACAAATAGTACTCACGTTATATCTTTATTATGTCTTTAAACCCTTTACTTAGAATATGGTAGAATCTCTCGTCGGATTCAGAAGAAACAATCTCCTCCAACGGACTCAAAGATCCTACTAGTAATGGAGGGTAAGCATGTAAAGTAGATGGCTTCATATTCACATTTATTATCCTTGTATGTCGATTAATTAGCGTGGTCAAGCTGGTCGATATATTGATGAAAGCCAATGTTGTTAACAAACAGGATACTGAAGAACTTGTCTCAAACCATAACCGAAATAACAGCCAATAACTGTATTTATGTGTACATCATTATTAATGAATTATTATTATTATTATTATTATTATTATTATTATTATTATTATTATTAATTATTATAGTAATTCTCAATTCTAGCCTTGTGTTATTACATTTTTGGAATGGTAACCAAAAGTTTTTTTTTTTTTATTCTCAATGGCAACCCTCACTTTTTTTGTTTGCTTAAACATGACATTAAGGATGATTTTTTCATTATAAAGTTTGTTAAACATAATCATGGTTAACTTCATCACCATTTTTACTATCCTTCATCAGACCCCTACCTTCTTTATCCCTCTTAATTGATGAACACATCAGGTTCTATCTCCTTATTCCACCGGCCATCACCATAAAAATGACTGTTCATTTCCTCTCCTCTCTTCTTTGAACCCAGAAACAATCTTCCTCATCATCAACCACAACAACAACCACCACTCTTACTCCCTCTTATCTCGGCACCACCACTGTCAATTTTCGAAACTTTTGGCTACCATTGAAAAAACACAATAATATGAGGTTACAAATTTGAATTTCTCTTATTATTGTTAGTATCATTAATACAATTATTTATTTTTGAAATTTTAAGGCACTTATTGTTGGGATATGAGATACATAAAAGATGATAATCCTGAATGGTTGAAAGAGAAGAGAAATGAAGAATTGGATGTTTTCAGACATTGGATCAACCATTTTCATCATGTAAATAACGTTGATAATCCTCTAGGTCGTAGTCTTCTAATTTATTTCTTAGTAGTAGAGTTTCTAGTTTTCTATGTATATTGAGGATGATCCGTATATTGAAGGAATATTGTTGAGAAAATATAGGAATATATTGTGAGAATTTTATGTAATATTTTTAGGATTGTTTCCTAAACTAGGGCTCCTAGTCCTAGCTAAGAGTTTACATATTGCTATGATTCCTTATGTAATACTAGTACTAGTACTGTATCATTGTATGTACAAGATGCGTGCGGGTATTTAAAAACTAAATATTGTATTAGTAATATACTAGCTTTAAAGCCCGTGCGATGCACGGGTTTGTCAATTTCGTACATCTTTGTCTTATTATATCATCATATATAAATAGGTGTTTTTCAAATATACCTATTATAGAATTAAAGTTAAAATAGGTCCCTATATATTCAAGTTGAAATATAAATATTTTCTTAATGTTTTAATTATTATGCATAAGACACTCATAGAAAAACCGAGTTATAAAATGGTTAGTTTAATGATGGGAAAACTCGAGTTAGTTATTCATGTGATCTCAACAAAATCATAACATATACTTTGTATAATTATAAGTATGTACTCTCTCTTTCTTTATTTTTTTGCTCCATATTTTATTTAGTCCATCCCTTAGAGATTGCTTCATTTTCTTATATAGTATTAAATCCTTGGCATTTATCCCACTTACATGCACTCATAAAAATTAAAACACAATGTTTTCCTTAACAAAACACATTTTGCATATGGAACAAACAAATAAGGATAGAGGGATAATATAACCACATATTTTATTTTTATTTTTTATAGTATACAACCGGATATTATAATTTGTATAGTAACATTAACATAATTTTGTTTTTGTGAATCAAGAGGGGATTGGTTTGATATCAAACTTTTTAATGAAGGTTGTGTGGGTAGTGGTAATGACACCAATGCAAACTCGATGATCATTGACATAGTACTTAGGTGATTATTCTATTTGTGTTTTTTTCTTTATTAATATCTTTAAAGATAATAATTTGTCATTAAGTGTGTTACATATCCATTTAAATTTATGATGAAGATAATAATTATCGTAATCAAATTTATGATATGAGTTGATCCAAATATCAAAGGTTTAATGTAAATAAAACTCTATTACATGCTTGATAATTATCTCAAAATATAAATTAATCCGTACTATCAATTTGACTATTATATCTATTTTTTCTTCACTATTATATCCATTCCCAACTAACTTTTTTCTTTTCTTAATTTTTTTTTAAGATAACTCGCTAATCAAATGGTTTATATTAAGTATTAATTTTATTAATGATTCTTATTTTTTTATCATAGTAATGTAAGCTCGAGGTAAGTTCGAGGAAACATGTATAACTCCTAAATTACTTACTTAAATATTGGTCATTTTAATAAAGATTAATAATAGTACGGAGTGTTTCGTAATAAAAGGTTAGGACACTATTATATACGGAGAAATTAATAACTGCCCATCTTGAATTTGCGGTGAATGTTATGAATAGATGTGGGCTTGCAACCTCCACAATGTCTTCGTTTACCATTGTACTTCCTACGCACGTACGTTGGTGTAAATTTCACACCTAAATTGTGGTTCGTTGTGCCGGATAAACGACAACCATTTCCCATTAATTGCACAGGAGCAATCTACTATAATATGGTGCAACAATTGCCCTCCTTGAATTAAAGTTTGTGCTTCACTCTTTCTTGTGTGTAACCTATATGTGTAATACTCCATCATCAACGAAGTCATGAGTAATTTAAAGAATAAGAGGGATACATTTTTGTTGGGGTCTAATTTTTATCATATTCATAAGCTAAAATAGTTGTTAATGATATGGCCGTAGTATTTGGTACCTAACGTAACATTCCAACAAAACTTTTAGGTGTCAGGACTCTTAACATAATACGAAGTATACAAAAAGGTATAAGTAGGATTTTGGTACCTAATATTCCAACGAAAATTTAATCACGGCAAGACTCTAATATATATATATATTTTTAATAAACCTAAAATATTAGTATTTGATGACGTGGAAATCCTATGTGGAAGCTATAAATGCTCTCCAAAAAACTCCCATTTATATATATATATATAGGACCAGGTTCTGGTGAGAACCTCCCTTAAGATGAGAACCAATCTTATGATGAGAACCTCTAGGGACCGTAGGATTTAGATGAAATGGATGGATGAGATTTAATCTCAAAAAATCTGATTTGCCCAAACACGTCTTTCTCTCTCTAATCTCTACTTTCGAAAGTATGTCAGAGTTCTCTATCTTCCTCAGAAAAGGGACGCGCGATTTTTGGCTCTTCGAAAGCCTTTGTTCTTCGAATTCCATAAACTTGCTTCGATTTTGAACTCAATTACTCGATTTTGTGCAAAATCTAATTCGTTGACGCTAAAATTTTCACTTGGATCTGCATAATTGATCTCGAACTCAGGTATTACTTGCAATTTCTTTAGTTTTTAGCTAAATATTTTTAAATTATTCAACAATTCGCTGCAAAGGATAGTTTTCTCTGATTTATTGAGTTATTTTAGCCGATTATTTTGTGAATTTCGTAGCATGATTTTGTTCTAATTTGGAGCTCGATTTTGTGATAATACCGTAAGATGATGTTGAACGGTTTTTGAGTTGTTTGAGATTTTTTATGCTTGATATAGCTTGATTTTACTGAATTTTGGAGCAAATTCAGTCGAAATCAATTTCTAGGTATAAGGCTTGAAATTATTCATCTTTAAATTATCCAAAACTGTTGCCTATAAGTTCTGCTGAAGTTTAACAATAATTGTTTCTGCAGTTCTATCATTAATTAAAAGTGGATAGAAATCTAGTAGAAGTACATCAATTAGACTCTATTGATATTGATAATGATATGTTAGGTGTGTTCAAGATTTATGAAGTAAACGAAATCTCTATGAAAGTAAACAAAATCTTTATGAAAGTAAACAAAATCTAAAAGTAAATCGATAACAAACTACTACCAGTGTTGCATCGTGTTTATTGGTGGATAGTTAATTTGTTCTTGTGGTGGGCCTAAGTCCTTTGGACTAGAGTTCTTCTGCAACATGTTCTCTTGTATTCTACGAGTAGCTGCTGTTGAGATGTTGTTGTTGGGTTTCAGTTGGTGGTGTTTTTGTTGAGTGCCTCTCACGAATGTTGTGTTTATGTCTTTCTTCACGGAAAGATCATAACTTCAGTTTAAACCTTGTACATAATTGTAATATTGTTTAATATTATGTTTTCTTGGAGGTATGACAGTTGTGTGTATTGACACAAAATGAAAGTAACCAAATTGACTAAAAGTAAACTTATTCTCTCTAATAGTAAACTCAATCCTTCTAAAAGTAAACAAAAAAAATCTTTTTGTTCCAGCTGCTGCTTCTGTTGTTGGATGTCTTCTGCCGTGATTCTACAGTGTGCAGTGTGAGTGTGATTGTTTGTTGCAGCTGCTGCTTCCTGTTGCTTGGTTGGTCTGCTGGTTGCAGGTTGTTTTAAGTGCAGCTATTGCTTCTGTTTGTCCAACAACTGCTAGTTGTGAGGGCTGCTGTTGTGGACTGACTTGCTGTTTGTAGGCTATGCTATGCTCATCTGCAGTTTGGTCGATCCTATTGTTTCTTGTTTTTGTGCTTCTAGCTGCTCTCTCGCATCTACTAGTTGTGTTGTTTTGTCAGGGTTGCGGTATGTGAACCCTTATATGTTGTTTGTTGTTTCTTTGCTTGGATTCTGCTTTTTTTTTTTAACCTTTCGGTAATAAAGTTCTATATTTTACCAAAAAAAAAACTAATATGATCCTCTATTTTTATCCTCTAAGTTTTTCTTTGAATAGTACAACAGATAAAGAAAGTAAATAAATAATTAGTAAAAGTAAATAAATTAAACTTAAAAGTAAATACTCCGTATTGAAAACGATATAAGAAGATTGACTTGTGTTTTTGTTCTAACACAAACCCTTTGTTTTTACCCTGTTTTGCAGAAAAGAAATGACGAAAGGCTTGCCAAAAGGTAATTTTTTAACCCTTGAATTAGTAAACTAAATATATGTGAAAGTAAACTAAATGTTTCTAAAAGTAAACTGAAATTGTAATCGTGTAATTGTATGGCCTTGAATTAATAAAGGGTGATTGGCCAATACTCTTTGCAGGATGGGAACCGCATTTAGGAACATGCTTTCCTATTTAGGACGAGTAGACAATTGAGAGGAAGACTGAGACGAGGGATATGTTGTTGGTGAGGATTACCACGGATCGGGAGGAGGTTAAGCATGCTAATATTTTGATTTTCTTCGAGGAAACGAATTTATTTTAATACTTTTGATTGATTGGTAACTAATTTTCTTTTTCTGTTTTTGTGTACATTAAGATTAAGTATGAGAAGAAAGGGCAAGTTGGGACAAAGATGTTGCGCAGTTCCCTTGATGATTGGCATATCAATTTTGATACTATTTGAAGGAAATAATGCCCTTGGTCCAAGTATGCATTCTATGTTAAGTCTAATAAATGCGGTTCAGTATTAATTAACAAGTTAATAATTCAGTGAGATCAAGTGAGCTGAATGCCTAGCTAGAGGCCGCTTCAGTTCAAGTGGAATTAATGATATTAATCCACAGCTTACTCTTGACTGAACCCGTAGGGTCACACAAATAGTACGTAAACGGATCAAGTATTTAATGGCATTAAATACTCCATCTATGAATATTCGGAACCGACGGATCTTGGTTTCAGTGGGAGCTAAGATCGTCACAGGCAAGAAATGAATACTCCGGAAACGATGATATTGCCGGAAACGGAAATATGGATCGTATCGGAAATATGAATATTATCCAAGTCGTAGATGTTGCCGGAAACGGAAACATGGTACGTATCGGAAAATATTATTGGAAATGGAAATATTACCAGAATCGGAAATATTGCCGGAAACGGAAATATTGTCAGAATCGGAAATATTACCGGAATCGGAAAATAATTCCGGAAACGGAAATATTAAATATTTGTTCGAAACGGAAATTAATTCCGGAATCGGAAATATTAAATATTGTTCGTATCGGAAATAAATTCCGGAACTGGAAATTTAATCGGAAGCGTGTCGTACGAATTAGCATCGGACGAGGCCTGCCGGACGAAGGCCCAGCACGAAGCCGGGCCATCGCCCAGCAAGCACGCGCGCAGCCAAGGCAGCGCCCAGGCCTACCGCAAGGCAGGCCCAGCGCGCGCCAAGGCCACGGATGCGTGGGCCGCGCTGCGTGGGCTGCTGCTCGCACGCGCATGGGCAGCCCTTGTGGCTGCCGTGTGTGTGTGAGTTTGTGCTCATGCGTGATTCCTAAATCTACAAGAGTCAGTGTATGATTAAATTTCTATTCCTAATTGGATAAATTAATTAAATAGAATTCATGTAGGATTCTAATTTCAATTAATTCGTATCCTACTAGGATTACGATTCCTTTTCCATAACTCTATAAATAAAGGCCTAGGGGTCATTATTTAAACAACAAGTTTTAAGTATTCAAAACTAAGATTTTTAAGCAAAAAAATCAGCCAATATTCTTGCCTACCTAACCGAAAATATTAGAACCTTAAGGGCGATTCTAGTTGGTCAATCTTAAGGCGGATCCGGACGTGCTGTGGACTATCTACGGAGGGACGACACTTGGAGTCCTAAAGACTTGTTCTTGTTCGGTTCGGGCGCAGCTAGGGAAGGCACGCAACAAAGAGTATGCATCTAAATTATGCTATATGATTATGTGTAAATAATATGTTGTCCTGGGTTAATGGTTGTTTCCGCATGATCTATGTAATGTCATATGGATCATAACCTTACAGTGGTATCACGAGCCCCTTATTATTTTCATAATCTAAATTGCATGAACATGGTTAAATATTACAAATTTGCAAGAATTAAAAGGGGTGATTAATTTTCGTAATTGTTAATTAATTGCAAATTGCGTTTATTTAATTATACGTACGCAGTTTTTCGGCAGTTTCTTCGTTACTCATCCAAATCGAGTGATTTTTGTGTCAATTCCGCATGTAAAAGGCATTCTAAAATTTTGACAAAAATAGTATTTTTCTGCCGAACCCAGAATTCTCAAATTCGAAGCCTAACTATGACTTTTCGAAGGTTTTAGTTTTTCGAATGCAAAATTTCGTAAATTTAAGATGTTAAATTAAATATTTGCGATTCTTGTTGATAAATCTTGAATTTTTGATTGACCTACTGCATATGTTTAACAAGTTTGAATGCCTAGTCTTGTTAATTATGCAATCTAATTTGTAATTATGATTAATTTGTTGAAAATTAGAATAATTTAGAATTAATTTGATTTTCATAATTAATTGTAATTTAATTAGAAACCTATGATTAAAAACCACCATAAAAATTGTAAATTTACGATAAATTTTAAATTTTTATGACCTAGACTTGAATCCATAACAATCGGAAATCAATTGGATAATAAATTTTCGATTTTTTCGCCCTAAAATTATGAAATTAATATTATTTATTAATTTGTCATTAATTTTAAATATAAATTTTAAATTTTTATGCGATTCGTTCATAAAACTTGCACGCACGAAGCAATGGACGCTTCGTGTTACCCTTAAGGGGTGTTGTATAATGCGGGCATGCGACGACGAGCAAGGGAGCTCGTCGCCCGTGCGGCACGAATGCAATGAGCAAGGGCGTAGTGCACGAGCACAAGGCAGCAGCCCTGCCTTGTGTCGTGTGCCACAAGCAATGAACGAATGGGCATGGGCGAAGGGCGAGCCAAGGCAGTCGCGTGTGGGCAGCAAGCGAGCTGCGCCACAACGCGCGCTGCCTCGCACAAGGGCGCGCAGCCTCGCGCGCAGCGAGCGCAAGCTCGCGTGCCACGAGCGCTGCGCCCAGCATTACTCGCGCGCACAGCGCGCGATGTCGCCCGCCCAGCGAGCGATGTCGCGCCCCAGCGAGCGATGGCTCGCGCGCGCAGCGAGCGATGTCGCGCGCCCAACGAGCGATGTCGCGCGCCCAGCGAGCGATGTCGCGCGCGCAGCGAGCGATGGCTCGCGCGCCCAGCGAGCGATGTCGCGCGCCCAGCGAGCGATGTCGCGCGCACGCACTGCGAGCGATAGCTCGCGTGCGATGAGCGCTGGCGCGCGCAGCGAGCATCAGTGCGTGCGGAGGCTTGCGATAGGGAAGCAGCAGCTATGCGACGAGCGCATGGGCTGCGCGCACATGGCCAGCAATGGCTGTGTGCGTACGGCCCATGGGCGTGCAACGCGTAGGGTGTTTGCGTTACGATTAGATCGTTTTGAATGTTTAATTTGAAAATTTTAGTTCACGTAATTTTAATTAATAATTTGAATTATTTTCTTGGATTTTAATTTTGAATATTATAATTATAATAAATGTTATTTATTCTAATTATTTTACTAAAATTAAAATCATGAATTAATTTAAATACGACTGAAATTGAATTAAATTTTTGGATTCAATTATAAATTGATATGAGCTTTAAATTTTAATTAAATTTGTATGTTTCCGGTTAGACTAGAAATACATTTTTATGTTTAAAATTGGTAAAGCATATGAATTTATTGGTTTAAGTGGGAGCGCTTTTTAGTCATAAACTCTTGATTAGGTCTACAAATCCTTAAGGTTAAAACAACTTGATTAGAATTAATAAGGACTGAATAATTGGTAGATTATTGGTGCCCTTGATTAATTGCTGCAAATGTTTACGTGATGCATAATGTGTTTTACTAACCAGCTATGTGGGCCATTCATGATAATGAATGGGTGAATGGTATATATTGTATATGTACTGTTTTGCAGGTTATGAAGTGACTAGTATGGCCCAAATAGGATAGAAAATATGGTCTGCGTACCATTAATTTGAATGTAATTGGTCTAAAGTACCAAAGTTATTTTTCAATTCAAATATGGTCTGCGAACCATCAAATAGTTGTAATTAGTTATAGCTTATCCTATTTGAAGAAAATGGTGCCTCCCACGGAGATTTTCAAGACGGACTTTGAAGTCAAAGCTTCAAGATGAAGTCGGGCCATACTAGATCACAAATATCTTATGCATGTTTTAAGTTATTTATTGTTTTAAATATGTCTTAAAATGCATGAGATCAAAAGCTTGATTATGTTGCATGATTAAGGATTTTAGTTCACTTAAAATCTAACCAACATAGTAAGAGCCTTAAGTTCCAAACTTAAAAATTGAGTTAAAAGGTGCCATGCCAAAATATACACTTGCTTGGATATCCTTTACATCAATCTAGTAATAGTTTTCGCTCAGCGAGGTGTTACTTATTGGTCCTAAAGGGGCAAGGTACACAAATAATTGTGAGTACATGTTAGTTTTGGTGAAACTCAACGATATAAGTAAGGAGTCCTTTTATGTCGTGGCAAATTCGATAGGTTTACCTAATAAGTTCTTAGACGTACCTATCAACCAAGAATAGTTTCTAGACTATTAGCAAAAGGCTTTTGCTTACCTAAGATGTTCTAGGATTAAGTCGACAAACTGTGCTTAGTTCTTCAATGATTTTAGGATCTTGGAATCATTTTATTCACACCTGCCGGAACACATAACTTGAATAAAATGCTTAATAAACATTGAATTATGCATGTATGCTAGAATTTAAGTTTATTAAGAGAAACTGTGAATGGTTATTTATTTGTTTATTCTTTTCAATTGTAGTTTTTAATATGGCAAACAACAATTCATTCAACATTCGATCAATTCTCGAAAAGGAGAAGTTGAACGGGAAAAACTTCCTTGACTGGCAAAGGAACTTGCAAATAGTTCTTATGCAGGAAGAAAAGGAGTATGTCCTAGATGAGGCGATGCCCGAAGCTCCAGGCGACGGGGTCACTCAGGCTGCCCTCAATCGTTGGATTGATGCCAACAAGGATGTGAAATGTCTAATGCTCGCCACCATGAGTGCGGATCTGCAGAAAACGTTCATCAACTCAGATGCTTTCACAATCATCAGTGAGTTGAAGAACATGTTCCAAGATCTGGCTCGAGTCGAAAGATTCGAGACTCATAGGCAAATTCTTGAGACCAAGCTTAAGAAAGGCGAGCCCGTAAGTCCACATGTTCTCAAAATGATTGGACTCATTGAGAATATGAGTCGGCTGGATCAGCAATTTTCTCAGGAAATGGCTATAGACACCATCCTCCATTCTCTTCATAGCGGGTATGATCAGTTCAAACTGAACTACAGTATGAATAGTCTGGACAAAACGCTCACTGAGCTTCACGGTATGCTGAAGACCGCTGAAAAGACGCTCAAAAGTGATAAGCAGGATGTGCTTATGGTGCGTGGGGGCAAGTTCAAGAAATCTGGAAAGAAGAGGAATGCTAAGAAAGGTGGCAACAAGGCCAGCCCAACTAAGCAAACTGGCGCCAAATCTGCAAAGAGGAAGGTCAGTCAACCCACTTCTGAATCCGAATGCTTCTACTGCAAGAAGAAGGGGCATTGGAAGAGAGATTGCTTGAAGCTAAAGGAAGATCAGAAGAACGGAACAGTCGTTCCATCTTCAGGTATTTTCGTTATAGACTGTATACTTGCTAATTCAACTTCTTGGGTATTAGATACAGGTTGTGGCTCACACTTATGTTCCAATCCACAGGGACTAAGAAGAAGTAGAAAGTTAAGCAAGGGTGAAGTCGACCTACGAGTGGGAAATGGAGCACGGATTGCTGCATTAGCTGTAGGAACTTACTATTTGTCGTTGCCCTCCGGGCTAGTTTTGGAACTGGAAGAATGTTTCCATGTTCCAAGTCTTACTAAAAACATCATTTCAGTTTCTTGCTTAGATGCTAAGGGATTTTCCTTTATAATAAAAGACAATAGTTGTTCGTTTTATTTTAAAGAGATGTTTTATGGATCTGCTAGATTAGTCAATGGACTTTATTTATTAGATCACGACAAACAAGTATATAACATAAATACCAAAAGGGCCAAAAAGGATGATTCAGATCTCACCTATCTGTGGCATTGTCGATTAGGCCATATAAACTTGAAACGCTTAGAAAGACTTCAAAGGGAAGGAATTCTAGAACCATTTGACTTAGAGGATTATGGTAAATGCGAATCATGTTTACTTGGCAAAATGACAAAGCAACCTTTCTCTAAAGTTGGAGAAAGAGCAAATGAACTATTGGGTTTAATCCATACAGATGTATGTGGACCAATGAGTACAAATGCTAGAGGTGGTTTCAGCTACTTTATCACTTTCACTGATGACTTCAGTAGGTATGGTTATGTCTACCTAATGAAGCATAAGTCTGAATCCTTTGACAAATTCAAGGAATTTCAGAGTGAAGTAGAGAATCAATTAGGCAAGAAGATCAAGGCACTGCGGTCTGATAGAGGCGGTGAATATCTGAGCTATGAATTTGATGACCATCTGAAAGAATGTGGAATTCTATCAGAATTGACTCCTCCTGGAACACCACAATGGAACGGTGTGTCAGAACGGAGGAACAGAACCTTGCTAGACATGGTCAGGTCAATGATGGGTCAGGCCGAACTTCCATTAGAATTTTGGGGACATGCACTAAATACAGCTGCACTCACTATAAATAGAGCTCCGTCTAAAGCTGTCGAAAAGACTCCATACGAATTATGGTTTGGAAAGCCTCCAAATGTGTCTTTTCTTAAGATTTGGGGATGTGAAGTATACGTCAAACGATTAATTTCAGACAAACTTCATCCAAAATCTGACAAATGTATCCTTGTGGGCTATCCAAAGGAAACAAAGGGGTATTACTTCTACAATACATCTGAGAACAAAGTGTTTGTTGCTCGAGATGGTGTCTTTTTGGAGAAAAATCACATTTCCAAAATGACAAGTGGGAGAAAAGTAGACCTCGAAGAAATTCGAGTCGAACAACAAACTCTAGAGAATGCTCAAGATGACATTCAAGATGAAACTCAGAGATCTTTAGAAGAATCTGGTGAGAATCATGGTCAATCTAGAAATGTTACCCCGCGTAGATCGCAAAGATATAGATCTCAACCGGAAAGGTACTTAGGTATTTTGACGAACGAGAGCTATGACGTTCTATTACTTGAAAGTGATGAACCTGCGACTTACAAGCAAGCTATGACGAGCCCTAGCTCCAAGCAATGGCAAGAAGCCATGCAATCTGAATTAGACTCCATGTCTGAAAACCAAGTATGGGATTTGGTCGATTTGCCAGATGGCTACCAAGCCATTGGAAGCAAATGGGTTTTCAAACTGAAAAAGGACAAGGATGGGAAACTTGAAGTTTTCAAAGCTAGATTGGTTGCAAAAGGTTACAGGCAAGTCCACGGTGTGGATTACGATGAAACCTTTTCACCAGTTGCAATGCTAAAGTCTATTCGAATAATGTTAGCAATCGCTGCATATTACGATTACGAAATATGGCAGATGGATGTCAAAACTGCTTTCTTAAACGGCGTTTTAACAGAAACTGTGTTTATGACACAGCCTGAAGGTTTTGAGGATCCAAAGAATGCTAAAAAGGTATGCAAGCTAAAGAAGTCAATCTACGGGTTGAAGCAGGCATCCAGGAGCTGGAATATACGTTTTGATGAAGCAGTCAGTGACTTTGGTTTCATCAAGAACGCGGACGAATCTTGTGTATACAAGAAGGTCAGTGGGAGCAAAATTGCTTTCCTAGTATTATATGTCGACGACATATTGCTTATCGGAAATGACATTCCTATGTTGAACTCTGTCAAGATTTGGCTTGGGAAATGTTTTTCGATGAAGGATCTAGGAGAAGCACAGTACATATTGGGCATCAAGATTTACAGAGATAGATCTAAAAAGATGATTGGACTTAGTCAAAGCACTTATATCAATAAGGTGCTTGATAGGTTCAAGATGGCGGACTCCAAGCGAGGCTACCTACCCATGTCTCATGGAATGACTCTAAGCAAGACTCAGTGCCCAAAAACACTTGATGAGCGTAGACGAATGAATGGGATTCCATATGCATCATTGATTGGTTCAATAATGTATGCTATGATATGTACACGCCCGGATGTTGCGTACGCACTCAGTGCTACGAGCAGATACCAGTCAGACCCAGGAGAGGCGCATTGGACTGCTGCCAAGAATATTCTGAAGTACCTGAAAAGGCACAAAGATGACTTCCTGGTCTATGGTGGAGATGATGAATTAATTGTTAAAGGCTATACGGACGCAAGTTTCCAAACCGACAAAGATGATTTCAGATCACAGTCTGGGTTTGTCTTCTGCCTCAACGGAGGAGCAGTAAGCTGGAAAAGTGCTAAGCAAAGCACCATTGCGGATTCTACAACTGAAGCGGAGTACATTGCTGCACATGAAGCAGCAAAGGAAGCTATATGGCTAAGGAAGTTCATAGGAGAACTTGGTGTAGTCCCCTCCATTAAAGGACCAATAGCCCTGTATTGTGATAATAACGGAGCTATTGCACAGGCAAAAGAGCCTAGACACCACCAGAGAGTCAAGCATGTACTTCGTAGATTTCACCTTCTACGAGAGTTCGTTGAAAGAAAAGAAGTCGAGATAAGCAAAATTGGAACTGATGACAACATATCAGATCCATTAACTAAACCTCTGCCGCAAGCGAAGCACAACTCGCACACTGCAGCTATGGGAATCAAGCATATTGGAGAATGGCTTTGATGTCTCTGTTTAATGTTTTAAAGTTTTAGAGTTTAAATCTTTGTAAAACATTATTGGTTAATCATTCACAATAAATGAAAGGAATTCATTTTTCCATTTAATTTGTGGTTTATTAAATGATGAGTCCCTTCAACTTGACGATATATTCAAGATAGACTGTCAGGACCAGTCCTGTGACTAAGAAATGTCTATCAAGTGAACTTGAATGTCAAAGGTTGAAAATGGTCCCTAATCGGAGTTTTCTATAAAATTGGACGCATAGAAAACGTTAGACGATTAGAGTGCAAGATGACTAGTAGTTCTGTTTCTTGAACTATGTGGACATGGCAATGTCATAATCATTTGCATAGATACTTACTTTGGGAAGACTAGTATCGGACAAGACCTATGAAACTTTACTGTAAGAGATGAAAGTCTGTCATAAGTAAATTTCATTAAATTATTAGACACTAAATCCTCAATACCTGAGTGATTTGAGATTACTTGTTTGAGAACTGGTTGCTTTGACGTTGACCAACCGTCGCACCGTAAAAGGAGGCTATAAAGGCAACGCTCAGGTAATCACCTATCAAACGAAGTCTAATCTCAAGATCGCAAGATTGGGATTGTCCTCCCATAAATCGGGAAGAGATGCTTAAAAGTTGTACAAGGCCACTCAGAGAACTAGAAACTGTGAAATGCATGGCCGTGCTCGGATGAATCATAGGCTATGATTATCTGTTTATTTGATCAGTTGAACTCTGAAACCGAGGAACACCTCTGGACATAATAAGGATGACAACTCTTACCTTATGTTCAAGAGCAAGCATCGAGCGACAAAGGAATTAGGAAATGCACACTTGTCCCTAAGGACAAGTGGGAGACTGAAGGAAATAATGCCCTTGGTCCAAGTATGCATTCTATGTTAAGTCTAATAAATGCGGTTCAGTATTAATTAACAAGTTAATAATTCAGTGAGATCAAGTGAGCTGAATGCCTAGCTAGAGGCCGCTTCAGTTCAAGTGGAATTAATGATATTAATCCACAGCTTACTCTTGACTGAACCCGTAGGGTCACACAAATAGTACGTAAACGGATCAAGTATTTAATGGCATTAAATACTCCATCTATGAATATTCGGAACCGACGGATCTTGGTTTCAGTGGGAGCTAAGATCGTCACAGGCAAGAAATGAATACTCCGGAAACGATGATATTGCCGGAAACGGAAATATGGATCGTATCGGAAATATGAATATTATCCAAGTCGTAGATGTTGCCGGAAACGGAAACATGGTACGTATCGGAAAATATTATTGGAAATGGAAATATTACCAGAATCGGAAATATTGCCGGAAACGGAAATATTGTCAGAATCGGAAATATTACCGGAATCGGAAAATAATTCCGGAAACGGAAATATTAAATATTTGTTCGAAACGGAAATTAATTCCGGAATCGGAAATATTAAATATTGTTCGTATCGGAAATAAATTCCGGAACTGGAAATTTAATCGGAAGCGTGTCGTACGAATTAGCATCGGACGAGGCCTGCCGGACGAAGGCCCAGCACGAAGCCGGGCCATCGCCCAGCAAGCACGCGCGCAGCCAAGGCAGCGCCCAGGCCTACCGCAAGGCAGGCCCAGCGCGCGCCAAGGCCACGGATGCGTGGGCCGCGCTGCGTGGGCTGCTGCTCGCACGCGCATGGGCAGCCCTTGTGGCTGCCGTGTGTGTGTGAGTTTGTGCTCATGCGTGATTCCTAAATCTACAAGAGTCAGTGTATGATTAAATTTCTATTCCTAATTGGATAAATTAATTAAATAGAATTCATGTAGGATTCTAATTTCAATTAATTCGTATCCTACTAGGATTACGATTCCTTTTCCATAACTCTATAAATAAAGGCCTAGGGGTCATTATTTAAACAACAAGTTTTAAGTATTCAAAACTAAGATTTTTAAGCAAAAAAATCAGCCAATATTCTTGCCTACCTAACCGAAAATATTAGAACCTTAAGGGCGATTCTAGTTGGTCAATCTTAAGGCGGATCCGGACGTGCTGTGGACTATCTACGGAGGGACGACACTTGGAGTCCTAAAGACTTGTTCTTGTTCGGTTCGGGCGCAGCTAGGGAAGGCACGCAACAAAGAGTATGCATCTAAATTATGCTATATGATTATGTGTAAATAATATGTTGTCCTGGGTTAATGGTTGTTTCCGCATGATCTATGTAATGTCATATGGATCATAACCTTACACTATTATCCAGTGGTCTCCATTCTCTAGTGAACAAGAGCTTCTCAGCAAGTAATTACCTCTGCTTCTACCCCTGTTGTACTTAAGATTTTAAGTTTAACACTTATAAAATGTAGGAATTTCAGTCACTTGCACTAGTTGTTGTACATAGAATGTTGCTTGCTTTCTAGATTCCAATATTATTCCTGCTTTAAGCAATTTATTCGTAATATAATCTGATTCATTAATCATTTGATAGTTACCATTTTCTTGATGTTTAAGGTACTTGTAAATCTTATTTATGCATGCTATCCGAGTTTTGATATTTTTCTTTATGTGTAGTTCAATTCCATAGGTCATCAAGGTACAATTATTGTCAAGAGTAAACTGAATCTCTCTAAAAGTAAACTGAATCTCTCTAAAAGTGAACTGAATAATAATGGAACTTGGATTGTTATATTTTCCTTAAACATTAAATCGTAACCTATTAGCTCAAATGGGAGAGCAATGTGCTATGGCACATGGATGTAGGTTCAAATCCTACATAGGTTGGTGATTTACATGCGTAAAGAGACTCAAAAGTAGATAATGATCTCAAAATTAAATTAAAGAAACTTAAAAGTAAACAAGAAAATCTTAAAAGTAAATCCTTGTTCTACTCATATAGAAAATGTAGGGAGAGACTGACAAAGGTGCCTGGTGACTGGTCTGGTATTGAAGTAATATCCTATGTAACACCCTTTTTTGTCCCCTTGATTCCAAAAAACTCACTATTGATATTCATTTTAATTAACAAAGTTGGATTATGTTGCATTTTTTTCAATGCTTCACTTAGGTTATCACAGCTGTAAACCTGGCAATGCTCGCAAGCAGTAGTATTATCAAGAAAGATGTTGTTACCTGATGAAATTCGTGTTCTTTAGTAAGAGGGACTCCTAACTCGGCCATACATGCTTGAATAATAAACTTCAATTGTAAAATGACATAAACAACTCCAAAAAGAACCAATAATATTCTGAAGTAATTCGAAAAATCTAAGAAGTAAATAAGATAAACTCAAAAGTAGACAATATAAACTCAAAATTAAACAATATAGACTCAAAAGTAACGAACCTACGTGGGATTTGAACCCACGTCTTTTGTGCATTTACACAATGCTCTACCAATTGAGCTAGTAGGCTAGTGTTTTTAAATAAAATAAATAAAAGTAAAGCAAAACCCCAAAAAAGTAAATCAAAATAATTCAAAAGTAAAGGCCCAGATTACTTGTGAAAATGAGCTCAATGGCGTTATTGATGCAACAGCCAGGAAGAGCAGACTGACTGAAGCCAATAGCACAAAGTCATCCATGGTCAACTTGCTTCAAAAACCCACAAACATAACATGACCAGAAACTGATCAAACCCTAAGCATGACCTGCTCAACCCTTAGAAAACCCTACAACAACAAGCAAGCCAGAGCAGCTACACTAGGACCAACATAGCGTAATCGAGACAGATACATTATACCATAGACTCTGCTCACACTCTAGTCTCTTACTCAGTTCTCTTATGCATAACTGGTTATCTCTCCTAGCAAACACAACTGGTGACAAAAAGCTGATGAAATTTCAGAGACTTTTTATTATTCCTGCCCAAGAAGTGACGAGAAGACATGTTAAGATGCTGCCATATAGGTCAGATGTAGCTTAAATAATGTCTACCCCGTATTAAACAAGATAACATGAAGCAGTTAATACTTAATAACAAGATTAGGCTATCCAAACAAACAAAGCTCACACTCTGAACCGAGGTACACAGATTAACGCTATTAAACATTATTACGATATGAAGTCACATGTAAAATCTTAAAACACAAAGGCTGCAAAAATTGAGCTACTTTATCAAAGATATTCAGCTCAACAACACTTACGGGAACAACCAAAACATGAGGTTGCTGCATGTAGTATACTGAACTAGGATCCGATACTTTTAAAGCTGCCATAATTTTACAGCACTCTGGCGTGTGACATCGTTAAATCGAAGCACACGCCACTGGTAACCAAGTACTTTGAAGCATTCGTCAAGTTTTGCATCTGAACATACTTCTGCATTTTCAGCCAACGATTGGCAGCCTATTAGAGGTATAATCAACAATCAAACAACATTACAAACATAATATTCACCAAAATTAAAACTAAATTCACCAATTACAACCATACAAAATACAATTCACATACAATTCTAAACAGGTTTATCAGCAAACATTCACGGGTTTGTTAAAGCAAAAGGATTTATTTTGTAGATTCCCAACTACTTAGTACTTAAACATATACACTTCTTTGCAAATTATGATACTAAGTACATGACTTCATCCATCAATTCACCTCATCTAGTCTAAAGCCCAACAACTGTTGAATCCCACAAAAGCAAAAATCAGAATTAAAAAGAAAAAGAAACAACCAACACAAAACAAATAAAACAAGTTGCAGTCTTCTATCTTTCCATCTAATCAATGAGAAATATAGTAGGAAGAATTAGAATGTAATAGTACATTTTGTCTATTGTTCAATTTAAAAGTAGACAAATAACTTGTAAAAGTAAACAAAATTGATTCAAAAGTAAATGATCACTAAATTAGAGAATGGATATTGGAGGATTTAAAAAAGGATAAGTTGCCTATTGGAGGATTTGAGAAAGGATAAGTTCCCTGTAAAACCAGTTCAAAACAAATAGCATCATCTTTACCAGCAATAGCGTTAGTCTGAGTTGCAACTACCTCCACTGTAGTCCCTCCTTCAAGTTGCTCCAAAGTCTCACCTACGAAAGCAATCACTTCCAGGCCTTGGGTTAGTGCATACTCAACCTTGTGTGCAACAAACTGGAAGAGGAAACATAAAGAAAAAAAATAACAGATAAGAACATCTAATTAAATAATTCAAAAGTAAAAAAGAAGAACAGATGATACAATTAAATTTTATATGGTAAATCGTATTTATTCTTCAACATAAAACATCATTGACGATTTGGGGAAAATTTATAATGATTCTGAAACCCTAATTTGAGATTTATGAAGAGAAAATGTAGAAGCAGGGAGATAACTTACATATTGTGTGCAAACGCCATTGATGAATTGAATTATAACCTGAAGCTTCGATTGAAGATGTGTGAGGATTGAGGGGAGAGAAAAATTCCAGCGTTCCCAGGAGACCGAGAAGCAATAGAGAGGGTTTGCAGGAGGAGAGAGAAAACAAAAGGAAGAGAGAGAAAGAAAATATGAAAATCGGGTTGAGAGAGGAGGTCATTCAGATATTCAGAATTACCATATTACCCTTATTTTTAGGTTTGGTCGGGCGAGATAAGGATCGTTGGATTGAATTGATCAAGGGCTGAGATTAGTTCTCAGTTCTCATCTTAAGGGGTGGTTCTCATCGGATCCCGATTCTCTCTCTCTCTCTCTCTATATATATATATATATATATATATATATATATATATATATATATATATATATATATATATATATATATATATATATATATATATATATATATATATATATATATATATATATAGGGGAGGGATCCGGTAAGAACACCTCCTTATGTAAGAACACTTCTTACGGTAAAAACACTTTTACACTCTCCATGTTCTAAATTTGTTCGACCATGTTCAAAATTTGTTCAACCATGTTCAAAATTTTCAAGCTCATGTTCTAAATTTATTCAACCATGTTCTAAATTTATTCAACGATGTTCTAAATTTGTTCAACCATGTTCTAAATTTATTCAACCATGTTCTAACATTTCAAGCTCGTGTTCTAAATTTATTCAACAATGTTCTAAATTTGTTCAACCATGTTCTAAATTTATTCTACCATGTTCTAAATTTTCAAGCTCATGTTCTAAATTTATCGAACCATGTTCTAAATTTATTCAACGATGTTCTAAATTTGTTCAACCATGTTCTAAATTTATTCAAGTATGTTTTAATTTTATTCAACTATGTTCTAAGTTTTTAAGCTTATGATCTAAATTAATTCAAGCATGTTCTAAAATTATTCAACCATGTTCTAAATTTTCAAGCTCATGTTCTAATTTATTTAAGCATGTTCTAAATTTGTTCAACCATGTTCTAAATTTTTTCAAGCATGTTCTAAATTTATTCAACAATGTTCTAAATTTAGAACATGAGAACCTAGTCAACACATATACATATATACGTGTTCTAAAATTTCAAGATTATGTTCTAAATTAATTCAAGCATGTTCTAAAATTATTAAACATATTATAAATTTATTAAACCATGTTCTAAATTTATTTAAGCATGTTCTAAATCCATTCAAGCATATTCTAAATTTATTCAAGCATGTTCTAAATTTATTCAAGCTTTCAGCATGTTCTAACTTTATTCTACCGTGTTTCAAATTTAATTCAAGCATGTTCTAAAATTATTAAACATGTTCTAAAATTTATTCAACAATATTCTAAATTTATTCAAGCATGTTCTAAATCCATTCAAGCATGTTCTAAATTTATTCAAACATGTTTTAAATTTATTCAAGTTTTCACTAGTACATAATTGAGCTTATGTAACACGCGTTGGTAACACTTTTTGGAATGCAAAATTACTAGATTTTTAAGTAACACTTTGGTAACATTTTTAAAAAAATGTAACACTCAAGGTAACACTTTTAACATAGGTAACATTTTATGGTAACACTTTTAAAATAGGTAACAGTTTATGGTAACACTTTTAAAATAGGTAACAGTTTATGGTAACACTTTTAAAATAGGTAACATTTTATGGTAACACTTTGAAGTGTTACCTTATTTTTTAAGAAGGAAATTAAATATTTGCAATAAAAATTAGGGCTAATCCTAAAATATCTCATATTGATAGAAAATTTAACTACTTGCCGCCAAAAGGAAAAATAGAATTTGGGTTTAATTTCTCTGAAAATTTTGAAACTGCAAGAGACCAAAAAATAAAGAAAAAAAAATTTGATCTTGCGTTTAATTTTCTAAAAATCTCTAAACTTTCCCCTTCCCCAACAATTCGATCATTATTATCTTTATCTATTCCATTTATTATTTTTAGTTAAAAATATAATTAGTTTGGTGATAATTAAAGCGGCAATTTTTTCCCGGGTTTGCTCTAAAATCAACGATGACCAGAGTTCTAGATACGACCAGTAACTCGTCGTATTTGTGATATATGTTTTTTTTTTAATTGAAATGACCCAAAAAACGAATGAAATGGAAAGAAAAAAAAAATGCTAAACTAACGAAACAAAAACCCTCTTCCCTTTCGCATCTCCTCTCCTCTCCGCCAAACATGGCAGCAGAATTCTTGCTACCCTAATTCTCACCACAAAACAGTGCGAATTTCTAAATTATCCAAGCATGTTCTAATTTTATTCAACTGTGTTTCAAAATTTATTCAACATGTTCTAACTTTATTCAAACATTTCTAACTTTATTCAAATATGTTTTAAATTTATTCAAGCAAGTACTAACTTTATTCAACGAACGGTGTTCAAATGTTAGTCAAGCATGTTCTAAAATATATTCAAGTATGTTCTAAATTTATTAAAGTATGTTCGAATTTTTGCATTTTCAAGATACGTGTATATTTTCCAGAAATGTCTTTCAACCGCAAACAACCAGAAAACCTAGTCCTTCAGTTCATCCACGAAAACCGAATCTCGCAACCTCAGACCAGTTCAGCCACGAAATCACAAGAAATTCGAACAATCAGATGAGAACGCCGATTTAAAATTCGATTTTGAACAATTGATTGAAAATTCGATTTGGAACAATCGATTGAAATTTCCACCGCGAGCAGCGATTCGATTGAATATTTCCGATTGCTATTGATTTCGAATTGAGAATTGGAGGAGGAAGGAGGAGGATCGAAAAAACTTACCGAAATTGCTCAATTGAAATCGATTTCGATTTGAACACATGCTGAAAAGGATTCATGATTCCTGATTTTGAATTGAGAATTGGCGATTGAATTGCTGCGGCGGCAAGAGGCGAGCAGCGGCTGTTGGTGGTGTTCGAAAAGGAGAGAGAGAGGAATTGAAGAGAGAGAATGATCGCCGGAATAATGAAAACCACCGCCGGTGGTTGAATTTTGGTTTGAATTGGTTCGATTTCGTTCAATTTATTCGAATGACGATTTTGGTTTGAACCACAACCACCACGGCGAGCAGCGACCGACGAGAATTGACCGGCGAGAAGCGACCGGCGGCGTTGGTGGCGAACGACGGCGAGAGAATTGGAGAGAGAGGGAGGAATTGGAGAGAGAGAGTGTGGAATCTGAATCTGAAATGAAAAAAAATTGCGTGAAAAAAATATTTGGGGGTATTTGTTAATAATAATTACAGAAATGCCATTATAGAAAGTGTTCTTACCGTATGAAAGTGTTCTCACCGTAAGAAGTGTTCTTACGGGAGCCTCTCTCTCTCTCTCTCTCTCTCTCTCTCTCTCTCTCTCTCTGTCTCTCTCTCTCTCTCTCTCTCTCTCTCTCTCTCTCTATATATATATATATATATATATATATATATATATATATATATATATATATATATTACATTTAATCACCTCAATTCATAGGCCAGCAATAATATTCACAAAGTTCATATACAACAAAATTTGCCATGTCTCTATTAAAAATATCTAAATAGTGCAACAATATATAGGAGTTTTGTTCTTCTCTTCCACATCTATCATCACCTCTCCTCAAATTCTTCACACCAAAATTCAAACTCCCTTGGGGAGTTTTGTTCTTCTCTTCCAGATCTATCATCCCCTCTCCTCAAATTCTTCTCTTCCAGATCTATCATTCCCAAACGCAATTCCAATTTTATGCCATCGAATTATCCAATTAATTTGATATTGATTAAACTCAAAAGATGTGGAGTTTGATTGCTGATCGATTTGAAAGAAAACCTAAATAAATTTCTCCTGATGTCCACGATGATGACGACGGAGAAGAGGAACTCTCGATCCATGGCTACGATTCTCCCTAGGAGTTCACACAGTCTTCCTCATTCCAAATCGCCTTCAGATTCTCCGATTATGTCGAATGGAAATGATTCTCCGTACGTTTCCGAGGTACCTGAGTTTTGTTCTTCTAATTTGACCTAAGAAATGACATAAAGATGAAGCCCAGATTTCAGAAATGAATGGAATTGTGTGTCTTGCATGGATGTTAATCACAGAATATATACAACGAACATTTCTTGATGGAAGCCTGATTTTTTAGGAGTATCTTTGACAACTAATATACATGAGTATAATTAGCTAGTTAATATATGTAATTATTTAACGTGATTGATTTACATAATAAAATCCAAAAAATATATAGCTAATATAGGTAATTATTTTTCGTGATTGATTTTCAGTTTTAAAATCAATAATTAATTAGTTTATTAAAATAATAAATAATCAGACTTACAATAATATGTAAGTGTGAAATATGAGGGTATATTAGTCTTTTTGATTGGAGACACCAAAAGTGGGATAACCGAAATGCCCCTCCCCTCTTCACTTATCTCTATTACATAAGGGAAGAGGGGAGGGGCATTTCGGTAATACCACTTTTGGTGTCCCATGTTCATGATAGTGTTCATGGTAATTGAATGATTCTTATTGCATTTTAATATAAATGGCCAAAATGGGGTGAAACAATAGTTTTATGTAATAAAAAAATTGGTATAGAGAACGTTTGCCTACGGCAACTATTTTGTATCTTAATGTAGATGAGGAAGTATATAGGACAATTGTCTATGAAAACTGTTATATACTATTAAATTTATTTAACAGTTAAGTATGATAACATCTCTATATTCATTCTTCATTTATTGATTTTAAGGAGGGTATATAGAGCACCTTTCTCAAACCACTGTAATGTATGATAAGTCATATAAAGCGCCTCTTACAACCGCTTTATAAACTTTATAAAGCGTTGAGCAGAAGAGTGCCTCTAAGGCGCTTTATAAAACTATTTTAACATCTCTATATTCTCATTTTTGTAGTAGGGCCTACTAAACTTTTTAAATCTGACCCAATTCTGACCGTTATCTGATGAACCCGATCCGATATGATCGATCAAAACCTGTTAAAATTCGGCTAAAACCGTTTACAACCCGACGCGTTCTAACCCAACCCAAGATGACCTACCTAATATAACACGTCTTGATATAATACAATATGATATGAACCCAATCCGATACGAACTCGTGTTTAATCATCCTGACCAGTTAATTTTTGAACCCAAGCTAATTGTTAGCAAAATGAACTCGTTTCAACTCGAACCGATAAATAAGACCGGAACCCTATCCGTTTATCTGATTTTTTTTTTTTAGTAAAACTATCCGTTTATCTGAATTGAAACGTCTATGTGTGTGTGTGTGTTTTGAGCAGACCAAAATGATAACATACGCAATCTTTAAAGTAGTAGAGCGCACTTTAGAGTTAGCAAACTAATGAATATCATAACACTTATAAAGCCTTGAACTTCTATTATTATTCACCCAATAGTGCACTTACCATTATGCCCCCATTTTGTGCCTTAATTTTATTTTTGTCTTATTCTTATCAATAGTTTGGGGACAATTATACCCTTGGTCATATACCTACCATGTGTCTCCTTTTTTCTTTTTCGTTTTTTTCTTCTATTTTGCCTTTTCTTTCTTCCTTTTGTTAGGAACCAAATAACTCATCCGCCGAATTTCTCGCGTCACTCTTTCTAACCTACCTTTCCTCCGCCCTCTACTTGTCTCTCCTATCAATGTTATTTGTGGAATGTTACAATATGAATGGCACAAATATTGTAAACGTATGTATGATTTCATATTATTAATTACATTCAAATCGAACTTTAACATTGTTTTTCTAGCCTTTAATATAAATTTGTAAATGTTAGTCTTTTACGTAAAATTTCTGCAAACTAAATTTATATACCTTGGGAATCGTGCAAGCTAGCGCACGGTCCAACAACTAGTTATTTTGAAAGAGTGGTTTGAGTGGTTTCAATTATTTAAACCAAAACTAACGTATACTGTTTCCTAAAATAAAAAGATTAATTTTCCAACGACAAGTTTTTGAGTCTAGTTTGATACGGAGTAGTTTGTATTAGGCCGTGAATTTGAAACGTAGCTAGAAACAAAGTGTTGGCATTATTCTTATAACCTTATTGGCTTTTAATTTGTTGCTATTGGAAAATTGGTCCCCAGCTTCTGCGTGAGACCGTACGAGATAGCTATTGGGTTTGCTCTCCGTCGTCCCCTACAAATACCTATTCACCTCACTTCAACTCTTTCACAAAATAAATCAAACATCTTCTTCTTGTATAAATCTATAATCGAATACCCATATTCTTCTCCAACTCGATATTTACCACATTCCAATGCCTGAAATGTTTCTAGCTCCCTTTCACTTATCAAACATTCCATTTTATTTTCTCTCTAGCTATCTTCAAAGATTCAAGTTCAGAATAGTCAAATTTGTTGGGCTACAGAATTGTTAGTCCAACTTCACATATTCAATCTCGTCAGCTTAACTGAATATTTGGGTCAACTTATTATCAGCTTAACACCATCTGAAAGGTACTTTTTTTCACTATAGCATTATATGTTATTATTGTTGTTTAGTGATGACCTGAAAATAATCTGAATAAATGGGGGTTGAAAATTAATTTAGTCTATGATTATGGTTCAACTAATTAAACTCAAACTACGTAAACTTGTTGCCCTGAATTCATTTAGTAATATTTTTTTTTATTGTTTGTGAATTTGTGTTATTTGAATAAAATGATAGAACGACTAAAACGGGAAAGGGCAATGCGAAACTTGTAATATTAAATGGTTTAATTTTGACTAATTTTCCTTTTTGGTAAATGTATTTCCTTTTATTCCCTCGTCAAAATAAATAATTACATTTCAAACTAAACAAGTAATAACAACACTGGATTGTTATTTGAATGGATAGTGATATAACCGAAGTGAAAAACATTTAGGTCATGTTCTGTTCAAATTATGTTGACTTTATTAACTTTAATTAGACATATATAGTAGGATTTTAGAGTGAATGTTAAAAGTAAACTTGGTCTATCTTATTAAACTCATAATAATAATAATAATAATAATAATAATAATAATAATAATAATAATAATTGTAGTACTCCATATAGCCTTAGCATTACTCTCAAATAATCTCATATACGAAGTACTTTTTTCAAAAAACAAAAATTTAAAAATCTCATACACTCTATCTTCGTTAGCTTCCCTATCATTAATTAATTAAAATACTTCGTAAAAGATAAAAGTTGAAAGGCATGGACCAGAAAGATGCTAGGCCTATTAAGTAGAGTATTCAGTATTGCCTTTTGTTTTTGTTTTGACAGTGACAAAATAGTTTAACACAACACTTAGCTGCTTGATTAATTTAATTCAAACTTCGTACATGTTATCCCACTTTTTGGACTAACGACATAACCGTTCTAACGTTTGGTCGTGTCGTGTCAGCCAGGTCGTATCGTGTCGCAGGTAAACACAGCTCCAGGGAGATACGTCCGACGTAGCATCATACAACGAGGTACAGCCGACGAAAGACAGGCGACAAAGTACAAGCAACTGAGACGCGTCCTCGAGAAACGGGCTGATAAGTTGACCTAAAGCCCATGATAGGCAGCGCCGTCAAGCTAGCAAGAACGAGTCCAAGACTCACGCGAGAAGCGCGGAAGCAGTTGAAGGCTGAAGAAACGTGTGATGAAGATTCTCCTATCTTTGTGGGATTTTCTCAACCGATTAGACCGTTGAGAATACCCTATAAAAAGACGAAGATAATGATAAGCAGGCCACGTTCACTCAAGGCTCGAAACTCTTAAGTCATAAACTGTTTCATCATTCATTATTGTACTTGAGATCTCAATTATCGATTCTCAGAAGAAAAAGCATAAACAATCATATAGAATACTTAGTGGATTGATAGCCTCATAGCTATCCGCGGTTTTTTACCTTATTCCTGGGTTTTCCGCGTCAACACTCCTCTGTGTCGTGCCTCATTATTTGTGTCATTGATTCTTTGCTTAGTTAGTGTCGACCCTAGCCGAAAGTCGCCCCCATACGAATTTTGGCATAAACAGTTTGGCGCCGTCTGTGGGGACATTAACTAAGTTTTACACAAAAGCACCCCTCTCACCATGACTACTGGAGAGATGACGATCGCAGAGATGAAGGCGGCTTACGAGAAAGCCCAAGCCGAACTAGCCCAAGAGAGGGCATCCAATGAAACCCTCCAGAAAGAGCTCGAATCTGTAAAGAGCAACAAGCACCAGTCCCGCTACAAAGGTGGGAAGCCAAAAAAGCTAACGTTCGAGATGCCCGATGACTTTGAAGACGTGACCGACGATGAGGAGGAAACCCGCGAGGAAGAAGACAAAGAAGCTCCCGATCCGGTGACCCAACGCCTGAACAAGATGGATGCACGCATGACAAAACACTATTCCCGCCTGATGAAGTTGATGACCAGGTTCCCCGGGGCACCTACACCAGTGGAGACCGAGCCGACCGACGGATATGCCGCGTCGCCGTTCTGCGAAGCGATCGCTAGAGTGACGGTTCCGCACACACTCCGGCTCCCAACCTGGACCACCCTGTACGACGGGACATCCGACCCCTATAGGCACGTCAACTTCTACAAGCAGCGCATGTGGCAGATCGGGATTCCGCACGACCTAGTGGAACCTGTTATGTGCAAATCATTCGGTGGCACCCTCGATGGAGCAGCGTTGGAATGGCTCACGAACGTCCCTCCCAGATCCATCTCCTGTCTGTCCGACCTCATCAACGCCTTCTACCAACAATTCGCCAGCAGTCGCCAGTTAGAAAAACAAACCAGTGATCTCTATCGGTTGGTTCAAGGGCCAACCGAATCGGTACGCGATTATTTCAACCGTTTTAATTGTGAAAAAATTGGTATAAAAAATTGTGATGTCAGGACTGCTATTGAGGCGTTCAAGAGAGGCCTCATCCCCAATTCGGAGCTATACCGGGAAATAACCAAATACCCCTGTGCAACTTTCGAAGAGGTGCGATCAAGGGCCACCGCCCAGATGCGAATCGAAGACGACGAGGTTATCCGAACAGCATCTCAACGATCGACGGGGGGCAGCAACGACAGAAGATCGTACACCCCAAGGAACAACAATTGGCGACACCAACCGTATGTTCGGCAAAACCAGGTACAAAGTGTCAATCAGTATTATGATACTAACAATGTTTACAGGAACGAGCGGGTCGAACACCCCAACATCTCCGACTACGGCTTCAACGTCGACATTGGAGGTGTGGTGAACGCCCTTCAAAATGTAGGTGGAACAGTCAGATGGCCCCGGAAGAACGACAGACCGGACTCCATGAAGGACATGAGCAAATGGTGCGACTTCCACCGCGACAACGGACACACAACCGAGGAGTGCATCTCCCTCCGAAAGGAAGTCGCATACCTCCTGAAACGGGGGCATCTAAAGGAACTGTTGAGCGACAAGGGAAAAGAAACATTTTCCAAAGAGCAAACCACCCTGCCCGGCCCGGCGACAAGCAGCGAGCGACCAGAACCACCACCGTTCAATAAAGTGGTAAATGTTATTTCCGGTGGTTCAGATATTTGTGGACCAACCTCTTCTGCAGCTAAAAAAATTAACAGGGGAGAATCTGAGACCGTAGAAGAGGGGCAAACCGAAGACGAGGTCGCACTACACAGGTCCCTGACCGCAATGGCTATTACTTTCGACGATTCAGATTCTGTAGATACACAGCGGGAGCACCACGACGGGTTGGTAATATCGCTCCCTATAGGAAACGCATTGATCAAAAGGATACTGGTCGACAACGGAAGCTCAGCCAACGTACTGTTCTTGGAAGCACTACAAGAAATGGGATTAGAAGAGAAAAACATAGTAAGGAGATCAACAGTCCTGGTAGGGTTCAGTGGAGAAGCACTACGGACGGTAGGAGAGATATCGCTGCCTACATACGCAGAAGGCGTCAACATGATGACCAAGTTCAACGTCGTCGATTGTCCATCAGCGTACAACGTCATCCTAGGACGACCATGGATCCACAAAATGAAGGCAGTGCCATCAACATATCACCAATCAATCAAATTTCCAACCAAGTGGGGGGTCATGGAAATCAAAGGACAGCAAAGGGATGCGAAGAAATGTTACGAGACAGCACTGAAACCATCCAAGTCACCCATCTAGCAATTACAGCCAGGGTCGACGTCGGACGACCCCGACGACCAACAAATCGACGAGATAGTACTAGACCAGACAAAGCCAGACCAAGTCATAAGGGTCGGAGCCTCACTGCCTGACAACATCAAAAGTCAGATAGTGTCGTTTCTAAGAGAAAACTCGGACTGTTTCGCTTGGTCACACGAAGACATGACAGGAATTAACCCAGACGTGATTACCCACAAGCTCAACGTCGACCCCAGCTTCAAACCGGTTAAACAGAAACGACGTAAGTTCGCACCCGAAAGGAATAAAATCATAGACGAAGAAGTACAAAACTTGATAGATTCAGGGAAGATCAGAGAGGTCAAATATCCAGACTGGTTAGCAAACGTCGTCGTCGTCAGCAAAAAGAACGGAAAATGGAGAGTATGCATCGACTTCACAGATATCAACAAAGCTTGCCCCAAGGACCCATTCCCTCTGCCGCACATCGACGCCCTGGTCGACGCCACAGCCGGACACGAGCTACTCACATTCATGGACGCCTACTCAGGATACAACCAAATCCTTATGCACCCAGACGACCAGGAAAAAACATCTTTTGTAACGGATAGAGGAATTTATTGTTATAAAGTCATGCCTTTTGGTCTTAAAAATGCAGGTGCGACGTACCAAAGATTAGTCAACAAGATGTTTAAAGACCAACTCGGAGACACAATGGAGGTATACATTGACGACATGCTGGTGAAGTCGAGGAAGGCTGACGACCACGTGGAACACCTACGACAATCCTTCGACATACTAAAAAAGTACGGTATGAAACTTAACCCGACTAAATGTTCTTTCGGAGTGTCCGCAGGAAAATTCTTAGGTTACATCGTCACCCAACGAGGAATCGAGGCCAGCCCCGACCAAGTGCGCGCGATCATCAACATTCAATCCCCGCGGAACATAAAAGAGGTACAACGCTTGACAGGGAGAGTGGCGGCACTAAACCGTTTTATATCACGGTCGTCGGACAAATGCCGATTATTTTACGACGTCCTACGCAAAAACAAGGGGTTTAACTGGTCCGACGACCACGAGGCAGCCCTGCAGAACCTCAAAAAATACATGATGTCGCCGCCCCTCCTATCCAAGCCAAAAGAAGGAGAAGTCTTACAACTCTATTTAGCCGTTAGCTCGACGGCAGTAAGCGCGGTCCTAGCTCGAGAAGACGAAGCACAACAACTACCCATTTATTACATCAGTAAGTCACTACTGGAAGCAGAGACCAGGTATTCCTCCCTCGAAAAACTCGTCTTAGCACTCGTTACTGCAGCTAAGAAACTAAGGCATTATTTTGAAACTCACCAAATAGTGGTGATGACTAACTATCCAATCAAGTCTGTGATGCGTAGGCCAGAACTGACAGGTCGAATGGAGAAGTGGACAATGGCACTAGGAAGGTTCGACATCAAGTATCAACCAAGGACGGCTGTAAAGTCGCAGGCTCTAGCAGATTTTGTGGCAGACTTCAGCCCCGACTTAGAAAGAATAGCAGACGACGAAGTCAAACTCATCAACAACATAGAAGAAATATGGACACTCTTCGTCGACGGCTCATCTAACTTTCGTGGTGCAGGTTTAGGCGTCGTACTGAAGTCACCACAAGGGGACATGATAGCACAGGCAATCTGCTGCGACTTCAAGGCAACTAACAACGAAGCAGAATACGAGGCGCTAATCGCCGGAATGACATTAGCTATGGAATTAGGGGCAAGCGGACTCAACATCTTCAGTGACTCACAACTAATCGTCAACCAGATTAACGGCGACTACGAAGCTAAAGACCTAAAAATGACCTTGTATCTCGAGAAAGCAAAAGAGTTAACCTCCAAATTCAAACCCTTCTCCATCAAACAAATCCCAAGAGACCTAAACACGCAAGCCGACGCCCTTGCCAATCTAGGATCCGCACTCAGAAAATCACCATTCTCGACCATACCTCTAGTGCACCTATTATCGCCCGCCGTCGAAAAAGACATACCACAAGACGCCAGCCTCGTCCTATCAACCTTAAACACAGACAGTTGGACCAAACCCATCTTCGATTACCTAAAGCACGAAACTCTACCCGACGACAAGCTAGACGCCAGAAAGATACTCTTCAAAGCTTCACGATATGTTATCTTGCAGGACGTACTATTTAAGCGATCAGCAAACGGAATGTTGATGCGATGTGCCGAAGAGATCGAGTGGGAAACGCTATTGAAACAATACCACGAAGGAGAATGCGGAGGACACGAAGGAGGACGAAGCTTATCAACCAGAATCAAAAGAAATGGATACTATTGGCCAACAATGCTTAAGGACGCCATGAGGTACGTATCCAAATGCGACAAGTGCCAACGACACGCAGGTATGACACATAAACCATCCGAATTCTTGCATCCAACCCTAACTCCGTGGCCTTTCATGAAATGGGGGATGGACATCGTTGGCAAATTGCCCGTCGCCCCAGGACAAAAGGTCTTCATGTTAGCCCTAACAGATTATTTTTCCAAGTGGATAGAAGCAGGTGCGTTCCAACAAGTAAGGGACAAAGAGGTATGCTCGTTCATATGGACTAACATAATATGCAGGTTCGGAATACCGTCAGAAATCATCTGCGACAACGGGTCACAATTCATCAGCGACAAGACAAGAGCTTTCTGCAAAACATGGAACATCGAGCTAAAGACGTCGACGCCCAGATACCCCCAAGCAAACGGACAGGCGGAATCCAGCAACAAAACGATCATCGCGTCGCTGAAAAAGCGGTTGGACGACAAGAAGGGGCGATGGGCAGAAGAATTGCCATCCATCTTATGGGCCAACAGGACGACGCCTAGGACGGCGACGGGACAGACTCCCTTCTCACTCGTCTACGGGTGCGAAGCGGTACTTCCCCCTGAAGTGACGCTGCCCAGTGCACGATATGGACTCATGACGCCAGAGCAAAACGACGTAGAACTCAGCGAAAACCTCGACAACACAGAAGATCTCAGGGAAGCAGCATTGATAAGGATGGCGTCACAGCAACAAATCGTGGCAAAGTGCTTCAACAAAAATGTCAAAGTGAAAATGTTCAAAGAAGGAGATTGGGTACTGCGCAGAGTATTTCAAAACACGAAAGAATTGAACGCGGGTAAGTTAGCACCAGCTTGGGAAGGACCGTACTTGATCGACAAAATCGTCGGAAAGGGGGCATACAGACTCACTACCAAAGATGGCAAGTCGGTCCCCCGAAGCTGGAACGCCACACATCTTAAACTCTACCATTTTTGAAACCTTGTCGTAACCAATTTTATCAGTCGCCGCATCGTCGTCTTTACTTTTCTTTATCGTTTTATTTTAAAAACCATTACTGACTTAGGCATCGGAGGGCCGTTGGCATCCCCAACGGCCAATCCTCCTAGCGACCCCTGTTTTCTTTTGCAGAATGCAAGACGCACGACGAATGACATCCACAAGCAACAACGTACGACTCAGAGCGAGACCGCAAGAGACAACGAAGTAACAACGCAGGTATGATTTTACACATCAGTCGGTTCAATACTTATTACTCGCAAAGCATCTGCTACACGAAACTAAGACATCAAAACGCAACGGGATAACCATAAAGAAACACAAACTTAACACACACGACGCGCGACCCCTAAGGCCACGACTTCCGAAATTTCAAAAACTAAACATTATCCACACACAGCGTCGCCACTACCGACGACAAATAAAACACAAGTCATCCAAACCACCTCGTCGCCGCCACCGACGACGAGTAAAGAAGTTCACCAACAAAACACAAAAACCAACAGAAAATTCAAAAACTACAAACTAATACATCCCTTCTTCCTGAGTAGAAACCACGACTTCCTGCTCCGGCTCTTGCTCTGGGGGCACGACTGGCACCTCCACCGACGCCACGTCCACCGTCTCGTCTTGAGAAACGACGGCAAGGGCCTCCTCTTCGCACCCAACAGCTAAAACCTCCCCCTCTTGGCCCGGAACAGGCGCACTCACCACCAACAAAGCAGCATCCACCTCCGTCGCCTCAGTACTAGCAGTGTCAGCCGTCTTCGCCAACTCCTCCGGATCCACCACGGGCACCGACAGGTCAGCCATGGTACCGCCATTAGCCAGATAGTCATCCACCTCCTTTTGGCACGGCCAAAGGCTAGTCTCCCCAATCAGGCAGGAATACATCATCTGCGCCCGCGTCCTCCATATAGCAAGAGCCTCGACGTCCTTCGCCTCCTCCTGCAGGGCGTCGTACAAGCTCCTCAATCCATCCAATTCCTCTGTCGTCGAGGTCAACTCCTCCTTCACTCTCTCCAGATCTTTAGCCACGTCGGCTAACTGCTTATCCTTACCCTTCAATTGATCACCCTTGGCCTTAATCACCGCAGCAAGATCCACAACCTTCTTCTCAGCAGCTTTCCACTTCGCTTCCCACGATGCGGCCGCCTTCTTCGCCGTCGCCGTCAGCTGCCTTGCACTCGTCACCTCGTCGCACAGCAACGAACACTGCCTACGCACGGCCAAGGCAGCCTGCGACGCCTGCGCAAAGCCAATGCCAAAACAGATTTACACAACATACATCTTTCACAAACAAAAAAGAAAAAAAAAAAAGAAAAAAAAAACTAAGTAAAACTCACCCGCAGACTAAGCTCAGCGGCGTCCGACGCGACAGGAAGAGGATCCACCTCGTGGTATCGTCGATACGTCGTAGGCAAGATCAAGCGATCAGCGAAAGGCCATATAACCGACGCCTCTTCATCACCCAAGAAGCTTGGGGGCAAAGTGATAACCGTATCCTCGACAGGATCCGTCTCGACAGGTCGCTTCTTGGCCGATGAAGTAGACACTTTACTAACGTCGACAGCAGCAGACGACGCCTTGAACGGCTGTGGAGGCGACGACGAAGCAATCGGATGAAAGCCTTCGGCTCCTATGACGACAGGCGTCTCGGCCGATGAACCTATCGCAGAAAACCGAGGTACAACCGTCATACCCCGTCCACCAGAAGTCGAGGACGACCTAAGTCGCTTCCTTGCACGCTCCTGAATCTCACTCTGAGACATCCTCGACACAGGCCGAGACGAAAGAGTATGCTCTACACCCAATACAAAAAATAAAGGTCAAACATTATCCAAAACAAAAACAAAAATATATACAAACCCCGAAATAAACAAACGACAAATACCTGAGTTGTCAGCCATATCACCTACTTCACCTTCGGCGGACGACGAGTTTGCCACTACCTCCTCAAGCAAATCCAACCTTTTCCGACGACGAGTCAGTTGACCTGATCCCTCGTCTATCTCCTCCTCCTCGGCGACGTCGCCTGACCGGTCCACCGCCTGCTCGTCTAAAAACTCTCCGTCGCGACTGAAAGACCTATCCTCGACAGAATAACCCAAGAACTTCCGATACTTATCCTCAGAATCAGCGTTCAACTCAGTCAACGACGACCCCTTGACAACTGCAAAACAAAACCAAGTAAGGCAACGTTCAGTAAAACGACGAGAAACAAAGATAAAACGACACATTTACCTTCCATCGTCCATCCCTCGACCAGAAACCGCCCTTTATCTCCCAGAGAATCTTTGCCTACAAAGACAAAACGACTCTGCCAACCCCTGTCGTTCACACCTAAACCAACACCTAAGTTCGTCTTCCCCTTCTTCGTAACCAAGGTATACCTACAACACTTCTGCAGTGCTAGGTCGTAAGAGTACATCAAATCAGACAGGTCAAACGGCGTACGCCAGTCCGCAGTAACTCCATGCACCACCGTGAAAACCCGCCATATCTGGGGCATCAACTGACCCGGACTCAAATGGAAAACCTCGATAAAGGACCTAACTAGAGGAGTGAAAGGAAATTTGAAGCCAATTGTGAACGGATACTCATACATAACCACATACCCCTCTGGACAATCAAAGGCTTCCTCATCCGAGCCGGGAATCTTCACTTCCGCCGACGGCGGCAAACCAGCAAGTTCAACAAAAGCCGCCGGATCCACCACAGTAGAATATATCGGGTTAAGAGACTTAACCCGAGTGGAACCCGACTCCCCCTTTCCTCTCGCTACAACCGACTTAGATCTACCCATCTCACTTACAAAAATCTACAAGGAAATCGAAAAAGAAAGCAAATTTTACCTGAAAATCGAACAAACTCAGTGCGAAAATCGACTTCGCTTCCTCCCTCTTCCCTCTCCTGCTTTCAGATCTAGAAATTTTTTCGAAAAACTTGGTGTGAAGAACTTTATTGCATGTCGTGAATTGGTATTTATTACTCTAGAATTTTGAACGGTTTTATCCCACGAACTAGGCAGTTGAAGACGGTTTTTTAATTTGAATTGTTTCTTTTGCTTTGTGTGACTACGCAAATTCACAATTGGGGGCAAACTGTTATCCCACTTTTTGGACTAACGACATAACCGTTCTAACGTTTGGTCGTGTCGTGTCAGCCAGGTCGTATCGTGTCGCAGGTAAACACAGCTCCAGGGAGATACGTCCGACGTAGCATCATACAACGAGGTACAGCCGACGAAAGACAGGCGACAAAGTACAAGCAACTGAGACGCGTCCTCGAGAAACGGGCTGATAAGTTGACCTAAAGCCCATGATAGGCAGCGCCGTCAAGCTAGCAAGAACGAGTCCAAGACTCACGCGAGAAGCGCGGAAGCAGTTGAAGGCTGAAGAAACGTGTGATGAAGATTCTCCTATCTTTGTGGGATTTTCTCAACCGATTAGACCGTTGAGAATACCCTATAAAAAGACGAAGATAATGATAAGCAGGCCACGTTCACTCAAGGCTCGAAACTCTTAAGTCATAAACTGTTTCATCATTCATTATTGTACTTGAGATCTCAATTATCGATTCTCAGAAGAAAAAGCATAAACAATCATATAGAATACTTAGTGGATTGATAGCCTCATAGCTATCCGCGGTTTTTTACCTTATTCCTGGGTTTTCCGCGTCAACACTCCTCTGTGTCGTGCCTCATTATTTGTGTCATTGATTCTTTGCTTAGTTAGTGTCGACCCTAGCCGAAAGTCGCCCCCATACGAATTTTGGCATAAACAGTACAAATAGTTTGTTTCCCTCGTACCAAAGATAGTGCTTATAACTGTTCAATATCCCCACAGTCCCAACAACCTTTCTATTTTAGGAAAAAGAATACTTTCTACATTTAATTATATGAATATACTAGATAACATGAAATCTGAGATTGAGTTTTGATTGGCCGATGTAAATACAATTTTTATTACGGGGTATTATTTTCGGAAATCCAAAGTTTTAAATTCATTACCACACATCTTAAAAAGTTTGAGAACATATATAAAAATTAAAATTGTCCCTTAGAGATTCTACCGAGTAGAATTCCACTACGTGGTCTAGTCTTCTTGGGGTACTTTTTATTCTTTATGTATATCTTGTCATACTAAATGTGTCTGAGTGTGAAAAATAATTTGAACATGATAGAGATAAAGATAAAATGAATATGTGTCACTATAATACGCACTAACAAGTAACAAGCTACTCCCTCCGTCTCGAAATACTCGAACCTGTTTAACCGATACAGAGTTTAATGCAATGTAATTGACTTTTTATTTAATTAGACGGTAGTTCATAGTGGAGTATTTTTTAAATATTGATAGTGGAAAATGTGTCATCTTTTTGAGGAGATAGTGGGAAATGACTCACTTTTTAATGTGTTTTTTAAAGGAGTAGAGATATAGGTGGGTCCATGGGTAAGTATAATATTAAAAAAAATTGCCATTTATAGAAACGGTGCAAGTTATCCGGGATGGCTTTATAAAGAAAGCGGTGCAAGTATTATGGGATGGAAGGAGTAATAGCTATTTCATCCTTAAAAAATCAAAAAGTTCACTTGTTTATGACTTCATAGACCAAATGTTCTTATTTATTTGACATAATCTAACTTAAAAATGTAAAAAATAAATACCTGAGAATGAGGATAAATAATCACCAAATAAACTAATTATCTTGTAAAAATACATATTCTATGGTTCAAATAAAACACAAACACGAAAAGAGAACACCCACAAAAAAAATTGATATCCTTAATCCATTTGCTTCTACTAGAGATTAGTAATCGAAAAAAATTACATAACGCCCAAACATTTATGTATATGAATTAATTACTTAAACATTGAAAATTAATTAATGGAATCAAAACTTAAGTAAAAAAGGTGGCTCCTCCACAATTAGAGGCGCTGTGCACTTGACCTAGGGTGCACATGCTATTAGCCGATACTGTATTTTAGTATATTTATTATAAAAAGACGATTTTTAGCAGCATAATGTTTTTTTAATTTTTTTTGGATGTAAAAGAAGGTAGAACCTTGTGCAAATAAAGAAAAATTGAATAACTAGTGGTGTCAAATCTATTCCTATTATGTCCTCATGCAGTAGGTTAATGACTTGATGCGGTGGAACATCAAAATGCACTACCCTTTCTTATTGGACAACTCCTACATTTAGGAAGACTATTAGATTCCCTATTTTATGGTATTTGGGTTAATTAAAGATCGTTTAATGACATTGTTATTGTGGAACTGTTCACAATCTTTTAGCTGAGTTCACTATATATGAAAAGTGTAAGGAGCAGTAATGATTAAAACTTAGCACTATACTTCCTGCAGATAACAAATTTGGTGCTAAATTTTACATAGAACAAATATAGCTTACTGGTTACGAGTAGTAATAATCTGGTTGAGGACCCAAATTGTTAATTTATGTATTTGTTATTCTAGTTACAAATGTTAGATTTTGATTTGCAGGAGAGTTTCAGAAATTGCCTTTAAAGGTATCTTGTTCTATTGGGTTTTGTTACTAGTTTGTGTGTCGTACAAGGCTTTTGGGGGTAATATTTTAATAGATTGTGGATCACAATCTAATACCACAATTGGAGATCGTGTGTTCATGGCAGATACTTATTCCACTGAGTATCTGACAACCGGAAATCATATTCTTTCGAATTGTTCCGAAAATAGCAGGTCGTTGTTGTATAAGACAGCACGGATTTTCAAAGGAAATACAAAATATAAACTTCCAATTGGCCGAGTAGGAAGATATTTCATTAGGTTGCATTTTTATCCGCTCAGTACTAAAAGTTTTGATTTAAGAAAATCAAAATTTTGATAATTGTATTCTTAGGGAATTTAGTCCTTCACGGTTCAATGTCATGAGAGAGGCATCTGGTCTCTTTGATAGGGTTTTGTGATGAATACTCTGAGATGATTTTGGTGTATGGGTATATGGAGAATGGGACCCTTCAGAGTCATCTCTCTGGAAAAGAAAAGAAACCTTGTCTTTGTTGGTCTCAAAGACTTGAGATTTGCATTGGAACAGCCAAGGGTCTTCATTACCTTACCTCCATACTGGTACCGGTCATACTGAAAAAGATGAAAACGGGGTTATTCATCGAGATCTCAAGTCCCAAAACATATTACTTGATAAGAACCTCAATGGTAAAATTGCAGATTTTGGGCTATCTAGGACTGCTCCCGGGCCTAATCAACCTTGTGTTAGCAGTGTAATTAAAGGCACTTTCGATCCTGAATACCTCTCGAGTATGCAGTTATCCCAAAAGTTGGATGTCTATTCATTCGGAGCCGTATTATTTGAGGTTATTTGTGCACGACCTGCCATTGATAAGACAGTAGCAGGTGAATTTAGTCGAATTGGCCAGAGAGTGTAACAAAAATGGGTACCTTGAACAGATTATTGACCCACATCTCCAAGGAACTATCAAACCAGATTGTATTCAGGAATATAGGGATATTGCAGAACAGTGTGTGGCTAAGAGTGTTCATAGGCCTTCAATGGGAGATGTGCTGTGTAGATTGGAGAGATTGCAACAAAGGGAAATTGCATTAACTAATCAAGCTGATTCAACACACAACACAGACGAAGCTGATTCAGATCACCACACAGATACCAGTGAGATTGCTCCAGTTATTGACAGCAGTGCAAATGTTTCTATGTCAGAAATCGAGGATCTTTCTCCTTTGTCTACGAGCAGGGTATTATCTCAGATGGCGAAGTCAGCGAGTCAATGAACGGGACAGTGCATAATTTCTACTGGCTAATAATTGGGATCGGGTATGGTGTTATTCTTGTATTTATATTTCTTAGGATTTCTTACTATTGCTAATTGTTCAAAAGGCATTTGTCAGCTATAATGCACGTACGGAACGGCTACAATCTAAAATTTGCCGTTTCGAAAACGTGAAACACAGTAACGCGTTTCGAAACGGCACAAAAACGTTTCCTTTTACTCTGAGGCGTTTCACCATTTTAACCTACCCGGAAACGCAAGGGATACGGGTTTTGGGGTTCTAAAATACGTTTCCTCTGGAGATATGAAGAATTGCAGATGAAGGGAAGGTTAAGAAATCATGAAAGCTGGTTTGGAATATTTAGATCTGTAAAAATACGAGGAAGGAAGGGGAAGAGGTACTCGAAAGGTGAATTGGGTTTTGGAGTGGGGACCACCATAATTTTATCACTAAGTATGGAGTATTTGTTTATTTGAGTACAAGTACAATACTTATCTTCTTCTTTTGCCTATGGACTACGGTAAATAATATTTTACATCTTTACTTTATTTACGGAGTATTTGTTTGTACTTCGTATTTTTTTGTTTTAAAAAGCAAAAAACTAAATACTCGTAATATGGAGTATATTACTTTTCATTTAAATTAATTTTTTAAATGCCCGTTTCCCCGTATCTTACATTTTTTAAAATTGTCCCCGTTTCCCCGTTATCACGTATCCGTTTTCGTTTCACGTTTCCGTGCAACCTAGTTTGTCAGTTGATAAAGTTGAAGAATGGAATATTTTTTTAGGTATTTAACTAACATCATTCATTTGTTCATTTATTCTGTAATTATTGGGAAGACTGGAGTCACAACATGGAAGACATATGGTTTTTTATCATGTCGAGCTTAAGGTAAAACAACTAAATTTCTATTTACAAGGATTTGTTAATAATTACTTGTTGAGTGAAAATAATTTGTGCAATTGACTTGGATGTTTAGGATGATAGATATTTTGCACTCCTACTATATCAAGAACAAGGACATATGGTCAATGGAAATTCCTAGTGGAATGTCGTGGGCGTGCAAGAAGGTTCTGCAATGCAGAGATAGTGTCCAAACTCAAGGGGGTTTCCAACCTTTCCTATCAAGTAACAAGTTCTCTATTAAGAAGCTCTACAAATATATGCAAGGGCCTCGTCTTAGTTGGTCTCAAAGACTTGAGATTTGTAATAATCCGGCAAGTGTAGGGGAATACAGTTAAACATAATAACATGTGCGGAAACAATCCTCAAAGCCAGGAAACATGTATAAAGCACAGATTAAGCAAACTTACATTCGAAGCGTGTTTTCCACAATAATCTGTCAACGAACATGAACAAAGGACTCCACTTGTCGTTCCTCTACTTGGTTCACCGACACGTTCAGATCCGTCTTGATTATCGTAGCTTAGACAATCGATCAAGATACTTTGCTTTTGGGATGAACACACCTTGGAGGCACAAAGAGAATTAGGGTTCTCTGTTTTCTCCCAGGGTTGTGTGTATTGTGTTATGATTAGTTGGAAAGAGGTTAGAAGGTTATTTACATAACCTTACTAACCGACCAAGCCTTGAGGCAAGGCCGGCTAGCAAGCCCCGCGCCCCATCACACGGACACGCACATCAAGCTGGGCCGTGGGCCGCGCTGCTGCTGCTGTGTTGTGGTCTCGGCCCGCACGCGCACAGCTCCTCGGCCATGGGCCTCGCTGCTGCGTTGCTTTGCTTGCTCGCCTAGCGCGCGCGCCCATGGGGCTTGAGTGCTTCGTGCACTCGGCTCGTGGGCCGCTCCTCGTATTCGCGATTTAATACATTTCCGATATATTATTTATCGTTTCGTATACGACGAATCACCGTCGTACGATACGATTTATTCGTCTCGCCTAGCTTACGAATATTCGCGATACGATATACGATTCCGATGCAAGGTCGTATCGTATAATACGTTTCCAACTTAATTCCCGAAAAGCTATTAAATGAATTTCCGATTCATTTAATCCGGTGATCTGTTACGTGTCATTGGTGTGACCTTGTAGGTTAAGTCAAGAGTAAGTTGTGAGTTTAATAGCCATTAGAACTCACTGATCGGAAGCATTGCTCCAGCTAGCTGTTCCGATCACTTGATCTCACTGAATTAATTGTTCGCAATTAATCTGAACCTTGGTATTAGACTTAATGCACCTTGGGTGAAGTACATATTTCCTTCAATCTCCCACTTGTCATTCAGACAAGTGTGCATCCACATTCCTTTGTCACTTAGTGTTACTTACTGAACATAAGGTAAGATCCAAGCCATCCTTATTAGGTCCAGAAGTGTTTCTCGGATTACAGAGTTCAACTGTCAAACTTTTGCAGAAGGTTAAGCGTAACCATTCTGAGCACCGCCATGCATTTTATAGTATCTAACTCTCCGAGAGGCCTTATTACACAACAACACCATATCCTATCAAAGATAGGAGGACAATCCATTCTTGCAATCTATGAACACTCACTTTGATTCATAGTACGCCCAATAACTGTTTTTATAGCCTCCTTTTACAGTGCGACGTTTAGTTAGCATCAAAGCGAACTAATTCTCAAACGAGCAGACATAATCGCTCATGTTCTGAGGAATGGTTTCTAATCACCATTAATGAGAACTACCTATGACATGACTTTAATCTCTTAAAGTGTTCTCATGGTCAATTCGATACAGGATCCAATAAGTATCTATGCAAAAGATTCCGACATCCAGTCACTCTAGTTCAAGAAACAGAACTAAGTAATCTACTTGCAACGTAATCTTCATTAGTCATTGGTCGTCCACCTTTAAATGACCTGGATTAGGGATCCTTTGTGACTTCAATATTCAAGTTCACTTATGGGTGTTTCTTTGTCGAAGAATCCATCTTGACATCCCATTTGAATGATTTGAATCACATGGACTTTTCATTTAATACTAAACCAAGATTTAATGAACTATGAAATATAATTTCATAAATGATAAATGTTTAAACCAAATGCTTACCAATTTGTGGGCCTCTAACCCAAAATCAAGCATTTAATGTTTTACATATATAGGCCTTTCACCCAATACTTAAAACATTCATGGAACTCAAACTTGATTCCATATCTGCATATGAATGTTGTGTATCATTCAATGCAGAGGTTTAGTTTATCATACTTTTCTATCCTTAGCATCTTTTCTATCGAAAGCATTTCGACGTAAGATGAAAAGATCTTTGAATATGTTTCTAGAATGATCTAGTATTTCGTTGCTGTTTAGAATGATAATCATATCTAAAATAGAAAATCATCCAGGTAGCAGACTTGTGATCAACCCGAGTTCATTGAAGAACTCCCACTAAAAACAATTCCCTTTTATTGCTTCTTAGGCAATATTGAATTCATTTCAATTATGTAGAATTTCAAATGATGCTTTCCTTTTGGAATACTCCAACCAGTTCACATAGATGTGGGAGATACATCTTTCAACTGAGAACTTGGAAACTAATCATTGATTCAGTTTCCCATGCATTCACATATGGTTTGGAACCTATGTAACCACCTTTTAATCACGACGCCTAATTGCTCGTGTATGTTTGTGGTTTGCCTAACAACAAGATTCAACTTTTTCTTAGGCAAATGCATGTAGCATCAAAACTTTAGTTATCTTCACTTCCTCTTATCAAGTGCTCATCCTACATCTCCAAATGTATTGGATGTTCTTGATACTGTTCCAATGATCTTTGATCCAGATCAATAGAGATTGGTATAAACTCCTCACGATCCAATGTTCACGAGTTATCTTGGCGATCTTATCACATTATACATGATTGATTGTAATGAAAAAACCATTCGCATTTAAAAATCCATCCATGTAACTTTTAGCTTCATTCTGTTTCAAGAGACACTAAATCTTGCTAAAATCTTGGCATTGCCATGTGATATAAGGTGAAGGCACCTCTTCAAGGTCCTTCATGCTTAACTCTAGTGATAACAGCCTAGCTTTATACTTAGTTAAAGCATTCATAACTTAGACTTACTCATATGGGTTGAGAGTCTCCTTTGAGTCTCTCCATTGTGTTTGATTTAGTAATTACTTTTACAGAATCCAAACAACGATTTAGATCCTATCCAATAGATCTTTAACCCAGTATGTTCTAAGTTTCGCCATGGTTCTAATATTAACAAATACTTTCAAATCTAACCATTTAGAATTTGAATGTCATTTTCAATAGAGAGATATGTATCTCCTATGTAGAACCAATAAACTTTACTTGGCTCCCACTAAACTCCTCATCTATAAGATGATCCATATTTTCATAAAGCTATGATTCCTCAATAGCCTTTTAGACAAATATGGTCCAATTCCCACTTGCATGCTTTAATCTACGAATAGATTTCTTAAGCTTGCTCCTTTATCTAGCATCCAAAACTTTTACATTGTGTGATGTACACAATTCCTTTCTACAAGTCCAATTGAGGAAGGTGTTTCGTTTTCCAATTGCCATATTGCCATATGCAATGATTGCTAGATTTATCCAAAATATATTTCAAGCATTCCGACTTGGTGAAAAAGATTTCAACATTATCAACGCCGTGAAGTTGTTTACAATCTTTAACCACCAATCTAGCTTCTCTTTTGTATGTGTATACAATATCATCTTTGTATGTTTTGAAAACATGTTTGCAACCAATGGGAGTAAACCCTTTATGCAAATCAACGTTGTATGTTTGGAAACATGTTTTCAACCAATGGGAGTGAACCCTTTATGCAAATCAACGTTCTATGTTTAGAAAACATGTTTGCAACTAATGAGAGTGAACCCTTCATGCAAATCAACCAAATCATAGATTTGATTCTCTACGATGAAGGTACTTTAGATGAAATAGCCTCAAACCATTTTGTATGGCCTCGAACCATACTTAAGTTTCTGATGGCCTCAAACCATACTTGAGAATTTTTAATTCGTCGTAGCTAACCTGTAAGTCGTATGTTTTTGAAGCACTTTCCGAAGTCTTCATAGTTTTCATTCCTCAATATATCTATGTATCTATCTTGGTTGAATTCTATTCCTTATACGATTTACCTAGGTATTTAACATCAAACGTTAGTGTCTATAAAGACATTACTCAAGTCCTTTGAGTTTTAGGATTCTCTTGAAGCACTTCCAAAGTCTTCCTGAAGCTCTTCCAAAGGCTTCTAAGTAAGGAGCTTTCCCAAAGACTCCTAAGTATCCTACATTTGTTTGTTGCTTGACTCGAAGTCCATTCGAGGTCATTTTTCTCCCACTTGCCTTTTTGGAAATATGATGGTTTCCTAAAAGACATTATCTTAAGCAACAACCATATGTTCTCAGATTTGTGGTAGAATCAATACCTTTTGTTTCTATGAGTCGCTCATAAAGAAACATATATCTATACTTGAGTTTGTTTGATGTAAACACTAACTCCCACTGGGTTTGACAACCCTAGATATATATGTACTGAAAAGATGTAATGAACCGAAGTTCAATCCTTATGACATCTTATCCTTAGCTTTGACAACTTTGTTTAGTGTGAAAGTCACTTGAGAGTATCATTTAGAAACTATATAGGAAAATAGTCGTGATTATCGTTAATCGAAATAGATTCCGATTTCTCCATTTGGACATACCATATTCTTATGGAGCTTCGATTGTTATAATGCCATATAAACAATCTAGATAATCTTTCTTGGCTTATGCAAACATCACCTTGACCCAGCCTAGATGTTCCAAAATTCTTGCCAAGTTGATTTTATACCCTTTTGTGAATTGCATTGAAGCATTTCACATATTTCACTCTGAGTAAATATAGCCATATTTCCTCAAATTCTTGTAAAATAGGTAGGTCATAAAATCCATCTTTGGCCCATGAACTTTATTGTCTAGAAACTTCTAACAATAGTCCATTTCGATGTCATGTTCAACAAGCAAGACCCACGTGTCTTAAATTAACCAACTTTCAGAAATCCATGCCATGGAATCTTAGAATGTTGACTTGTTGATATGGTCGTATGACATTGCCAAAGATATATGGAACACAAATCAAATGTTTGATTTGAACCTTCTGAAGTTTGAGTGTGAAGAGATTCGTTTGTTTATTAATCAATCATATGACTCAACCCTTAAGTGACCATTTCATTCAAATAAACACTCAACGAATGTTTTTGTTTACTTTGAATGTGAGTCTTTCCGTTATCCAAACAGAAATTGATTATGATGATTAATCGAACATAATACAATTAAGTTCCAGCCTTTAGAAGGACTTTAAAACAAACATGATGACCCTACAATTAATGTAGCAAAACTTTGCTTCATTTCCCACTTGTAGGTCAAGTAACCAGACTTAGCTCCCGGAATTTGAGTTCCTAACAAGAGTTAGAACCTCAAGCGGTAATCTAATACCATAGGAGTTTATTTGCTAAGTCGTTTCTCTTTAACATAAACTTCAAGGTAGAAATTGAATCTTGAATTCATTTCTTTTGTTCCCCTTTCCTATCCTTTCTAGCATGTTTTCTTATAGTCCTAAAGATTTTACTCTTTGCTTGATCTTCTTATTTTGTTATGCGTACAAATTCCCTTTCTTTTATTCACTTTGAATGACCGCATCCAATGAGTCTAGTTCATTATCGAATCAAAAGAAAATTGGTTGTTAACCATTGGTTAAACATGAGTCTTTAACTCAATACTTCATTATTTTAAAACTACCCAGTATTCTGAATATATGAGGTCCAATTGGTCTACCATTCAAATTTTAGTTTGAAAACAACCATCATGAAGATCACTATAATAAAATAGCATTCAAGATACGCTCTCACTCTCCTTTTCTTTGAGAATCGCTCTCAAAATAGTTACCAATCGATCGAGGAAATATAGCAGTTCTATTGTCCGAACGCAATAAGGTTGAAGATTGACTATTCTACAAAATGAACTAGCAAAGAAAACATTTATCATACTTTAATAACTTGAAATAAAAGCATTCACGCAATCATCAAAGCTATTAAACATTTCATTCATGCAAAAAATAAAACATGTTCAAAAAATGAATGAAACGATTCCAAGACCCCAAAAGTCCTAAATCCTTAAGCAGCTTTGGCATGTCTTAAGTAGTTTAAGATTTTAGGTAAGAAAAACCTATTGCTAGTAATCTCCAAATTACTCTTGGTTAATAAACTAATACCATAATTTATCCCATTGCGACAACATAATGCCATTGTTGTTTGAGTTGAAACCACAATCAACGTGCTCCTTTAGGACGCCTTACCACCTAAGTTAACTAAAATAGCACCTCGCTGTAGCGTAAACCTACTACCTTAGATCCTTAGATTTTTGTAAGTGCTTGATTTGGAAGGCAATTTTTAAACTCAATATTACTTTGGACCTAGTTATTTCTATGTTGGTTCGATTATTTAGTGAACCCAATCTAATCGAGTCATATGAAACAACCTGTTCATGCAAAGCATACATACATTCATACATTCACGCATAATATATATATATATATATATATATATATATATATATATATATATATATATATATATATATATATATATATATATATATATATATATATATATATATATATATATATATATATATATATATATATATATATAATATATATATATATTAAATTGCATAAAGAAATGGTGATCTAGTATGGCCCAAAACATCTTGTTTTGAAGCATCCAATCTTCATCACTTCCTTGTTAGCTTGGCATCGTCTTGAATCTTCGTTCAAATGCTAACTTAAAGTTCTAAACTTAGAAATACTTGAAAATAAATTACATCAAAATTTCCATGGTACGCAGACCATATTTAAAACTTTACATTCAAAGATAGAACGGTACGGAGACCGTATTTAACTATCCTAAATGGCCATACTAGTCACTTGGAGTACCTGCATTACATAAAATATATATTCTATGCATTCACCCATTCGTGTGCTAAAACGAATGGCCCATATTAATATGCAAGTATTTACGTGAATTAATTAAAATTCACGTTCACATAAACGCGTCCTAAAAGATTAATCAATTTCCAAATTATTAATCCTTAGACTTTATTCTAATTAAAAATGAATTTAATTAAAATAATGCGACCTACGAAAATAATTAAAAATAATTATTTCATTTTAATTTCATTTAGTGGCTCCCACTCAAACCAATAATTATTCCGGATAATTAATTATGAAATATTAAATTCAAAACTCGCGGCCCGGCCCAAGCAAATAAAATATTAAAATAAATATCCTGTTAGCCCGAATTAATGCAAATATACGAAGCCCAACGAAATAAACAATTTTCAACGAAAAAAGTCCGATTACGTACTTGGACTTGGCTTGCGCCCAGCCCAATCCCTTGCGTGTGGCCCATGAGGCGCACGAGCAAGCTCGCACACCCAAGGCCTTCGCGCGCGCGTGCCCATTGCTGTCGATGCCCCTGTGCTGCGCCGTTGTGCCTTCGTGCGCTGGACGTCGCAGCCCCCGCAAGCAATGCATGCCCCTTCCTCGCCCAGCGCGCACGAGGCACGCAGCACGCTTGCTGCTGCCCGTGTCGCTGCGGCTCGGCCAATGTATAGCAGCCCGTATGGCTCGACGAGCCATACGTCCACCACATTTGTGTTCGTGCCTTTGGTTCGTGATACGGACCAACTTAATTAAAATTAAATTTAATTTCACAAACTTGCATTAATTTTATTTTTCAAAAAGTTACGATTTTTATTTTCGAAAAACAACGATTTTTAACGATTTAATAAACTCCAACGACAATCCAATTTCGTAAAATTATTAAATCAAGGGCTAACAATATTCAAAATTTTAAGAACGAATGAATCAACATTAAAGTTTGAACTTTTAATTAATAAAATCCGAAGCTTTAAATCGTTCATTAACATTTAAATTTCAGATTTTTAATAATTTGGTTTAAGTGCGATTAAAATTAACGAAACCATTCAAAATTTTAATCCAATAATTTTTTAAAATTAGCCACTGACCCATGAAATTATATCCCCTTTCCCAATTAATCGAATTATTAAACCAAAATTAATTAAAATTCAATTAGGGTTTCAAATTTTACGAATTGGGGAAAGACAAAATTAGGGTTTATACTTATCGAAAAAATATGAAACTTTTACCATAGATCAAGAATATACCCAGCAACATTGTGTCAAAATTTCAAGCAATTCCGAATAGTTTAGATCGACCTTTTAATTGAATTACTGTCCAACACTTTTAATTTTTAATGAAAAATTAACAAAAACGCCCAAAAAGCGATACTTCGAGGCCTATTTTTGCAATTCCGTTCGCAAGAGTTGATCTTAGAAAATCCTTTTCAATCAGATTAGGGTTTTAAAACTCGAAAAAATGAATATTTTTGATTTCGGACCTGATTATTACGCAATTCATCCAATAATTCGTAAAAAATTCCGAAAATCCAACAAAAATTCAAAATTTTCGACAGGTGCAAAAACAATAAAATCATGCTAATTCATGCTTTGAATACATAAGGCTCATGATACCACTGTAGGGGAATACAGTTAAACATAATAACATGTGCGGAAACAATCCCCAAAGTCAGGAAACATGTATAAAGCACAGATTATGCAAACTTACATTCGAAGCGTGTTTTCCACAATAATCTGTCAACGAACACGAACAAAGAACTCCACTTGTCGTTCCTCTACTTGGTTCACCGATACGTTCAGATCCGTCTTGATTATCGTAGCTTAGACAATCGATCAAGATACTTTGCTTTTGGGATGAACACACCTTGGAGGCACAAAGAGAATTAGGGTTCTCTGTTTTCTCCTAGGGTTGTGTGTATTGTGTTATGATTAGTTGGAAAGAGGTTAGAAGGTTATTTATATAACCTTACTAACCGACCAAGCCTTGAGGCAAGGCCGGCTAGCAAGCCCCGCGCGCCATCACACGGACACGCACATCAAGCTGGGCCGTGGGCCGCGCTGCTGCTGCTGTGTCGTGGTCTCGGCCCGCACGCGCACAGCTCCTCGGCCATGGGCCTCGCTGCTGCGTTGCTTTGCTTGCTCGCCTAGCGCGCGCGCGCCCATGGGCCTTGAGTGCTTCGTGCACTCGGCTCGTGGGCCGCTTTTCGTATTCGCGATTTAATACATTTCCGATATATTATTTATCGTTTCGTATACGACGAATCACCGTCGTACGATACGATTTATTCGTCTCGCCTAGCTTACGAATATTCGCGATACGATATACGATTCCGATGCAAGGTCGTATCGTATAATACGTTTCCAACTTAATTCCCGAAAAGCTATTAAATGAATTTCCGATTCATTTAATCCGGTGATCTGTTACGTGTCATTGGTGTGACCTTGTAGGTTCAGTCAAGAGTAAGTTGTGAGTTTAATATCCATTATAACTCACTGATCGGAAGCATTGCTCCAGCTAGCTGTTCCGATCACTTGATCTCACTGAATTAATTGTTCGCAATTAATCTGAACCTTGGTATTAGACTTAATGCACCTTGGGTGAAGGACATATTTCCTTCAGCAAGTCCTAAGAGTCTTTTTATCGTTTGGCCTGCGATGTTACACAGGTTACTCACTAAAGATAGAATGCTAAAATGGAATATCTCAACTGATGGTCTATGTATCCTTTGTGGGTCAGAAGCGGAAAGTATTGAACACCTATTTTTTAATGTTCTTACTCTTCTGAGATTTGGAAATCAATATTGCAGGTGCTTCACATTCAACGTGGATGTTTACCTTTCGATATGGAGGTGATGCATGTTGCTAAAGCCTGTAGAAGGAAGCAATGCAAACAAAGGCTTCATGGAATATGTTTTGTTGAGGCTGTGTATGCCATATGGATACAAAGGAACAAGAGGATTTTTCAAGGGAGTTATGATGGTACTGAAGCAGTGACAAAGAATATTATCTTCAAAGTAGCTTGTAGTAAGATCAATGTTGTCTGCTTATGATAGTTATCTTTCAACCCTTCCTAGAAGATGGGAAAGTCATGACCTGAAGCAATTTTTGGAGTTTGGAGAAACAGTTGTACTGACGTTCTATTTTTTGTAATAAAGTTTATAATTAATTGCCAAAATAATAATAATTGTACAGATCACTTGGATCATTTCATCAAAAGTATTACACTCTTCTACTTTCCTCTCTACAGTTTCTCTTCTTCTCTGAATCTATCTCTCTCTCAACTATTCTTCCTGTTCTATTCTAAGTTTCCAACTCTCCATTGGAGAACTATCTGCAGAGATCTTGGCTCCTGCATCATACACATTATCAATTTTTTAACCTTTAACAAGCCCAAGTAAGGTTGGAACTAACGACAACGTCGTGGATCCATTGACTAAACCGTTGCCACAAGCGAAGCACAACGCACATGTAGCAACCATGGGAATCTAGCATATTGGAGAACGGCTTTGATTTTCTAAGTTTTGGTTTAGAACATCTGTTAGATCTGTGTTTAAAACAATTGGTTTAACCATTTAATATTTATGAAATTTATTATTTCATATTCATTTAATTTTGGTTTAGTATTAATGATAAGTCCATGTGATTCAAAACATTCAAAGGGGATGTCAAGATGGATTCTTCAACAAAGAAACACCCATACGTGAACTTGAATATTGAAGTTACAAAGGATCCCTAATCCAGGTCATTGAAAGGTGGACGACCAATGACTAATGAAGATTAGATTGCAAGTAGATTTGTAGTTCGATTTCTTGAACTAGATTGACTGGATGTCAGAATCTTTTGCATAGATACGTACTTATTGGATCTTGTATAGGATAGACCATGAGAACACTTTAAGAGATTAAAGTCATTCCATAAGTAGTTCTCATTAATGGTGATTAGAACCATTCCTCAGTACATGAGTATGTCTGCTCGTTTGAGAATTAGTTCGCTTTGATACTAGCTAAACGTCGCACCGTAAAAGGAGGCTATAAAAGTTGTTATTAGGCGTACTATGAATCAAAGTGAGTGTTCATAGATTGCAAGAATGGATTGTCCTCCTATCTCTGATAGGATATGGTGTTGTTGTGTAACAAGGCCTCTCGGAGAGTTAGATACTGTGAAAATGCATGGCCGTGCTCATAATGGTTAAGGCTTAACCTTCTGTAAAAGTTTAACAGTTGAGCTCTGTAATCCGAGAAACACTTCTGGACCTAATAAGGATGGCTTGGATCTTACCTTATGTTCAACAAGTAACACTAAGAGACAAAGGAATGTGAATGCACACTTGTCTGAATGACAAGTGGGAGACTGAAGGAAATATGTCCTTCACCCAAGGTGCATTAAGTCTAATACCAAGGTTCAGATTAATTGCGAACAATTAATTCAGTAAGATCAAGTGATCGGAACAACTAGCTGGAGCAATGCTTCCGATCAGTGAGTTCTAATCTATATTAGGCTCACAGCTTGCTCTTGACTGAACCTATAAGGACACACCAATGACATGTAACAGATCATCGGATTAAATGAATCGGAAATTCATTTAATAGCTTTTCGGGAATTAGTTTGGAAAAACGTATTATACGATACGACCTTGCGTCGGAATCGTATATCGTATCGCGAATATTCGTAATCTAGGCGAAACGAATAATCGTATCGTACGACGTGATTCGTCGTGTACGATACGATAAATAATAGCCGTAAGGTGTTAGTCGGGAATACGAGCCGCATCGGAGTTGCCGGCCCGTCGAGCCAAGCGCGCATGCGCGCAAGGCCGAACGAGCCAGCGAGCTCGCAACGCAGCAAGCCATCCCGCGTGGGCGTGGAAGTGCGCACAAAGGCGCAGCAACACAGCAGCGAGCAAAGCAAGGCCCACGACCCATGCTGCTCGGCTGCGCTGTGGGCTTCGGCCTGCAGTGTGTGTGCTGTGGGCGAGTGTGTGATGTGTGGCCGGTCAAGGCCTTTGGTCTTGGCCAGTTACACTTAATATAACATTAGGTTATATTTTTCACACACACAACACAATTGTTTTTCCAGTAACCCTAAACCTAATTCCTAAATTACGTAGTTCAGTTTTTCTCTCTACCCAAAAACTATTCATCCCGAAAAGCAAATTATCTTGTGCGTTGTCTAAGCTACAATAATCAAGACGGATCTGAACGTGTCGGTGAACCAAATAGAGGAACGACAAGTGGAGTTCTTTGTTCGTGTTCGTTGATACTATACTCGGGAAAACACGCTTCAAATGTAAATATGCTTAAACTGTGCTTTATACATGTTTCCTGGCTTTGGAGATGTTCCGCACATGTTATGTATGTTTACTGTATTCCCCTACAGTTCTCTCCTAATTCCTCTTTTCTCTTCTTTTCTCTGTATTTCACAACAGGTTGAAAATAATACGAGTAAATGATAAGTGAGTTTTAGAGGGTTTCACATTTTCGCATTGAACATTGGTTCATCAACGGCGACACTTTTATATCATAACGGAAAATGCCATACCCAAATTTAGAATTCCATACCAATGGGATTTTGGCCTATTGGTTAAAGCGAAGAGCCTGTGCATAATAAATCCCATGTTTGAATTCCTCCACCCCATTCGCGCAAAAAATAACATAAAAATTTCAAAACTTCATTTTAATGTGTACAATTTTTTTTATAACATCAACATATCAAAACGTTTTTTAAAAATATTAATGTGTTAATGATCAATGAGGTACAAAGGAGAGCTTAATAACAAGACCTGTTAAATAAACACTGATTAGCCGTTTCCTCTCTCCCTATTTTCTCCTTCTCTTTTTAGGTTTTATAAAAGAAAAGGTTAAATTGTTTTTTACCGCCTAAAAAAATTAACAAATTGTACTTTACTACCAAAAAAAATAAAAATTATTTTTTACCACCTAAAAATAAAATAAAAAATGTCTTTTACCACCTCTTAACTAAAGATGGATGAAAACGTTATGTGAATTAATGGGAAGTAAGGGAAAATGGTAGCTTTCATGTATGAAAATCGTGGGAGAAGAGAATGAAATAAAAAATATAGTCGGTGAAATGGATCCGCATAACGTTTCCTTGCACTTTTCCGGTTAAGAGGTTGTAAAAAATATTTTTTATTTTATTTTAAGGTGGTAAAAGACAACTTTTATATTTTTAAGTGGTAAAAAATAATTTGTCAATTTTTTTAGGTGGTAAAAAACAATTTAACCTAAAAAAACTAGGGTATTTTAGGCCGAAAATAGCCAAAATTCTTCAATTCTGCTTTGTTTTTTGTGTTTGATCCCAATGAATCTACATATTTGCGATATAGTAAGTACCCCTATGGTGGGTTTGATTTTAGTTAAGTTTTATGTGTTTAGTTCAGTTCAGGTTGTTTTTGGTAGAGATTTGTGTGAGATCGAAAACATGGTCAATCTTTCAACTACAATTAAACTGAAATCATATTTGTAACAGCTACCATAGATCCATAGACCCCCCTCATCGAACAAGGCTGTAAATCACATCAATATAAAAGAGAGTATACAAAATGTTCGACATACTAAGATCAAAGCGATGGTGAAAGAAAGTTTTTATTAGATTCGATTGTTATATATTTATTCGACTCAAAGCTTTATACAGATGTCGTATGAATTTTATCAACGAATTAATTTTGATTATTTAAAAAAATGTACATTGGAGAGCTTTGCATACCGGGCCAAAGTGGAGCGTCTCCGGCAAAGATGGCCGTGGCCGTGTCGGGTCGGGCTTCGGGTCGAGCCCACAGGCCGTGGGCCTAACCGGGTCGGGTCCACGCTAGGCCCACGTTGTTTCGTGCCGTGCTGAAAAGTTAAAAAAAGGGGCCCAGGCCCGGCCCAAGCCCACGGGCTTTCGTGCCGGGTTGGGCCGGGCCGTCGTGCCTAAGGCTAATTTTACTAAATTTAGCGTGCTTTGTCGAGTCGTGCCGTGCCTTGTCGTGCTTTTTCCAAAAAATTAAGGTCCAGGCCTGGCCCAGAGGCCACAGCCACGACTTCGTGCCGGTACCGGGCAATGCTTTTTTCGTGCTCGTGTCGGGCCGGGCTTTTTTGGTGCTGGGTCGGGCCGGGCTTCGGGCCGCCCCGGCCCACAGACATCTTTAGTCTCCGGCCCATTACGGCCAACTTTATGGCATGTATCCAGATTCCAGAAGTACATAAAAACAGAAATGACTGAATGAGATATCTGTAGGAATCAGAAAATTATCCGATATCTTGGGCACGTGGCATAAAGCCATTGCATGTCTGTAATTTCATGGCCCCTTCCACGGGCGTTACAGGGAGGAGAGAGAGAGTGTGTTTGTGGAGAGATAGAGAAAGAAATTTGCCGGGTAATCAAAGGTGACAGAGGAGGTGTTTGGAATCCTCTTCCATGGCCACTTTTAGCTACTCCACAATACTTCCTTCTCGCAGGTAATTTGTTTTCATATTTAATATGCTTTAAATGTAACGACGAAGTCAAATTTAATTAGTTAAAACGTACAATTAGGATACTTTAATTGGTAAAATTTGAAGAATATGTTTTCAGTGATTACTTTGGAGCATTCGAGAGTTGTGGTAAATCATGGGTGGTGCTTCCAAAGAGATCGTTTCATGGAAGAAGAACATTTAGAATTAGAGCAGAAGTTGATTATGTGAATGCCGATGAGGCTAAAAAGCTTGTAGAAGCTGATGGCTATGCAGTTGTGGATGTTCGTGATAAATCTCAATTTGAGCGCGCTCATATCAAATCATGTTATCATGCTCCTTTATTCATCGAAAATCAAGACAATGACCCTGGTACTATCGTGTTTTATGTCTTTTTTTATCCGTATCTATTTGCTGTAATGATGGTAATCATGTTATTTTGTTAGTCGGAACTTTTCATATCATCTTAAGAACGCTTTTATGTTACTCGGACCAAAACATGAAATTGTTTGTGTTTAATTAGTCGAGTTTGACACTTTGTTAGCAAATAGATTTAGGAGGACAAAGTTAATGCTGACGAATATATGATTGATATGGTGCAGGCACATTCATAAAACGGACTATGCACAACAATTTTGCTGGTTTATTCTTTGGGTTGCCTTTCACTAAGCCAAACCCTGACTTTGTGCAGTCTGTCAAGAGCCAGTTTTCGCCTGATAGCAAGTTGTTGCTTGTATGTCAGGAAGGATTAAGGTTGGTATCTTGTAACAAATTGCTGGATTAGTGTTCATTAGTGTCAATATCCATGTATCAATATAGCAGGCAAATTATATATCCATCTCTTCATTCTCATGGAATCATCCAACTTCTTTAACATTTTTCTATCAGTTCACTAGCTGTCAATTTTTTAGTATGACAGAACAAAAGGAGTTTGGTTTACATAACTTTGTTACAATAAATCAATAATAGAAAATGGACTAAAATTGTTACATTTGCTTTAAGTCTAAATCTGATCCTAATAACTAGCTATACAACTTTAAAACTGAGTTATGTTATACTTGTAAATGAATTCTAACATGACCATCGGGTCATATTTTGGATTGAATCCTTACAGGTCTACGGCTGCTGCTAGGAAGTTGGAAGAATATGGTTTTCAGAACATAGCATGTGTAACGTCTGGACTTCAGTCTGTAAAACCAGGTACTAATCTGTTATGCAAATCACATATTGGCGGTATTGCTTATTTTCTCGATATTATGCTATAAGGAAACATTGATTCTCTCGACTTCACATGTAGGAACATTTGATTCTGTTGGTTCCACCGAGTTACAAAATGCTGGTAAAGCCGGTTTGATTACAATTCAGGGAAAGATTTCAGCAGTACTTGGAACTGTTCTTGTCTGTAAGTCCCCTTTTCAGCCTTTAAACCAAGGACCTATTCTTTTAGTATTAATGTATAATGCTAAGATTGGTAACTCGACTAATGGTTTCATTGTTCAACTACAGGTGCATTTTTGTTCATCACTTTCTTCCCTGATCTGGCAGAAAAACTGCTACCGCCAAGCTAGACCAGCTATAAATTAAGGTGAACTGGAGGAGCAAAAACAAAAGAACACAAGAGTTTATGTTGCTGGTTTATGTCACCATTCAAGTCTAAGAATTATTATCAGTGTTCTAGGAATCATAGGTTTTATTTGGAAATTTTGATAACGAGCTTCAACTTATGTAAAATGCATTCTTTTTACAACATATGTATCGAAATGTGTAAAGTATGCGCAAGCTTGCCTCGATTCTCGTTAATCATAGTATATTAACAATTCTAAACCATAACAAATACTCCCTCCGTCCCAGATTAGTTGTTACACTTTCATTTTTCGTTCGTCCCAGATTAATTGTTACACTTCTAAATTAGGAATGACTCCACAATTATTACATTATCTCTCTCTTCCCACTAACTTTTTTTTTGTCCCCATACCCTCTCTCATTCAATTTAAAAAAAAACCCCACTAACTCCTATCACATCTACTTTTTCAATAAAATAACAATTGATAACCAAACAACCACTTATCACCTAAAACTTTGTGCAAAGATAAGTGTAACGACTATTCTGGGACGGAGGGAATATCAATTTTGGAAAGATAATTAATTTGTCTCTTCCAACTGCCTTTGTACTCCCTCCGTTTCTTTTTGTTTGTTACGTATTCCTTTTAAGGTGTTTCACAATGTTTGTTACGTGAGAGAATCTTTCTTTTTATAAACTTATAATATTATCATTTTTTGTGCCATCTTTTAATTTTAATTGGTCTAATTTTTCAACTCATTAAATTTCTTTACAATTTCCCAAGTATGTTAAGTTATCAATCTTTGTGCTTTTCCATTATTGGTTCATTTTATAAATAAAACAATCTTATTGGTTGTTGTAACGATTAGTGGATTGAAGTTTTACTTGGGTTTATTTTTTTAATAAAAAAACTAGAATCTTTATTATACGTTAATAAACGTGCAAAAGTTCAAACGTAACAAACAAAATGAAACGGAGGGAGTAGTTTGTAAGAGTAACCAATGGCATCGTTATAGGAACATACGAAGGTGCAAATAAACCTTGTGTGATTGCATCAGGAATAAAATGACATTCCACTTTTATGAGCTTTGATTTTAGATCTCTCTTCTCACTAACCCTTACTGTTTTTAGTGATTACAATCACTGTATCGTATAAGGAATTTATCTTAGTTTATGTGTGCATACCATGTTCAATTTAGTTTGCTGCACATCTTAAAGTCTGTACTTCTTTATTTCCGTTTTAATAATCATATCTACTTGTCTATATTTGCCATATTTATATTTGCCATATCAAATAAGTAATCTTATACGAAGTATGTAGATTTATGTGACAATTTCAATAATTGCTTATCCAATAATCCAATAATGATGCGTGTAATGGAATGTTAGTTAGATTTGCATAATGGCACTAATTAATCCAAATAATTTCATCACCACCCCAATCACCGTGAAACCACCACCGTGATTGACCAGTTTGTGGCGGAGCTGACCGCTCTCTCCCCTTTACTATTCTTCTTTTCTTCCTGTGTTAGCGCCACTTCTTACTCACTTTCTCTCTCCTCATAAAATTTCATTTTCACTCTCCTCCAAAAAAAATTAAAAGATCCAAATCCCACATTCTCCCCCCCTCTTTCTCTCTCCTCCGTTTTATCTCCAACCTCCATTTCCATGGCGGAAAATACCGATGCTCCGCCCTCATCATCACCGCCATCTCCGGTAACACCGAAAGATCCAATCACACTCCACACACGCCGAGAACCGTTCGAGTACGGCCTCCTCCCAATCCCTAAGCTCATCTTCACCGACGCCGCCGCAACCATCGGATCTCTAAAGGAGAAGCTCCTCCAACACGCCTCCTCCTCCGATTCCCTTCGAGTCGACTCGTCTTCCGTCGCCGATGTCCTTCAAATATCCGAGGATAACGCTCGGCTCGTAATTGATACCCTCGCCGCTGTTCTTCCTTCCGATTCCGATCCCCTTGTTGTTGCAAAACCTGATGATGTGCCGTCGATTGGGGTGAATGTGTATGATTTGATCCTGTTTTTGTATATTCAGTCATACAAGAGGCTTCTCCCGCGGACTCATAAGGATTCTGCTGCAGTCGCCGATGTTTGGCCGTCTACCTCGGCCTTTGATGGCTACTTGTCTGCTCTCTCTCCTCTTCAGGTAAAATTTATGGTCTCATTTTGCATTTTTATTTTCAATTTTTGCTTTGTTAGATTTGTGTTGGCAAAAGAACAAATTAGATATTAGGTGTATTTAAATTCAATTTCAATGGTATTACAGAAAGATTTGATAACGTAGCATTGTCGAAATTGAGAAATTGAAATTTAGGTACATGGTTTGGAGGTTCAAATTTTCAATGGGCTGGGTGGCAGTTGGAGGTATGAATGAAGTGAGGCTTTGGAGAGGAGATAGTTAGAAGTGATAGAACCAGAAAATATTGGCAGTTTTGGTGAAAAAGATGTGATTTTTAGGTTTGTTTTGTTTGACTATTCGGAACAGAACTTTGGAGAACGATGAGGGAGAAAGTGTTGATTGATGGCATTTGAAGTTGAGAGTAGGCATACATAATTCGATCTTACTTTTTTTGAAATACACTGTTATTCGCCATAAAGAAGATTATTGCCATTTGAAACAGGTTATGGTTTGCAAATTGTTGCCGGAAATGTTGTTTTCTTCACGATAAAGTGTTATTTGAGTTTCTTGATGATATTTTGAGAGCAATCACTAAGAATGCTTCGAAAAGCCAATTACACATTTACACGTTCATATTTCAACTCAACTCAAGCTTTTTCGTCAGGAGTGGTTTTGAGTGCTTGTGCGGGGAATTAGGTGAAAATCTGGAGATCTGGAACTTCCTCCTTCTGGGATTAATGATGACTAAAATGTTGGCCTTGTAAAAGAGATTTTGGAGCCAGAGATTTTGAGCGTTTGTGAATTGTGCAGGGTACTTTCAGGTTATACTTTGTTGGGCTTTGATAGGTGTTGGAAGGCTTTGATGCCTAGTTAGCTTGAAAGTATGTGATGAAGACACATTCACCTCTCTGTATTCCCCCCTTTGATAAAAATATCTTACGGAGTGTCTAATGATAGTTGTGATTCAATGCCTGCAAAAGTTTTCACCTATTGGAGATGCTTTCTTTTGATCTTTGATAATCTTCAGACGTGAAGTTAATTTGTTCAAAGGGTGAGAGGTAAAGAAATGAACTTTTTTTGCTCTTTTCCAAGGCCATCAATCCATGGTTATCAGGCTATTAGCCCCATATAAAACGGTGAGCCACTTGAAAATTAGTTCAAGGAGAATTTTTGGCAAGGCAACCTTGAGAGTTAAGACGGCGCTGAAATAATGTTTCATATATTTTTGCTTAGACTCAGGGTAACAAAGCCAGCTACTCTCATCATCCTAGGAATGCATTTATTTTTGGCTTTAAAGAAGAAGAACAATGAACAGTGGCATATTAGGATTTTTATTGAAGTGTGACTTTGTGAGTAAATCTTTTGATGCTGGTGTATCCCAATTTCCGAAATTAGTTATTGCTGTAACTCGAAATCTGGTGGCTGGGTTGATAATTATGATTAGGAGTTCATATGGTTGCTCCGTCGATGAGAAGCTTTCATGTTATTATAGTTGCCTAGCAAAGATATTTCAGTCAGTGCCTCAGTGGATAAAAATATTTCTACAAGTTCATTGTTGCTGAAATTCATTGGTATCTTAAATCTACCCATACGGCTGCTATGGAAAATGAGCGAGAATTAGTTGGTCGTAGGTATAAGGTGCAACAACCTTCCTCCTCTTTGTAACAGAGAGACTGAGAGAGAGAAATTTCTTTGAGAGGTATTTGCGTGAGGTTAACATTTGGTGAATTATACTAAGTACTTCAGTTAGATTATCTCATTGAAACCATACTCATGTCACATTGATAATTAACAAGTTAAGTTGATAAAATTTGACCTTAAAAGTCAAACGTGGCAAAAATTATTAAGTACTTGTTTTTGGAAGGGAGAGGTGACTAGAGAATGCTGTGCCATTGTGGGATTCATTGAGCTAAACCAAGCCATTGTGGGCTAATTGAGAGCTCATTCCTTCAAAGAATGTGTGCCATTGTAGGATTCATTGAGCTAAACCAAGCCCTGGGCTTCACCAATGCTCTCTCTCTCTCTACACACACACGGGCTCTGTCAGCTAAGCTCACCTCAATTGATGGATGTGTGGAGCTACAAGCTCTCTCTCTCTCTCTCTCTCTCTCATTTAAGGCTCTGTCAGCTAAGTAGGCAAAATCTTTTTGTTAAATAACATGGAAATGTAAAAATTTGACAGGAAAACAAAACAGGGGCATGGATGGTTAACAAGAAAATGGGGGATTAGGGTTCGTGTCGGTGCTACAGAGGATAACAAAAAGATTTTTTTTTTTTTTTTTTTGTGTGATGACATTGTAAACTTGCAGTGATATTGTTTTTTCAATATTATTTTTATGATATGTCCTATTGGAGAGCCCTTTTTTGTCGCTTTCATCTTTATATTGCTATGATATATCTTTTACTTCCAAACTTGACTTTTATTTTTAGTGGTACTACCCATTTTCTTGCATTTCTTTTAGAATTATTCATACAATAGGTGCTATAAAGGTTAACTCATTTGTGGGTTTTTCTTCAATTGTACTATCTTTTTTTTAAATTGCCCGCATAAGAGCGTTGGACTTTGATGATGTATAAAACACGCTTGGCGCCTTGATGTGAGACGCCCTAGGTGTTCACCATCATGTCTCTAGGTGAGATAGCTTGGGGTTCTTAAATAAACTGCTGTAGTTTTTATGAAGTACACTTTTGGATCTGTGGATCTCTTACAGAACTTTGATGGTTGCTTCTCACCCCTCTATGATAGGAATTTTACCATCATCTATATGCCTCTGGGGCATTTATCAATTAAAATATCTGACTGCAAGATGTCTACTTCTTTTGCAGCTTGTACGCAGCAATACTCGTAAATTCATGCCGTCACAATCAGATGAAGAAGCTCATCAGTTGTCCTACTTGCAGAAACACTTGGCAAATATCCTTACCCTTTTAGCAGAGCCAGTTGAAGGGGAAGGTGACGAATCTCTGGTTAGTTGCAACGATTATCCATTATATAGTTGAATTTACTGGAAGCAAATTATTCTGTCTTCTCTCTTGATTGATTTATCATTTTCTTTTGTTAGACAATGAAGATTGGGAGTTATATGTGAGACCTGTGGACTTTTACAGTGCTGTAAATAAGTATTGCCAATACAAATTTTGGATGATGCGTGACATTAATTGAATTTTTTTTCAGGGAAAACATAAAATTGTCAACATTTCTTGTCTAGAAATGTCACTTTCCTCCAACCACGTTTATGTATAGGCTTGGATTTTTTACTCGTAAGAAGAGCTTTTATTTTGTAGTTTATATTTTAATAAACTTGTGACAGGTGATATGGAACATAAAACAAGATCACGTTGTTTTGATATTTGTATTAACATTATAGGTCAAAACTTTTAATCAAGTAATTCTTGAACAACTATGATTGTGATTCACTTGCTATTTATTTTATTGCCATCTTGTTAACGAATAAAGGTCTTGTTTGGATAAGTTTTTCTGTTGGCAAGATGCCATTTTGTATAATCATCAAAAATGGAAAAGAGAAACAGAGAAGTAATTTGAAATCCTCGTCGTACATTGACTATCTGGCTGAAGTGAGGAATTTTTTTAGCTAACCAGAAAAGTTAACTTTGCAATGTGGCTCACTCAAGGAATTATGTGAGATATTAATTGTTATTGGTCATTGACTCATTGCTATGGTCGTTCTATTGAATAATTGATGTTTAAAGTTATACCTCTCAATTTTATACGACAAATATGGTGTGGATATATCAGACTGCCATAATTTGCTGAGATTTTTTGTTGAGGAAGTTGCTATATTTACACTCTGTATATTTCTTGCTTTGTTGCTCCTTTTAATTTTGGAAAAATTAATATTGACAGTCCTAACTATGGTCACTTCACTTTTAAAGGTCCCAACTTTTTATTATTCTAGAGTGGTCTCAACTTTAAGGTGTGTTTTCCCAGAATGGTCCTTTAGTTTATTAAACTGTTAATTAAGTTGATTTAAGCATATCATACTATTCTATTTACTTCATTTAATTAAAAAATATGGTTATTGCACGAGAGATATGAGTCTTAATTAAGTTATTTAGCACTTAATTTTAACTAAGGGATCATTTTTGGAAAGGACTCTCTATAGTTAGGACCACTATGAGATAATCAAAAGTTGGGACCTTTTAAAGTAAACCGGCCATAGTTGGGACTGATAATATCAATTTTTCCTTTAATTTTCTTATCTTAACTTTTGTTGATTTATCCGAAATATGGTTTATGACAGTTATTGCCAATGGAAAGGTTTGAACACCTCGGGTTTTTGATTCAATTTGGTGTCAAAGGATCTGAAGCAGTACCATTAAGTCAAGCAGCACCCTTTTTTGCAAATTCAGACCCTGATATGCCTGCTGCACCTGTACCTGCAGCACAAGTTCATGATTGGCTTCTGCAGAAGATAGCTGATTCCTTGGAACATATAGCAGAGAGGGCCACTGCGAAGGAAAATAGTCCGTCAAATGGTTCTGATCCGGACATTGCTATGACTGATGCCAATTCTAATTCGGTTAAGGCTTCAACAAGCTCTAGAGGCCTGACATTTATTGAAGGGATCTCTAAGTCCTCTTATGTGAAACAAGCCGCTGAAGTGAAAGGTTCTTCTCTTAAGGTGTTAAATTGCCATGACTCTGTTATTTATATTTTAGCACCCTTGAGATATGCCACCATATATGGCTGCTCTGATGCAACCATAGTTCTTGGAGCTGTTGGCAAGGTAATGACACAATTGTGGAATGAGTTATCTTTCTCTTCTTTGCTGACCTGGATTATCCAATGACTTTCTGTATTTGTTTTATTTAGTTTGATATACCTAAACTGACAGAAAAGTTGTTATGGCAATGATCATGTCAACAGGCTCTAAGAGTAGAACATTGTGAGCGAGTTCATGTCATCTCTGCAGCTAAACGAATTTGTATTGCCAACTGTCGTGAGTGCATGTTTTTCTTGGGAGTCAATCAACGACCTCTCATTATTGGTGATAATCATAAGCTACAGGTATATTGTTATTTTCAACTTCACCATCAATACATCTTTATATTCATTGGCTGCAATGCATGATTGGTCAGATCTGATGTTTAATGTTTTACTGTTTTAGACGTTGCTTCTATTCAGTGGTCTTTGTTTGATTTTCTTCCCTCCCATTCATCAAATCTTTTGACGTTTCTAAGAATGAGCTATAGGAGAGTAAAGAAATAGCTGCTTTTGAAACTATGAGACCTTGCTCATTTTTAGCTCTTTATGATATGATTGCTTTGCAGCCTTAATATAATAGTATAAAGTAGGCTAATTTTGTCATACACTGCAGTGCTTGATGAGTTAGGAATTTGATGCCTACTACATTCCCGCTACTAGAGGTCAACCTCCCTTCTCTCCAAATGAAAATAAAAGGATTAGAGTAGTTAAATGAGACAGAAATACTTGAGTATTTAAGTGCTGAGGTTTAGATGATATACTTTGAAAGTATGTGCTGTTTGAAGCTGGAGTGGGGGAAAAAGAATGGAAAGGAACGCTGTTGGTGAGCTTGAGGGTGGGTTTTATGGGTGAGACTTTTGGTGTATTACAATTTCAAATACATCAAATATGCAGTGATACAAATGATTTATGTAGCATAATGACCATTTAGTGATGGATGAATGGTTATATCAACTAATGATTGACACCTCAATAACGGAGATACCTCTTGTCATTGAGTAGTTGAAAGATGGTTTACTGTACTTATCACATGATCACCTGCTTGGGTTTTATAGTAAATTGAGGCAGGTAGACAGCACTGTGAGCCTGTGACGTGGATCACAGGAAAAGGAAGTAGAAATTTTTAGATCGTTTGCTTTTTATTAGTGAAAGAGTATCTACATTTTTGTGGACATAGTATTTTTTATTTATTCTCCAAACAGATTTAGATGCAACCTGTTCCTTTTAAAATTTTGGAACAAGAAATTGAGGTTAAAGAGGTTCTAAATCAAGTTGGTATCTGTACCAAGTAGTGTATAAAAAGGCGCGCCTTGGCGCTGAAGCGTAAGGTGTTTGGAGCAAGCGCCTTTTTTGGTTTAGGCTAGGGGATTTCAGTGAGGCGCACCCCCTGGGACACAATTAAGGCGCACCCCCCTAAGACACAACTTAGGATGGCAAAACATTTTTTCACAATTATTTTTTTATTGTTTATTAGGTGCGTCTCACTTCAATGAGGCGTGCCTAAGGCTATTTTTAGATCTGTCTTTGCTTGCTGTTTCAATTCTTCTGTCACCAGAATCTTGCGGAATTTCGTTCTTGCTGTTGTGCACTGTTTTTCGTCAACAATCTGGTTCTTAATTTATTTTGTTTTTAAATCCATTTAAATAAAATGAAAGTAGTCCGTTTAAAAAAAAGTGGCTAAAGTTAATGAAAAACATTACAAATAGAAAAAGGTGTTGGTAAAGGACTTTGGCAGAGTAAGGCTTTTGCTCTCTTCGCCTGGCCAAGTCTGATTTTTCTAGTTCATGGTTTGGTCTGATCCGGTCCGGTCTGGTATAATTTTTACAAAAATAAGTAATAACCAAGAAGAATAAGGTGAAGAGAACATAACCAAAGTCAAGTGTCAGCCTTTCAACCCGAGTTATTCTAGCACTTACTGCTTTTGATAGAGCTGTCAAATCGAGTGCTTGGGTCTGGTTGGGTCATGCTAGTTTGAGTCATGTTGGGTCAATACGCTGGTTAGTCATGTCAGAGCATCTTGGTTTAGTCAGTTTTTAATAGCTCTAAATTTTAGTACGTTTAAAGCGTTGTGCTATGCTATAACCTTTTTCAGGCTTTTCTACCTTGTTATTTGGGGGCTTATTACCTGCACATAATTTTATGATTTCTGCTGGTGTGAGAAATAATTTTTTTGATTCTTGGATTATTGTTCGGAATATAACTTGGGTTGCTGCTTATACATGGAATTTGTAACCCAAATCGTTATCTATTCTTGTGTGTGTGGAGGGGTAAAAATTCTTAGATGCACTAGGGTACTTTCATGCCCATTGGTGGTCCCTCACATTTTCTCCTCACATGATATGCACTTATAAGGTGAAAATGTGAGAAGGTGCATGGTGTATCTAGGTGTACCTTAGATGTGTTATGGAGGGTGGGGGGCAGCATTTAATATGTAGTCCATATCAAATACTTGGAATAGCCCATATCATTTACCTGTTCTTGGGGGAGGGGGTATTTACTTTTTACATTTGGGCTTTTGACATTCTTCCAAATAATTGGTAGGGTATGGACCTAAGATAATCCCTAGTTGATTTTCAGATAGTAATCTAAGTAAAGAGCTTACTACTTTTCTTAATGTTATTAGCCATCGAAGATTAACTGTGAGGTAACTGAATTTGTAGCCCGTATCATTACCAGTTCATTGGGTGGGGTGGGGGTGGGGGGGGGTTACATTTATGCTTTTGACATTCTTCCAAATAATTGGTAGGATATGAACCTAGAATAATCCCTAGTTGATTTTCAGATAGTAATCTTAGTAAAGAGCGTACAAGTTTCTTAATGTTATTAGCCATCAATGATTAACTGTGAAATAACTGAACATCATATAAACTTTAATTGGTAGGATATGAACCTAGAATAATCCCTAGTTGATTTTCAGATAGTAATCTTAGTAAAGAGCGTACAAGTTTCTTAATGTTATTAGCCATCAATGATTAACTGTGAAATAACTGAACATCACATAAACTTTAAATAAAGAACAGACCATAGACAACAGAGACCTGATGTACAGCAAGAAGAAACACAGATCAGAAAAATTAGATCTGCAGTGTGAAAAATTTCATCACCGATATAGTAACTGAGAGTATTGTTCTCTCAGAGGTTTGTGCAGTCTTAAATTTTAAGTAAGTACTACAGTTTGCACAACATCAAATTGGTTGATGTCTTGCCTAATTTGGTCTGGGATTAATGGGTATGGTTAATATTTCAAAAAGGTCTGACTACCTAATACTTCCCCTGTCCCTAAAAGATTGCCCCATATACCGTAAACAGTTGTCTCTATTTGTTTGTCCCATAAATTATTTGGGTTGTTGTCTCACATGTCTCCTCTCACACTATTATTTAATTTAACTAAAAGACAAATCTATCTACCCACTTGGTTTTAAGCATACCCCGTTCTTAATAAAGTGAATAAAACATTTGGGGGCAATCTTTTAGGGACGGAGGGAGTAATCAATGTCTAGGCCTGTTCTGGCCTGCAGAAACCGAGTTGCCAATTTTCAGATGATTGGCAGAAATAATAAGTGTTTGGTGTGTTTAGTTAATGTACAGATTCCTTTGATGACTGTGACTCCATCTCAATTCTTAAATACAGTTATACAGGTGATTTAAAAGTTGCAACCACTCTTTGGGGTCTGACCTTAATATCTAACCCATTTTGATACTAATTTGATAAGGAGATTAGAGAGGCTTTTTTTAATTGTGGCGGTGGCTATCCAATTCTTGCAAGACGTTTTGAGATCAGGATGGCTATGGTGATAGAAAGCTATCATATTTGGGTCAAAATCTTTCAATCTCCCATGTATTGCTGGAGTAGTAGGACAAGCCCTTACTCCGTTTTTGCATATCACCCTACTTATCCTTGTTCCTGTTAGGGACTTTAAATTAATCTGGAGTGCAGTCCACCCTATGGGTCTCCTTGTTGGAGACTGTATGACTCTATAATTGAAGTCTCTGATCTAGTGCTTGAATAAACCCAAAGGAGATGTCAGGTCAATAAAGGGCTAGATGCAGTAAACTGGTGGCCTATGTTACAGTAAAGTTGTGAGGGTACCAGATTCTCTGTAAGATACCTGTACAAGTAAACTGATAAAGAAAGAATCCATCAAAGATAGGAATGAGGTTTTTATTTTTAATCATGGCATCAAAGTTTGAGTTGATCTGGACCCTGCTGGAGACAAGGATTGCAATTGCATTAATATTTAATACCTGGCCCTGCGTGTAATTAAGTTACAAAATCAAGATCCGTGTTACCTCGATATTTTTTTACTGTTGACAACATGTGAGGTTAGGAATTTAAACTACTTATATAGCAGATGTCTTCAGTGAACAAATACTTGAGAACGATAACCTTATTTGGGAATGTTATGGAGCTTGAACATGATCTCGCAGGCTTATTTATTTAAATAATGATTGTAAGGCTTCAGCCTTAAATACCAGTAAGTTATAGTTTGGTTATAAATTTTATAATTGCTTACTGCTTGCACGATATTGCAAAATTGGGGAAAAAAACAATGTATTGCAAAATTGCTTAGATGTGAAAGTGTAATTTCTGAATGAGGCTTTTGTTGGAACTTGAAGTGCCGTACAGTTTTCTTTCTTTTGCTTTCTAAATGCATATTGTGGGTGTTGGGTTTTCCCCCAACCCCTTATATGCACAATTTGTGGATTCAGGTGGCAACCACCTTGATATGTCAGTGAAATTACATTTTTCTTTAGGGAGCATGTACTATTTTTTTTTCTTTCCTATTCTCTTGATTATGGTGTAGTGTGAAGCTTTGTTTGATCCTTTTCTTGCTCACTCCTGTTGAGTGCTTGCTTTTGAGGGAAAGTCTTCTCCATGATAAACTTTCAGGTGGCACCATACAATACTTTTTACCCACAATTGGAGGAACACATGAGTCAAGTTGGTGTTGACCCCACTATCAACCAGTGGGATGAACCTTTGCCATTGGGTGTGGTTGATCCACACGATTCATTATCACACCCTGCAGGTGTTTCTGATGCTCAAGCAGAGACAGCTGCACTGCTGGATCCAGATCAGTTTACAAACTTTTTGGTAAGCTTAAACAACTTGCTTTCATGTTTACGTTGCTTTATCAGTGTGCAACACTTGATTATTGTTCTAAGTTTCCAATTACGTGCACCATTTTTTTTGTTCGCTTCACTTCTTTCTATCCTTTGAATAAATAAGCGGAATACCCCTCCCCTGGAAAAGAAATAATGATGGAATTATTGGAGAGAGTAAATGCCTCCTTAGTGGCAAGGAGCCATGGACTTCTATTTATATTTTTTTACTTTGATTATGACATGGCATGCTATTTGGTTATGCAGATTCCGAACTGGTTTGGTGGTGAAGTACCTGGCGCTACTAAAGATAACCCATTTTCTTTACCCGAGGCTTATATGAATTCTCAGCATAAAAATGTATGCTTTGACTTCTCCTTAATAGGCTCGGATTTTCGTTTGCTATTAACATTTTTACTTTCATAACTTGACTTATTTCAATGGCTCGTTTCCTCCAGAATACAAACCTTGGGGAGGTTAAGCAAGTTCTGCACGAGACACCCTTTGATGAGAGCAAGAAGAGAGAACTGTCATCTGCCCTCCATGTGTTATTCAAAGACTGGCTATACGGTAAGTGCTTAATCTCTTTATGTGCAACTGACACTTGAAATTCTGTTTTGCTTTATCGTCATTCTGAACAAGATATTAGAAATGAGCGCATGTGGGATACATTTATTTAAATAATTTCTTTACGTGTTTTTGGTGATGGTACACTTCGTCAAACGCGCGCCCCCCCCCCCCCCCCCCCCCCCCCCCCCGCCCCTCTTTCCAAGAAACTAAATCCAAAAAAAAAGAAGCAAAAAGGGTGTTTGAAGGATTAGTTTGTGACTTTGTGCTTCTATGCTGATTGTAACTAGTTTCCTTGATGATTGTCACAGCTTCTGGGAATATTCGTCAACTATATTGCTTACAGGGGGACTAATGCAGATTGTGTAAATTATTGATAGAGATGGTGTTGACGGATGTTTCTCTGTTTTGATCATCGATTTGAAAGTACCGCATTTATCAGCACCTTTTGAGTTGATAATGTACACAACTCATAACCAGGATTACATAGTGGTCTGAAGTGGTGACAGCAGTTATAACTTAGTTCTTTGGGCAGGGTGCATATTTTTGCACTAGCTAATCTCGTCCTCAATTTTTCGTGTAAGGAAATTCCCTGTAATTTAGTTCCTGTAGTTTTCACCCGACTTTGTGAAAATTGATACTGGAGTGTCTTCAGTTGTCTGATTGCATATCTTATTCAGATGGTGCATTGTTATTGTTTTGCTCCCCTTTGGATTGCTCTTTCTTTTTCTGTTTTGTTATTGTCATACTGTTGTATTGTTGCTTTTTTTAAAAATAAACTGAAAATTCTCACACAATCAAGATATGGGGTGAATTGAGGACAAACTTATCACTCTTGCAATCCCACAAACAGCCCAACGCGCGGATGGTGCAGGGGCCTGCACGTAGATCTACGTGCACCTGCACCAAAACGCAAAAACATTAAAAGAAAACGAAAAAGAACATAACAAACTAAACAGAAAGAACATAATAAAGTAAACGAAAAGAACATTAACTAAAACCTGAAAAGAACACTAATGCTAAAAAACTAAAGAAAATATACAAAAATGAAAATAACATATTCTCTCTCCTGATAAACTATAAAAAGAACAATTATTTTTCAAAAAGAACATCGTGTGAAAAATACAACAGAAAAACAAAAAAAAAATATTATCGATAATGTTATTAAATATTAAAAAACATAAATAAGTTAAAAAGAACACAAAATAATTAAAAAAAGAACAACTTTTTTACAAAACAGAAGAAAAAAGAACAAAACACATGGAAAAGAACAACATTTTCTTTTTCCTTATCAAACAAAAGAACAGAATGAAAGGGACGAAAAGAACAACAAATCTATGTTCTTTTATTAGTTGTATTTGTTCTTTTCAAACCACTTAGTGTTCTAATTAAAAAGACGAAAACGACGATATTTTGATGCACTTAAAACTAGATCTATATTTTTATTTAAATGTATTTTTGTTCTTATCCCACGCATCAGAACTATGTTCTTTTATTAAGTGTTATTTGTTCTATTCAAACGATTTTATGTTCTAATTAAAAAGACGAAACGAAGATTTTTTGATGCACTTAAAACTAAATCTATATTTTTTTTAAAAGTATTTTTTGTTCTTTTACCACAAATCGGACTATGTTCTTTTTTAAGTGTTATTTGTTCTTTTCAAACCATTATATGTTCTTTTTTAACAATCTATGTACGTTGATATAAAAGAACAAACTATGTTGATTTAAAAGAACAAACTATGTTGATGACACAGTAAAAGTAAAGTTGTGAAAAGAACATAACAACTTGAAAAAGAACATTAGAGGAAAGAACAAGGAAACGTACCTTAATCACTTGATCAACATGTATCAGGAACATCAATATCTTTTAATAAATCTTAAAAAACTGATCTCAATCCTCGGAAAATATCACGCTCTCCAAAGATTCTCTTGCTTCGAAAACTAACCAAATTGAACTAGTGTTTTTTCTTAATTCACTCATTTTCAACAAACAAGAAACATTCAGAAGGAATTTTAGAGAGAGAATAAGGAGAAAATGTTTTTTTTACTCTATCACTCACCATCTAACTCTTTCTCTTTCAAAAAATCTCTCTTATGTTGAGAGAATATAAATCATCTTCTCTTTCTCTCTCTAAAATGTATTTATAAAATGACTAATGGTTATGACTCATAAGTACAATTATTATATATATAGTTGCTGAAAAATAGAAAATGAACAAATAGGAAGTAGAATCAAATAATTGAAGAACAAAGAAGGAGAAAGGAAAAATTGTTAAAGAGTGCATAATGAGAACTGTGCACGTGTTTTTATTTTGTTATTTTAACAGAGTATTATAAAAAGAACAAATGAAAAGACTAAAAGAACAAATATAGAGACTAAAAGGAACAAGTCAAGTACTTTGTCCCACAATAACATATGATTCGGAATCATCATTTTCATCATTCTGTTATGAATTATCAAGCACATTATTCTTAATATCTGAAAAAAATAATAGGTTAACATGTATAAAAACAAGAAAAAGAACACAATCAAAGAAACAAAGGATAAATAAAAAGTAACAAGAAAAATAACACAATAAAATAAAAAGAACAAGTTATGAAACGCAAATAAAATTGAAAATAATAAAAAAGAAGAACACAGTAAAATAAAAGAACAAATTATGAAACGCAAATGGTCTATTTTTCTACTATAATGAAACTGTTCTTTTAATACGAGCATAATGAAACTGTTCTTTTAATAACGAACATATGTTCCTTTAATAGGTAAAAATGTTCTTTTCTGGGAAAAAATCGTAATTACGTAATCAAAATCTTCAAAATCAACGATTTCAACAAAATCAGCGTGTTATTACATAATTTGATTCATTAAAATCATCAAATTCATCAAAACACGATTATTACACAATCAAAATCATCAACATAGTCAAAATCATCAAAAACACAATTATTACAAAATCAAAATCATCAAAACATACCATTTATTATTACAAAATTGAAAAATTACCTCCCAAAATCAGATTACCAGCTGCATAATTCAGGTTTGAAGAAGAAAAATCAATTTAATTTGATGTTGAAGCAGAAAAATCAACGAATTTTTGGGGATTTTCATTACTTTCTCTCTCTAAAACCCATTTAAGAAAACCTAGTTCACACTTTCTCTCTCCTCTTCATAGTTTGAATTCAAAATATAAAACCCAGAAGAATATATATCGCAAAAATAACAACGAATCAAATAAAAACGCGATAAACATAGCTGAAAAGAACAGAGCCTTTAATGTTCTTTTGTTTAGGGGAATTGTTCTTTTGTTCAAGGGCATTGTTCTTTTTTCTGGGAATTTAATAAAAACGCGTGTTTTATGTTTAATGTTGGTCGTTTTGATCCCGGTGCACCTAGAGCTACGTGCACACGCCTATACCATCCAATTTGCCCCAAACGAATTGGGAGAAATGAACTGTATTTCCCTTTTTTGATTTCCCAAACCAAACATCCTCGTATTAGTCTGTTTGGACTTGTTTTGTTTAAATTTATTTAGTTTGAACTGATTTAATAATAAACAAATCCAATTAAATTTAGGAGAACTCCCTACGAATGTGAGAGATACCATTCAAGTTCAAGTCTTACTATTCCGAAAAGTTAAATACTTTACCAACTAAACTATGCCCTCTGCCCTTTTTTATTGTTCAATGGAAGAAAGTCTACTTTATTAAAAACTAGATTTTAGCTCGTGCGATTAACGAATTCTATTAACTTGTTAAGTTAAAATAAAACTCTTATACATACCCACTGCTATATTTTATATACTAGATTTTAGCCCGTGCGATGCACGGATTCTATTAAATTTTTAAGTTTAAATAAAACTCATATGTACGTATATACCAATTTAATATACTTCGTATTAGATTAGATTAGTTTTTGATTTTGCATTGAATTTTATTTTAGATTTGTTGTGAAATAAAGAGGAAGGAGAGGAAATTGGGAGAGGACAATTGTGTATCTTATTCTATGAACAATAGGGTATATATACATACAATAGAATAGGGTTTGCTTGAGGAACAATAAACCCTAAGATCTAGAATATTCTAGAAACATACTGGGGGTATAATGGGCATCCACATAATATTCATAACACTCCCCCTTGGATGTCCATTATTGAAGGTTATGCCTCGTTAAAACCTTACTAGGAAAACCCTGTGGGATAAAAACCTAGTGAAGGAAAAAGAGTACATCATTATTCATAATACGTTTGAGATGTTGCCTCGTTAAAAACCTTACCAGGAAAACCCAGTGGGACAAAACCTTAGTTAAGGGAAAAAGAGGGCAACGCGTATTTCTCCCCCTGATGAATACAATGTTTGAGATCTTTAAGTGCAATCAATCCAAACTTTGTCTTCAATTTAATTTAAAATATTTATATCAACAACCACAAACCAAAGACAAAATTGAACCAACTATTCGTCTCCAATGCTTAATCCGGCAACTTGTTCATCTCCAAAACCGCTAATTCACACTTCAATTCTTCAATTGTTCTTCGATTTAAAATTATATCATCGGCCACAAAACAAACAGAAAACTATAGAAAGATCCTTGATTTTTTTGGATGAAAATGAAATGAAAGTTAAAAAAAATGTTGAATTAGTTTAACAAAGGCATGAAAATAGTCTTTTAAGGAGAGATACAAAAATATGATTTCTTAGATGTATGGACTTAGGGAAGAAATAAACAAAAAGCAAGAGGAGAGAGAGAAAATATTTGGGAGATGGAAGAAAGGATTTGAGGAGAGAGAGGAGAGGCAAGAGAAGTGTCAAAGACGTGAAAGTTACGGAGTATTCCCAAAAAACAAAAAACGTGAAATCATTAAAAGTGGATTTTATTTCCATTGTTGTTTCATTAAAATGGAGCCATATTTGTTTTTTTTGAACAGTTCATCCAAACATATTTCATTTAAATTTTTAAAGAAAAAAACCGGAAAAACAGAAAACCACAACGATTCCGAACATACCCTAAATTTAAATATTCTAGGTGCATAGGTGAATCTAAATGCATGAACCCTCAAATATACAAGGGGAAATGTAAAATAGTTGCACCTAACTCGGGTGCGTCTTAAATATGCGCCTACACCGTTTTGATAAGCAGCAAAGGTATCAACATGAAATATTCCGATGCCAAAGGTAGGAAGAATTCAAAAGTGAACAACAAAAAATAACATACGTTAGGCAAATCAAACCAACCAACGTAAATACGGAGTATGATTCATTGATTCCCATTGGGTTTGTCCTTAACTCACCTCACCCTCACCTCCCTCGCAGGCTCGCACGCGTGACGTTTCATCTTCCTACGCTGCTGTTGCGCTGCGCCCACCACAGGACAAAACTTGCTAAAGTTAGAGAGATAAACTTTAAAGTTGGGTAGAGAGAGAAAGTGGTGTATATCTCTGAATGTGACACATTTTTACACATTTCACTGAGCTTTTCCTCTTCTCTTTTCTGGTATCCTCTTCTCACATTCTCACCGATTCTTCAGATCCCTTCTTCTTTTTTTTTTCCTTTTTTCCCCCTTAGTACTCTGTTTTATCCATCATTTTCCCGGAATTTCCCCTGTATATTTTTTTTAGTTAAATCCATTTTTAGTTCTAGAAATCTCTATTTTGCTACTGTTTGATGAAACCCTTTTCTGGGATTCACCCGATTTAGGGTTTTCCTCTTCCAAATTGGGTGGTTTTTCAAGCTTCCAGAACTCAGGTAAAGCTTCATAACTATCTCTTTTTTTATTTTATTTTTTCACTCGTATTTTAAATTTATTTTCTGCTGTTAAAGTTCATAATATTTTTTTGTATAGGGTGTTTTTTTTACTTGGTTCTTGCTTTATTTTGCTTACATTTTTATTTACAAATCCTCTGTTTTTTTTACCAAGTTTGTTGCATGTGGTTCATTGTTTGTGCATTGCCAATTTTTCAGCTGTTGTATTAACTATTAAAGATATGAATTTTATGGGTATTTATTGTATCTATTTTCTGGGGTTTTGCAGATTTGAGCTGTTGAGATCTGTGGATGCTTTAAACTCAGGTCTTTTCTTGGGTTTTGCAGATTATTAATTTTATATATTTTGAAAATATTGAAAAAAGGGAAAAAAAAGTTAGTGGTTGAGGGTATTGATATAATTAAGTTGGTGGGTTGAACTTAGTTCCGAGACTTAAGGGTTACATTAACGAAGTTTTAAATTTCAATTTTGTTGTTAGAGTCTGAATTTTGAGAGGATTTCTTTTGAGAAACCCAGAAAAATGCAGAAGCCTCCGCAGGAAGATTTCTCTCTCAAAGAGACAAATCCCCACCTTGGTGGTGGAAAAGCGACTGGTGATAAGCTCACTAGCACTTATGATCTTGTTGAGCAAATGCAATACCTGTATGTCAGGGTTGTTAAGGCTAAAGACTTGCCTAGTATGGATGTTACTGGTGGTTGTGACCCGTATGTCGAAGTGAGGCTCGGAAACTATAAGGGTACAACTCGACATTTCGAAAAGAAGTCGAATCCTGAATGGAGTCAGGTCTTTGCTTTCTCTAAGGAGCGGATTCAGGCATCTGTTCTCGAGGTCACTGTTAAGGATAAGGATCTTGTCAAGGATGATTTCATTGGCCGTACTTTGTTTGATCTTAATGAGGTCCCGAAGAGAGTGCCCCCTGATAGTCCTTTGGCGCCGCAGTGGTATAGGCTTGAAGACAGGAAAGGTGATAAGGGTAAAGGAGAGTTGATGTTAGCTGTGTGGTGGGGTACTCAAGCTGATGAAGCCTTTCCTGAGGCATGGCATTCTGATGCTGCTACTGTGAGTGGGACAGATGCTCTTGCTAATATTCGTTCGAAGGTGTATCTCTCTCCTAAGCTTTGGTATTTGAGGGTGAATGTGATTGAAGCTCAAGACTTGGTTCCAGGTGACAAAGGTCGCTTTCCTGAAGTCTATGTAAAGGCTATTCTTGGAAGCCAGGCTCTTAGAACTAGAGTGTCTCAAAGCAGAAGTATCAATCCTTTGTGGAATGAGGATCTTATGTTCGTAGCAGCAGAGCCTTTTGAAGAGCCCTTGATTTTGAGCGTGGAGGACAGGGTTGGGCCTAACAAGGATGATGTGTTGGGTAGGTGTGCAATTCCGCTGCAATATGTTGACAGGCGGCTAGATCATAAACCGATTAACACTAGATGGTTCAATCTTGAGAAACATGTTGTCGTAGATGGTGAAAAAAAGAAGGAAATCAAGTTTGCCAGTCGCATTCATCTGAGGGTCTGTTTGGAAGGTGGTTATCATGTTTTGGACGAGTCAACACATTATAGTAGTGATCTCAGACCTACTGCTAAACAGTTGTGGAAGCATAGCATCGGAGTTCTTGAACTGGGCGTCTTAACTGCTCAGGGTTTGATGCCTATGAAGGTGAAGGATGGCCGCCAGACCACAGACGCTTATTGTGTTGCCAAATATGGTCAAAAGTGGGTGAGAACAAGAACTATTATCGATAGTTTCAGCCCTAAGTGGAACGAGCAGTATACATGGGAGGTGTTTGATCCTTGCACAGTCATCACTGTTGGAGTTTTTGACAACTGTCATTTACACGGAGGAGGAGATAAAGGTGGCGGAGCAAGGGATTCGAGAATTGGAAAAGTGAGAATTCGTCTTTCTTCCCTTGAAACTGATCGTGTGTATACTCATGCATACCCGCTTTTGGTGTTGCACCCTTCAGGGGTGAAGAAGATGGGTGAAATCCAACTGGCTGTGAGGTTCACATGTTCATCTTTGCTCAACATGATGCATATGTACTCTCATCCATTGCTTCCTAAGATGCATTACCTTCATCCTTTAACTGTGAGTCAGCTTGATAACCTGAGGCACCAAGCCACCCAGATTGTGTCAATGAGGTTAAGTCGTGCTGAGCCACCTTTGAGGAAGGAAGTGGTTGAATACATGTTGGATGTGGGTTCTCATATGTGGAGTATGAGACGGAGCAAGGCAAATTTCTTCAGGATCATGAACGTCTTAGGTGGAATAATTGCTGTTGGAAGATGGTTTGATCAAATATGTAACTGGAAAAACCCCATCACCACTGTTCTTATCCACATCTTGTTCTTTATTTTGGTCATGTACCCTGAATTAATTTTACCAACAATATTCTTGTACCTGTTCCTCATTGGAGTATGGTACTACAGATGGAGGCCAAGGAATCCGCCCCATATGGACACTCGCCTTTCTCATGCAGATTCTTCTCACCCTGATGAACTGGATGAAGAATTTGATACATTTCCAACTTCTAAACCAGCTGATATTGTAAGGATGAGGTATGATCGTTTGAGGAGTATAGCCGGGAGGATCCAGACTGTTGTTGGTGACTTGGCAACTCAGGGTGAGAGGCTCCAGTCTTTGCTAAGCTGGCGGGACCCAAGAGCCACTGCATTGTTTGTTATATTCTGCTTGGTTGCTGCCATTGTTCTGTATGTCACACCATTCCAGGTAGTGGCTCTTCTGTCCGGGTTTTATGTGCTAAGACACCCTAGGTTCCGCCATAAGCTCCCATCTGTTCCCCTAAATTTCTTCAGAAGGCTGCCTGCTCGTACAGACTCGATGTTGTGAGACATTTTCAGATCTTTAGCTGGATTTATTTTGAATGGCACCTATTTTCCCCTATGTCATAAAGAAGCTGCTGACACTCTGGTGCTCATTTTCTTTCGGTTAGTGGCGAATATTAGATATGGGGGGTATGCTGTTTTACCCCCTTTTCTGCAAACTGGTGGAATTGTGGTTCTATGTTTTGTGTATGTTGTAGAATCATTGGCCTGTATGTTGACTATATGGGAACCGTATTTATGTGTTGAGTCTTGATCTGAGTCTAATATGTATTTTTCTTCCTTAATTGCTGCTTCTTGCTTATTATAGTGCATAGAATCACAATTTTCAACAGATATTCCCATCTACATTGCCTTTTTCTTAAATATATATATGATGGGTGCCCTTTTTGAATCTTATGTTGCTTACTAGTATTTGATTTGTTTAATTAAAATGCGACTTTAGTTGGTGTTGAAACATTCTGTGTTGCCATCTACCAATACTTGATGACAAGTACCTTTGGGGGCGGTTGAGAAGTGAGTTCAGGTAAAGCTGGGAGATTAAGTCATCGCGTCGTTTTCAGCTAAACAAGGTATGACTTCTTACCGTAGCAATGCAAGCTTTATGCTTCTTTTGGGTTTGATTGTGTAAAATTGGTTGATTCTATTAAATATTAGTGGTCACACTCCAATTATAAAACAAATTGAGCATGATAAAACAATTAGTTTCTCTTTGACGACATCCTGCTAGTTTGGTGGAATATGTCAGACAGGTGGATCTGGCTCCTGTTTAGTTTTTTATTAACCGTGTTTTGTTCCATATGCTTTAGAATATTGTGACAGTGATTAGGGTGTGTACATGTATTATTTTGCGGAACTACTTGTTTTAGTTTAGTAGTGAAACATTGGATTTCTTATAGAGTGTTTCGTACTTTGTTATGTTGTCAAGTTTGTCTTAAGCATTATAAATTAATCAGTCCTCTCCGTTTGAAATATTTTTTTAAAGCCTGCAGGTTCTTTATATTATTCTTTTGAAGAGTAGAGACATTTATATCGCTCCATAATTACTGGTTGTTGTCTTCTGATGTGCTGTAGTTTCTTGTTCATGTGCGGCATGAGGTAAAATCTAAACATTTCAGGAATGTGTGTATCTTTGTCAAGTGCTTAATCCGTAAGAAAAGGTAAAACCAAGGGCTAAAAGGGGAATAGAGTTTAATAAAGCGATAGGGGGAAACAGCTGAGTTTTGTTGAGAAACTATTGTGATAAACTTTATAATAGATTATGAAATCTGCATGGCTCTTTAAGATACCTCTCGTTATGGGGAAGTTTCTTGTATTGGTAAATGTTTTGCCAGTTTAACCTTTGTTAAAAGGCGTAAGCTAGCTCATTCTTTAATACGAAGAGATGTTTCTTGATCTATTTTTTGCTTTTAGTACAGGGTTAGGTTAGGGCATGGATTGATCTTCCATCAGGGTTTTTGTATCATTGAAGGCTGAAAGTTACATGTGTATTGATTTTATTGATAATCTCTCATTATTTCATTGGCAGGAAAATGCTCACTTTGAATTAGTTTGAGCTGTAAACTAAGATGAATGAACAAAATGTGATTTTACTGCAATAGTAATGGACAAGGGCAAATTATAACATGTGCTACATCTCATGATTAACATATTTGAGTGGTTACTTGCATGCTTTGCCTAGCACTTGTGCACCACTCTATGACATTTGAGAGTTATTTGAGTAAGAAATTGGCAAAGGAGAATCCTTGGGAGGCTTTGAAGATGGCAATGAATACTACTGGGAGTTTAGTTAGGTGTAATCTTGTAGGAAAAGGAATGGAATTTATCCAATGTTTGACCGATCATCTCTTTTGTTGCAATGACAAGTCTTTCTATAACTTGATTTTGTCGTAAATTATCCGAGTTTTTATCATATTTGAAATGCTACCAGATTTTGTCGTAAATTTACCCAACTTGATACCATTTTGGAAAGGACTTTTGAATGTTTATCCATAGCCTAGAGCAATGTCTTAACTACCAAAGGAAAGTATTTGTTCACCAAGTTTTATTTATTGTTGTTGCTGCTTAAGCAATGAACAGGGTTTAAGAAGAATATCCATATTCGTAGTTAACATATTGTATGCGAGTACGAGTAGGATGGGCGTAAGACTGTAACATAGAATGCTTTTCCTCAGCAATCCGGTGAGTAACACAAAAGAGGAAAGCTGATGGGATCAGAGCAAGAAACCTTTTACTTTAGTACCACACACTAACAATTTGGTCCATTACATGTTATGTTATGTGCCACTTTCTGTTGTTACTTTGGCTGCATTCTCTGTCTACTACGCTAGATTTAATGCTTTACAGCTTATAAATTTTAGACTTATGAAAAACCCATAACCCTACAAAGGAGAGGAGTTTTGTTAAGAACATGTATATTTGGTTTCTTTGAGTGGTCTCTCCAATAAGAACCAGCTCTTAAGTATCTCGTTATGAAGATCTATTTTAAGGTAGCTCTTGGACAAAACACGTCAAAACTTAATTGAGCATCTATCTTGTTGACAAATAGTACTTTTACATGTCAAATCAATTATGGACATGAATGTGGCAAACTTTTCTACTTTTAACCTTTGCAGTAACATGTAGACGTAGAATTAGTAATCCGTGTGTTTTATTTTTTTCCTATTTAACAAGCCTAATATTGGACATATTTATTTACATTCTAGATAATAATATTGTGATGTTTTCAATGCTTCAGCAATAAATATTTCTTATTTCTTAAAATTTATTTATTATTAATATTTCACCAATTAGTATATTTTTTTAGAGGAACGCAATTAATAGTACTCTCTTCGTCCCATAATGTTTGTTCCGTTGCGTATTTTTGGGTCAAATTTACAAAGTTTGACCATGAGTTCTCATTAATATATATATATATATATATATATATATATATATATATATATATATATATATATATATATATATATATATATATATATATATATATATATATATATATATATATATATATATATATATATATATATATATATATATAAAAGTATAGTCATGTGGGGTTTTATTAGACATGGAACATCCATTTTTTAGAATTTTTACTGTAAAGAATTAAAGATATTTACATTTAAGTCACGTCGTAGAGATCGTGAAAGTCAAATAGAGTAAACATAAAAGGATGGAGGGAGTACTTTGTAACATATATTCACTACTACATAAAGCATTTAACAGCGCTCCTACAAGCGTTGTTTTGGCATTTAACAATACTTGATATAAGCGCTGTAAAAAGTCCCTTTAGGGTAATTCAAATAATTATTGGGGCTTACTATTTACCGTCCCATATTACTCAAAACCGTCCCATTCATTTACCCATATACACTTCTTTATTTACCCCCCTCATTCAACATTTACCCATATATCCGCCCCAAATCTAGCCACCATCGCCGGCCACTACCATCACGTCGTAGGCGACAAAATGGCCGAGTTTACACAAGAGTTTTTTTTTTGTCTGAATTTTTCTTTAGAAACTTATGCATTTTTAGCTTGTACCATGGTAAAGGCTTATGAATTTGAAGCTTGTACCATGGTACAGACTTATGAGTTTTTAGCTTCGACCATGGTATTGACTTATGCAGTTTAAGCTTGTACCATGGAAGGAGCTAAAAATTGATAAGTATGTACCATGGTACAAGCTTAAAATTCATAATCCTGTACCATGGTACAAGCTAAAAATGCATAAGTTTCTAAATAAATATCTGGACAAAAAAAACTCTTGCGAAGACTCGACCATTTTGTAGCCTACGACGTGATGGTAGTGGCCGGTGATGGTGGCCGGAGGTGGTGGTCGGCGGTGGTGGGGTGGTGTGAGAGAATTGGAAAGTAAGATTAAGTAAGGGTACTAATGAAAAATAAGGAAAAATAGTGGGGCAGTTTTGAGTAATATGGGGCGGCTTTTAGCGCTCCACTAATTATTTTACAACACATTATAAGCGCTATTAAAGATATGTTGTTAAAGATTTTCCCAGCAACTTTAAATTATTATATAATAGCGGATGTCTTAGAAGCGTTGTTAAAGTTATTTTTTTTATTTTTTAAAAAGATAATTTCGTTGGCATGTACAATATATTTCGTTGACCTATACAATAACACATGAATGATATAGTAAATAGTTAAATATTAATTCTTAACCTCCAATAATAAGAATTTTGCAATTGTCACTATAATATAACTAATTACATAAATATGCTCTAAAATAAGCCCACAAACATTAAACTACGCAAAACACATTAATTAATAGAGTTGTATGTTCTTTTATTCCTTCAATGTAATCTATTTACTATACATTTGTTGAACAACATAGCGGACCCAATGAGTTCTTACTTCGTCAATCTCCTCCGTATCGTAACTTGAAAACTGGCAATCTGAAAAATAATGTAAAACAACAAGGTATTAGATATTCGTATATAAATATAGCAGGGGAGGGGGTATATGCTTGCTGACGGGGGTGGGTAATTTTGCGAAGGATCTGAAAGTAAAGAAGTTTTATGGTTCATGGAATGCTCAATTGGTGTGGAAAATTTTAGAAGAAAACTCAACTAATAAAAAACATCTTGGCTACATATTCCTATCGCAAATTCACAAAAAAACATCTTGGCTACACTACTATAATAGCTCAGGATCAGTTATCAAGCTATGCAGCCAACTACAAATGTAAGACATTAATTAATTAATCTATTTAGACTGCATTTTCGATTTAATTATCAGTAACAAATTATTAAAATGGTAAGGTTGAATGATGAAATACTAATTATCTATAGCAAGTCATTACAGCAATTCATGAATAACTGAACTATATAGATGAATAATTAGTTTAATTAATCTAAATCGATGACTAATTAGTTTAATTGCAGTTTAATTAATCTATATAGATGACTAATTATATAAGACTGCAGTTTCTGTACTCTCCTACAACAAGTCATGTATAACTGAATTGTCCTACAGCAAGTCATTCATTATAAGCAAGAAGTTTCTTGACTGTCCTACAACGAGTCATGTACGGTCAAAGAATCATTAGAGAAAATATGTACATACGCATAACTACAAGACCAATAACCAAGAGTATCATTTGGTAATTGAACATATTTATTAACATTTACTCCAAAGATTAAGATTAGAAGACTTACAACTTCAGGAATTTGAAGTCACTTGTGTGAGATTATCTCCTTCACGAATCTCATCAAATAATATCCACATTCAATGTAAATTTCCTAGCAAGGACACTATCCCCAAAAAAATAATCCAAGGTAATCAGTATTATATACTATACATTATTACATTGAATGTTTGCCCTCAATATAGATTTGTTGATTCTTAAAGCTTGAGGCAACCCTTCTTAGAAGGTGAACATTGAGCAATATAGTCTCTTCCTCTTGCTTATCAAACAAAAGTAATATGAAAAATGCTTACTTCTATTTTTAGCCATTTTGTGTTCATCTTCAACTTTGTCACGATCTCCCTTTCACTTCGGAATTGGAACAATGTTATAAAGAGAAACAAAAATTAAGACAAGAAGACCATTAATTAATTATCATATAAAATTTAACTAAAGTCAAACAATGATAGTTAATTATATTTATTTACGTGTTAACAATTTCATGTAAATCCCCAAGGATGCCGTTTTTGGTTCCTATAAATTCAGGAGTACGTAAAGAATCCAAGTAATATACCAACATTATTAAAGATATAAAATGAAGTTGAGTAAATAAAGAATATGATATAAGACAACCACATAGTGAAAAAGAGATTGAAGAACTCTTTTGAAGAAATCATCAATGATGGGTGTTATTTTAGAGAGGGCTATTAAAAGTATCTTGTAGATAGGCCCGACCCAAACAAAAGAGGCGCCCTGTGCCAATATTAAATAGGCTCAATAAAAAAACATAGTTATTTTTTCTAAATTCGCAAAAAGAAAATAAAGAAAATACTTAACCTATTTTATTATTTTAAAAAGAAGTTATAAAAGCAATTAAACAAATGAAAAGTGTTAAAAGTGTTAAATCTCTGACTTTTCCTCTTCCTCGGGAAAGAAAAAGAAGAAAGTAGTGGAGCCCATATAATTTTACGTGCTTGTTGCCTTGCTGGTTTTTACTGGTTGCAATTTTAATAGTTTTTTACTGCAGTAAAATTTCACCAAAATTTGCTATTGTGGGCCTTTTTTAATCTTGGGTCATGTTCCGTGTCCCACCTTGGACAGGTTTAGGTCCGGGCCTGCTTGTAGAGGGATAGTGGTAGAGAGAGAGAGAAAGTGGAGAGCTAGTTAGAGAGTCATACGAATGTACAATGACAAACGGTTGTGCAGTCAAATGGTTATACCCTTAGTTTTGCTGAACAATTATCGCGTTTCTGGTAGTTTATTAACTTGTTTATGTGTTTGCGTCATAATGAAACTTAATTTCTAAATTATCGTCTATGTAATGTCGATCTAAATTCTTTATTTATTTATTTATTATTATATTTTTTGGGAAACCCCGCTTCTTTTTTTTATAAAGAAAAGATGAAGTGTCCACCGGGCTGGAACCCCACACGGGTGAACCCGGTCCGGGCTAGCAGACTAAACACTTTGAGAGTGGGGGGATGGTAAGGGGTGTTAGGTTATGACAAATATAAAACATATATTTCATGCGGAAAAACCATAAAGCCAGGAATCCAAATTAATTGCCACATAGTCAATTAGCATAATCTAGGATACATAAATATGACGTGTGCCTTCCCTAGCTGCTCCCGAACCGAACAATAACAAGTTTAGGACTCCAAGTGTCGTCCCTCCGTAGATAGTCCACAACACGTTCGGATCCGCCTTAGATTCAATTAACTAGAATTTAGCCTAAGGTTTTATGTTATTCGTACTTAATTATTTGGCAAATTATTAAGCTTAGTTTAATCTTAAAACTATATGAATACTTGAGAATATGATATATAAATTGTGATTATTCATCACCTATTTATAGGGTGGGGAAACCTAATAGGATTCAATTTATCTAATTCAATTAGAATTAGACTTAAGTTAAACCTTTGTTTTTAGTGTTTAGTTAAACGACTAACTCTAGTGAATTTAGGAAAATAATCAAACCGGACAAATCTTAAGCGCCTAAGGATTCGAAGCATGCACGAACACAACGACACGCACGAACAACCCACAAGAAGTGTTGTCCGTGCGCGCGGCCCAACAGCGCTGGCACGCGGCCCAAGCGTGGGCGCTGCTAGCCTGCTGCCTCGCCTGGGCTGGGCCTGGCCTCGCCTTGCGCTTGGCTGGGCCTGCCTTGGTGGGGCGCGGGCTTGCTGCTCCGTTTGCTTGCTTTGCGGGGCTTCGCTAGGCGCGGGCCTAGCTTCGTGCTGGGCCTTGCGTCTAGCAAGCTCGTCCGATGTTTATTTCGTACGTCGCGCTTCCGATTCATTTTCCGATTCCGGAATTCATTTCTGATTCGAACAATATTTAATATTTCCGATTCCGGAATTAATTTCCGTTTCGAACAAATATTTAATATTTCCGATTCCGAAATTAATTTCCTTTCGAACAAAAAAAATGTGCTAAGAAGGAACTGTTAAGTTTACAGCAACCTTTATTTATTAATCACACCTTTGTTTCTTCACATACTACTTGGGCTAAATGGCTAATACTAGCACAGTGACTTACACCCCTTAGCTCCATATACAGTGTTGTATGATTACAATATCACCCTTGCAATTAGGGTTCATTAGGTGAATCGAGATGGTCTGAATTCGGTGAATCGAGAATTCAAGATGTATAAACATTTTAGTTTGTTAATCTGAATTTCCAACTGCCTTTTATTATGACATTTCAATTATTGTCTCAAAAAAATCAACAATATCACAAGGGTGACAATTGACTAATTTTGTTTGGTGGAATTGAAGGTTGATTGAGGGTGAATTGATGGAAAATTAGAATTTGGAATTCGAGAATAATAAATTACTAAAAATGGAGATGGAAGCTCAATTGAGGAGGGAGATATCGAGGCAATTCTCAAAAAACGTGCACGCCACGATGCATTTGTTGTTCATGGGAAGGGGAAATCCAAATGTAAGTCGGACGCGGATTCTATTAGAAAATAGGATTAGGAAAATCGGATAGGCCAAAACTTTTTTTTTTAGTTATAATTTTTCATCCTTTTTGCTACATAAATTGAATTGTTTATTGTTCAATATTTGTATTTTAACTTTTAAACAATACACAGAGTGATTTTTAGTAAATTAATGTAAATCATGTCAGTTACGTAAAGTTAGTCAAAAGAGAATAATTAGTTAGAATTATTTAATTAGAATTATTTACATTATAATCAATCAGTAGTATTTATTGTTCAATATTTGTATTTTAACTTTTAAACAATATACACATACTGTTTTTTTTAGTAAATGAATGTAAATATGTCAGTTAGGTAAAGTTAGTCAAAGAGAATAATTAATTATTTACTTAGTTAGAATTATTTACGTTATAATCAATGAGTAAAAATCGAGTACTTTATGGCCTTATTCTATGCCATGATATGATCCTTAAATTAGTTAGAATTAGTAACGTGATTGATATAATCATCGGTAGAAATCAAGGCGTAATTTTGTTTGTCATCTCAAAGCCCGATGTCTTCAAGAGCCCAACCATCATATGCATATGTTATTGTTGGTGAAGCAAAGATTGAAGATTTGAGCTCACAACTTCAAACTCATGCCGCAGAGCAGTTCAAGGCTCCGGACTTGACCAATGTCATCCCTAAGAATGAAAATTCATTGAAATAGATTCATAGAATTGAGAGGAAAATGGGTTAACTTGACGAACATGTTTAATATTAACCATTTCTGAATTCGATTTGTTGGAACAATTGCGGACATTTTTCACTTGAGTAGTGACATTTTAGTTTTTCGTTGTGATATATATTGGTTGTAACAACACTATTTATGTTTTTTAATAATTTCGCACGCATCGCGTGCATATAAGACTAGTTATATAGAATAGAATATGATAGGATATGATATGATAAATTTTAGGAAAAATTGATAAAGTCAGTCCCAACTATGGACGTTCATCTTTAAAAGGGCTCAACTATGGATTATTACTGGTAAGTCCCAAGTATATGGGGTCTTAACTTCGCGTGGTCCCATTCTAAAAATGACCGGTTGGAGCAGGTCAAATTGATGACGTGTACGTTTAACACTACCTAAACTGCCATGTGTCATGTTATAGTTGGTTGTTTAATTTTTTTTATAAAAAAATGGATTTTTTGGTATTTACTACCTTAAAAATACACCACTTTTGTATTTACTACCTTATGAAAATTTTATTTTAAATTACTACCTTAAAGTTTCATTTTTTTTGTATTCACTACCATTTTACAGTTTTCACATTTTAAAATTGAGATATCTCTTTCGTTTCTTAATCATTTTAAGTGATTCAAAACTCATTCTTCTCATTTATATGTAAGGATTCCATATGGATCTTACTTTTTAACATTTCGTAAAAGTTTAAACAAATTAAATATTATTTTTAAAATTTTAAAATATTTATGAATTATCAACCGAATATTTTTGAAATGACGTTCTCAATGAAATCCCTATAGAAAAAGGAAAATAATGAATTTCGAATCACTTTAAACGATTAAGAAACGAAAGAGATATCTTAATTTTAAAATGAGAAAACTGTAAAGTGGTAGTAAATAAATAAAATCTTGAAGTTTAAGGTAGTAATTTAAAATAAAAATTTCATAAGGTAGTAAATACAAAAATGGTGTATTTTAAAGGTAGTAAATACCAAAATTTCCTAAAAAAATTGCCTCTTTATTTTATTTTTGAAATAATCTATTTTCTTTCTCTACCCACCGGAAAGATCCCCAAACTCCTCCCACCGCCGCCTCCTACTATCACACTCTCCTGTTTTTTTTTTCTTTCTAGATTAATTTCTCACACTCTCTTTTCTCTGTTTTCTCAAACATCCACCATTTTTCTCTCACTTCTCCATCATCATCACCATTGAACTACAGAGTAATACAGACCCAAAATAAACCCAGATTTCAAAATCAAAAAAAGAAAAGGGGAATGATGCAACACCAAGAGATAGCTTGCTACCCAACTCCCAAAACCCGAAAAGATCATTCAATCTGGCCGTCATTGCTACTTTGGTGGGGCTACTTTGGTGTTGATGTGGGTGGGGCTTGCTACCGGTGGGGGAAAGAGGGAAGGGTTTTGGTGGTGTCATGGAAGGTTGGTGGCTGGCTGGGGAAGATAGTGCTAGGTTATGTTGGTGGTAGGTTTTCGGTGGTTAGAGGTAAGTTTTCGGTGGCTATGGTGGGGCAATAGCTTGGGGTGAGCTGCGATATGGCTGGGTACGTTGGGGTCAATGACGGGTCCGGTGACTGAGGTTGGGGTCGAAGGAGGGGCGACTGAGGTTGGGGTTGAAGGAGGCGCGGCGGCTGAGGTTGGTGTTGATGGCTAGGGTTGGGGTCGACGGCTGGGGTTGGGGATCGGAGGTTGTTGCAGTTGGTGTTGTTGAGGGAGGAGGGAAGTAAAATGAAATTTGAAATTATAATTATTTTTTTTATTTTAAAAATAAAACCCCAGTTATGTAGTGCCACGTGGCTAGGAAAAAAACAACAAAACTTGTTTAGCAGGTAACTAGTATAATACCCGTGCGATGCATGATTTATAATATAAGCATAAATTTATATGAAATCTGGTAGACAATTATCATCAAAATAAATCTTATAGCTATCCTCAAAATTAGAATTAATGATGGATGAATTTGTTATTTTCCATTCGGTGTCATATTTATTAAAACATTTAAAACAAATAAGGGTACATAAATAAATTTATTTTCTTTCTCATTCACCTCTTGTGTCCAGCATAAACTCAATTATCTCATACACCCTTCACTTCGATAGTAATACCCAGTTAATACTCGCACAATCGCCCCATTAACTTCATTACTCGACCACTTAACACCTAACTATAAAATTTACTTTATTAAGTTAGAGATGACTTTGAGGCGAGGCAGGCCTCCACACCCATACCCGCCTACAATACTCATCTCTATCCCCTCCATCCACGATAGGAAAGATACCCACCACTCTCAATCCCCGTCTCGAGAGATACAAAGTAAAATTTATTCCTGCTTCGATCATGACTCCCCTCCCGATGTATCCAGTACCCCTAAAATAACCCACCCCTAGACTCAGATTTTTTTTTTTGGTAAGATAGTTTCGAATTTTAAAACTTATTTTATATTTTTTGACAACCCGTTTGTCTGATTAGGGTAATTGAGTAAATAAATAAAACATTATAATATATAAGTTAGTGGTAACTTTTTTTATATATTCATAATATCATGTCCAATATAAAATTTAGCAATGCGTACATGTCCAATATAAAATTTATCCTCGTCCCGTCACTACTATTGATAAATAATCCACTTGGGGCGGATGCACGGGGTCTCCCAAAAAACATACCCATTGAAAATATGACATCACTATATCGATAAATAATCTACTTTTCCTTTCAACTAACTTTTAAAAATATGGAAAAAATATTACAATAATGAGAATGTGGACAAATTTGTTTTTGATATTTAAGATTAAGTATAGGTTAGAGCCCGTCATAAAAAAGATATGGCTATGGATCTCATTTTGTTAATTAAAATTGGGCATATAAAATGTTTGAGACAACCTTGTAAAATATAATAAATCAAGAGCTTAGGTTTTTTATTCATATCCGTATTCATTATATGACCCTAATTCTTATAAATATGATAGTATTATAATAATTTAATTGATAGTACATATTCAACTATTATAAGATTTTATGTATGGATTATATGAAAATGCATGCAAAGATTAGTTGGATTACAAATAATAAATGATCAAAGGTAAACATTCTTTAATTTATACATATCCGCATTTAGTATATGAATAATTTCTAAACAAAAATTGACACCGCATCTAGTAGTTTACAATTAGTCATTATTTATGTTATAAGCTAAAGAGACAAATCATATAGCGGCATTTGTCATCTTCACATCGATTTGACTTTCTTTTGGTATAGTATGGAATATATAGATATAGATACAAATATAGTTTGTCATCTCCACAAACTATAGTATATAGTATAAACATTTATAGGTAGAATAAGTACTTAGTAGTATAATCGATTAGTATGACCCATTCTTAAGCATATGAGTAATCAACTAATACTTAACCATCTCCACAAATTTATTGGTTATAAGTAAATAGTACTTCGTAGTATAATCGATTATTACCATAAGTAATTAGAAGGTACGTTGTTGGTAAAATAAATACGAAGTATATTAATTATTTTATCATATTTACCAAAAAAATATATTTTATCATAGGATAGTTATTTATATTATAAGAGAAGCACATCAGAGAACATGATTTTGTCAGCTCCACGTTGATTTGTCTCTATTTTAGTATAGTACTACATATACAGATTTTGTTAAACATTGACCGAAATATAATTCAATTGTTTAGCCTAAAATAATTGGCGTAGCTTTTTTAAGTGGAGAGGATCATGTGTTAGTTGTGCCTTCATTTTCTTGTTTACTAGTTCTTCCATATTTTTGGATAAACCAATTTTATTTTAACGGTTGTTAATAAGTAACAACTGTTAATACCTTAAACTATCAAATAAGTAAAAAATATTTTTTAAAAATGACAACATTGTGCAAGTATTAAGACTAATCCAAAAATAATACTATGGGGTACTCCGTACATGACTATGTTCATCATAAAGTACTAATAATCACCAAAAATAAAATAAAAAATATAGAGCGATGTGTGAATATAATAGACGTACAAAAATCAAAGAGCTGCATCTAAAAAATTGAGGAATTAAGTAGTAGAGTAGTATAGTAGTAGATAGATTAGATTACACAAATTTTATTCATATATGTTTAAGTTACATATTATTTTTTAAAAAATAGTAAAATATTACTATCAATGGCGGTGATTATATCGAATGTAGTTGCTACATATACTATGTATAAAATCGTACAACCAATGGCAGTTATAAATTTTATAATAATCAAATTTAGTTGTTAAAATATTATAGAGTATTGTAGTAATTTTTTTTATACACTCTTAATCACATATAATTGATTGATTTTCAAATTTATTTGTATTCTAATTATCCAATATCAGTAGACTACTTTTAAATTTTTATAAAAATCCTACTATATATTCCGTATAATGGATTAATTTTTTTATTAAAAGATAATCTTATATTTGTCATATTTGTTACCAAATTATAGAAAATAAAATTTATGAAATAATTCTCATGTGTAGAATGATTTTTTTTTTTTGAGGAAAACATAATCACATATTTTTATGAGGTGCAAGTTAACAAAATAATTATAGAATCAAATACTTTATTTTTTTAGTATTTTTGTATATCTATAAGAGAGGCAAATTAGAGAGCGGTATTTGTCAGCTCCACATTAATTTTCTCTCTTTTAGTATAGTATATAGATTAATAGATAAAATAGTAGTATTATGTAAATATTTAGACAAAGTCAACAAAATGCTACGTAATACGGAGTACATAACTACGTTCATCTTACAGTATTAATAATCATCAAAAAAATAGAACAAGTAGAGCGATGTGTGAATATAAAAGCTAATGTAAAAATTAAAGAGTTGCATCTAAAAAATTGAGGAATTACGTAGTAGATAGATTAGATTACGCAAGTTTTGCTCATGTTTAAGAAAGTTACATACTTTTTTTTAAAAAGTAGTAAAATATTACTATCATATCAATGGCGGTGATAAATATCGAATTTAGTTGCTAAATATTATACAATTATACGTCTAAAATAAAATAGAACAATCATTGGCGGCTATAATTACCGAATTTAGTTGTTAAAATATTATAGAGTACTACAATAAAAAAAATCATACACTCTTATTCATATTGTATTGATTTTCTAATTTATTTGTATTCTAATATATTATGTAAGTACAAATCGGTAGATTACTGTAATTTTTTTTATAAATATCCTATTACGTACTCCGTATAATATATGGACTAATTTTTTTACAAAAAGATAATCATATTGGTTATATTTGTTAACAAAATATAATCACATATTTTTATGAGGTGCAAGTTAACAAAATAATTATAGAATCAAATACTTTATTTTTTTTAGTATTTTTGTATATCTATAAGAGAGGCAAATTAAAGAGCGATATTTGTCAGCTCCACATTAATTTTCTCTCTTTTAGTATAGTATATAGATTAATAGATAAAATGGTACTCCCTCCGTTCCTAAATAAGTGTCACATTTGGGTTCGGACACGGTAATTAATAAAATTGTAAAGTGTGTAAGAGTTAATGATTGGGGATGTTTTTTTTGGGGAAAGGATAAAGTAGATAATTGTTTAATTGAATAAAGTACAAATAAAAGTGTATGTGGGGATTGAAAAGTGGAAAAGTGTAGAATGTGTTTTTAAAAGTAATTATGATTTATAGAAAAGTGGGAAAAATGTATGAAAAAGTGTGAAAAGTGTATGGAAAAGTGGGAAAAGTACATGTTCAAAAATAGAAATGTGACACTTATAAGGGAACGCCAAAAATGGAAATGTGACACTTATTTAGGAACGGAGGGAGTAGTATTATGTTAATATTTAGACAAAGTCAACAAAATGCTACGGAATACGGAGTACATAACTATGTTCATCTTACAGTATTAATAATCATCAAAAAAATAGAACAAGTAGAGCGATGTGTGAATATAAAAGCTAATGTAAAAATTAAAGAGTTGCATCTAAAAAATTGTGGAATTACGTAGTAGATAGATTAGATCACGCAAGTTTTGCTCATGTTTAAGAAAGTTACATACTTTTTATTTTTAAAGTAGTAAAATATTACTATCATATCAATGGCGGTGATAAATATCGAATTTAGTTGCTAAATATTATACAATTATACGTCTAAAATAAAATAGTACAATCATTGGCGGCTATAATTATCGAATTTAGTTGTTAAAATATTATAGAGTACTACAATAACTTTTTTTATACACTCTTATTCATATTGTATTGATTTTCTAATTTATTTGTATTCTAATATATTATGTAAGTACAAATCGGTAGATTACTGTAATTTTTTTTATCCTATTACGTACTCTGTATAATATATGGACTAATTTTTTTACAAAAGATAATCATATTGGTTATATTTGTTAACAAAGTATAGAAAATATTTTACAAAATATTCTCCATGTATAGAATGACAATTTTTTAGGAAAATAGAATCAAATAATTTATAAGGTGAAAGTTAACAAAAATAATTTATTTGTTTAATTTTTTTTATACCTATAAGAGAGGCCAATCAATGAGTGACATTTGTCATCACCACATTGATTTCCTATCTTTTAGTATAATATATAGATAGATGAGTCACAAAGCCCATTTAAAGTGGTCACCCCCCAAAGTTGGGACCTGACAGTAATAATCAATAGTTGGACCCTTTTAAAGATAAACGTCCATAGTTAGGACTGCCTTTGTCAATTTTTCCTAAATTTTAAGCATTTAAAAGTTAACTGTTAATGCTGTATACAATATTTATTTTACACCACACGCAAATAAGAATAGGTAAAACTCAGGACCTTTTCTATGCGCTGAGCAGCAAAAATGGGCCTTTAATTTATAACCCAATCATTTCAATATTGCTCCATGTCGAAGTCAAGCCCGCTCTATCCAATAAACTCAAGAACTAAAATCATTCATCACGCACAGATCAAGAGCCCAACACATCATTTCCGCCTCAGCTCTACGAACAGGTCTGTAAAAAACCCAAGCGGATAATTTAATCTATAAAATAATCCAAATCAATTAAACAGATCGACTAATTTAATTATTTAACGTATCATCAGGTTTTCAAGAATTGAAGGAGAAACCGAGAAATTAGTTGAAAGAGGGGGAAGATCATATCTGTTAGCTCTTGTGACGATAGAGAAAAAGGGTGTTTAATGGCTTTGAGGCAACTTCTTAAGCAGGTTAGTGACTAAATCTTCCAATTTTTTCGATACCATTTCTTCTTTTTTCTGTAATTTTGGTCGTTTCTCGCATTTCTAGATCTTATAACCCTAATTTTGTTGATTTTAGTTGATTAGGGTAATTTTAGGATTTGGATTTATTGAATTAATTTTCCCTTTTGTGGGTATGACCGAATTATGTGTCATTGTGTAGGATAGAGTTTAAAGCTGGGGTTTTGAGCTTAGATTTCTTGTAAAGTTGGATTTTTGCAGATAATTTTAGCCAGGTGGTTTTGAAGTCAGTTATATAGGTGTTCTTAGTTGGTAGATTATCCATTTGATAATGGTAGGGTGTGGGAGAATTGAATTTTATGTAATTGCCAAATGAAATGGTTAAGGAAATAACTATGAAGCTTAAGGTGTTGATAAACTATGAAGCTTAATAACTAGGAAATAACTATGAAGCTTAAGACGGACTTCTTGAATTTCTTCTTTAATCAATACGGAGGGGGTGAATCAAGTACTATCCAATTTATCTCACTGTTTTGGTCAATCTGGCTACATAGAAATGAATTGTGTTTAGAGGCATGAGTGTTAGTCCGGAAAGAATCCTAGAACTAGCACAGTCACATGTCCAAAGATGGAAGAAGTCGCGTCATCTGATACACAAGAGAGCTCAATAACAGAGTGTGAAAGGCCAATGTCATCCAAACTGTAATCTAAGATGTATAGAAGGGGTAATTGTCACTTAAGGGATTTTATCATCTATGGTGGTAGATGCTTCTTGGAAAGCAAAGAAGAAGGTCAAGCACAAACATTGGATAGCAGCGGTAGCTTGGGAGGAAAAAATGGGGCAAGAACCACGGATTAAAGGGGTTATGTGTATCTTTGCCGAGGACGCTCTACAGACAGAATGTTATGCAATTTGGTGGGGGATTCACACCGCTTATTTGATCTCAACCAATGTGGTTATCAAGTCCGATTGTAAGGAAGCAGTTGAAGCAATTAAAGATCCATCGCCAGCAGTCCTTAATATTTCTAGCATTGTGTTGGATATTAGGAAAGTAGTATCACAGTTAGATTATTTTGTCTGTTTAAAGGTTGGCAAGGATTCATTTGTTCTTTTGGTTGTGGATGTAATGGACTAAATCAAAATGGCTCTTAAAACCTCTTCGCTTCCTTTCCATGAAATAGAAGATGGTCGTCCCGTTGTAGTCCTGTTATCGCTTTTGGGTCAATTGAAAACAACCTCTCTGCAATTGCAGGGGTAAGGTTGCGTATACCCGGACCCCCTTACCCCGCTTCTCGCGGGAGCCTCTTTGAGACAATGGGGTAATGATAATGATGAAAGGTTGGCAAGGAGCAGGTCTCAAAAGCTTACAATCTGAGACCTCACAATCTTGTTCAGCAACAGAGAAAGGCTTTTAATATTTCTTGTGTTTTGTTATAGCTGTTAAAAAAAACAGATGATAATGATTGTATCTTGTCATGTGCAAAATGTCATCTTTTCTATATCCATTGCCTATTTTAGTTGGAAGGTGTTTGAATTTGGAGAAGAGTGTTAATGGATGATTGCTTCTTCAGCTATTTGAGATCCTTTTTTATTGCATTTGGCAGGTGGCAACACAGGAATATGAGCTTGTACGATTGAGGACTCTGTCAACTAGGCTCTATTCAACTTCATTGAAGTTTCACAATGTTGGAGGTGAAATATATTTTCTTTTTGATATATCACTGAATTTTTCTTTTAGATGTGATTAATTAAGTGTTGTATCATTTTGGCTTAGGTGGTAGTTAATTTGAGGAAATTTATGGGTTGGATATTGCTAATCAGTTGTCTTAAACTTGTAAAATTTTACTCACTTATCAAGTAGGAAGTTTATCTAGTCATGAAATAGGAGGTGTTTAGTCTCAATTATGGACGATCTTCTTTAAAAGAGTTTAACTTTCCATTAACTTGGAATGGTCCCAACTATTGGAGTTTCTTCCGTAATCGGCTTATGTGACTTGCATCCTGTTAAACAAGTCACATATTTTTTCTTCTGTTTTGAACTACTTTTCAGGTTTTGCACCTTTAACCTTCCCCCCCCCCCCCCCCCTCTCTCTCTCTCTCTCATCGTGCTACATTAAGCATAGTAACCATAAAAGAATCACACACCAATACTGCTGTGTAGCTTCTGCTAAATTAAACAAGTAGCCATTAAATTAAAAAAACACGATTAAATGAATATCCATTTAATGGAACTATAATATACTCCCTCCGTCCCAGATTAGTTGTTACACTTTCCTTTTTCGGCCATCCCAGATTAGTTGTTACACTCCTAAATTAAGAATGACCCCACAATTATTATATTGTCCCTCTCTTCCCACTAATTTTTTTTGTCCCTCCACCCTCTCTCATTCAATTAAAAAAATACCCACTAACTCCTATCACATCTACTTTTTCAATAAAATAACAATTGATAACTAAACAACCACTTATCACCTAAAACTTTGTGCAAAGGTAAGTGTAACAACTAATCTGGGACGGAGGGAGTATTAGTGTTTTAAGTGCTTAAAACAAGAGTAATTAGAGGGAACTTGTGACGGACTGCATTTTAGTTCATGTAATTCATTCAATGTTGAATACCCAGTAGCAAATAGCAATATTAGATGGACAATGATTTTTTTCCCATAGAATTGTTTTTAAACTTTTTATCATCACTTAATCAGGAAGCCGCTTAGTGATAAAACGGAGATGCCGTAAACACATGGAATTTATGTTGAAAAGGGCCTCTAATGGTGAATCTATCCTTTGCTGAAGAATATGATCATTTAAGGTCTACCTTGGTAGTGGCCTGAGCAGGTGGTGGTCTGGAACAGAGGGAGGGGTGTTTTAGTAGTTGTCAAGTGATTGTCTAGTGGTATGTACTCTATACTTCTATAGTGATGTAGTAATGGGGCTGGGTTGGCTTGGTGGGATGGGAGGAGAGAGGAAGAAAAGGGGTTAGGATTATCAAATAAAATAATTGCCAATAAAGATGCGACACATGACCCATTTTGCCTGTTTATCCAGTTTCATAATATTGAGGTTAGATTAGAGAAGAAACTCTTAACCTTGGACTGTCCCAAGTTAATTGAGGTTTAGGACCTTTTAAAGAATTTCGCTTATGATTTGGAATTTTGGACTATTAATATCAATTGTTCCTATTAGTTCATCTTATGCCTTCATTTGTTAATATCAAACATGGGTACTTCCACCTCTTGTTGGTTTTTCTGAAGTTCATTCATAATAGGAACTTCTATCTGAACTTCATTTCTGGATGCAATTATTTTGGAGGATCAGTTTCAAGTGCGAAGGTGTACGGAACTTCTCTTTCCAAAGATTTACCGTATAGAGATTGAGGACATATAACTATTGGTTGCCAAATTGCCCATTTTCTTGGAGTTTTTTATTTGGAATTGGAGGTAATAACTGGATTTTCCCAGTAATACTAAAGGATACAAAAGGAAGCTGCTTTGGTGGAATGAACTTCTATCCATTTTCTAGTGCATTTGATTAGATAGGAATGCAAGGGAGTTTCTCATATTATCCCTTTCTTGTGAGTCTTAGACCGTTAGAGACTTATTTTGTATTACTCTGGGCGTTTCTGGAGGTTCTTTTAAGTTCTAACTTTTACGGCAATCTCTTAAGAGATCCAACTTAATTTGGGTAATCTCTGTTTGGATTTGATGAAAACTTAGTTTGCGGAAAACATCAAAGGATCAATACACAAGTTCTTGAGGTTCTTCTAAGTTCTAACTTTTAAGGCAATCTCTTAAAGAGATCCAACTTAATTTGGGTAGTCTATGTTGGGATTTGATGAAAACATAATTTGCGGAAAACATCTAAGGATATATACACATGTTAGTATAGAGTAAAAGAGGAAAAAAAACTGAAGTGTAGTTTTTCCGGTTTTAATGCTAATTAGGTATTGGAATAATATCCATAATTAGGTTGTTATGATATTATTCAATTCCTATTATAAGCATGATAGCTGTACGGGATTTTCAAAACACTCAAACTGATTACTTCAAACGTGAGAGAAAAAAGAGGAAGTATATCTTGCTTTGTGATCTAAGATATCACCTCTTATTGTTGTTTGATCGTGCGGTGTACCCACCATCAGAGGAGCTTCAATTACGGTTCTCAATCGTGTAACCTGATCAAGAAGACTTACGGAAGCACGCTACAAGAGTTATATTAATATTTTTATAGATTCATAACTAATATTTGTATAGATTTGATGCTTTTCACAAACTATGTTTTCCTCAAATCCCTAACGGTGGTGTCTTGAGCTATCTTACACATAATTAGTGATCTATAAATTAATATATCAATCGGATTTGATGATGTTATATTGTTATTACTTGATTAAAGCAACATGTTTATGTTTTAATTTTTGAAATTATATGTAAATGTGAATTTAGTTTTTGCCAAATTTCTTTGATTATCATGCACATATTTTCTATGTTATGGAATTGTTTAAAAAAGAAACCCAATTGCATAAGGCATAGATAAACTAAAAGGTTCCGCAGGATTATGTTTTTTGTGCCGTATGGAACTTTTAGTCTATCTTTAGTGATATTTAGTGAAATTAGGGAAAAAACGAAATAGAAAAATGCACATGATATTTAGTGAAATTAGGGAAAAAACGAAATTCATATTAACAAATAATTTCTAAAATTAGAACTACATAAACATGCTTGATTAATCAAGTAATAACATCATAAAACTTGATTGATATATATTGATTCATATATCACTAATATGTGTATGATGGCTCATGTTACTGCTGTTAAGGGGTTTGATTAAAACATAGTTTGTGGAAAACATCAAAGGATCTATACACATGTTAATTATGAATTTATGTACACATTAATCTACCTCGGTAACCTTAATTGAAGCTCCTCTAATGGTAGACAAACCGCACGATCGAAACACGGTGATAGCTTAGATCACAAAGGAGGAAATACTTTATCTCCTTTCTCTCACGTTTGAAGTAATCAGTTGGAGACAACTATCATGCTTATAATTGTCTACTTATGGACATTATTCCAATACCACAATAACAATAACCTACTTATGGACATTATTCCAATACCTAATTAGCACTAAAATAGGAAACCTAGACTTTAGTCTTGTTTCCTTTTTTACTAAATATGACCGGTTACCTTAAGCTTTACCGAAGTGTTGGGCCTTGGCTTGGGATGTGGCACCAATTGGCCTTGCTTTTGAGCTCGGCTCATGCACTTATTTGGTTCGATCCAAACATACGTGTGCGACCCTATAGGATTAGTTAATATTAAACAACAAGCTAAAGTAATTTATTACACTAGCTCTTCGATAGTGGTTCTCTGCTAAACATACTGATCACTTAAGTAAATTATCGTGAATCGGCAACCGATCCTATAAACAGTTGTTGAGTGTATAATGCACATTATTGAGTGACATACTTCCAACATTCCGGTGAGTGTAGTTTCTATTAGGTTGATGTCATGTGCTCTGCTTTCCTACATTCTTTTTTTAATCTTAAAAGGAGTTTGTACGTTGAACTTTGCTTTTAAGTTTAATCTGGCTTCTATCATGCCTAGTTTTGAAAATTATTAGGTGCATAGGTGCACCCGGGTGCACCGTGCACCCAAAGGTATTTTTTATGCCTATTGGTGGTCTTTACCATATTTTTCCTCACATATGGAGAAAATGTGAGAGGGTGCACAGTGCACCCGGGTGCATGTAATATGCTCTAGCCTAGTTTAATCTCTATGTTTGATGTATTGGTTGTTCGGCTTATTCCTTTTTTGCCGAGAATACAAATTTCACATCTATTTGGGTGAGCATTCATCAGTAATTGTATGATTTGTTTTGCAGAAAGTAGGCTTGCAGGGTCTCACAAGATATATCAGTCAAGCTATGTTGGTAGCTTAGGACGTTATCAACAATCTCCCTTCGGATTGGCGAGTGGAAGCATCCGTTCTTTCAGTCAAGATGTGTCTCCCTTGCCTGACATAAAAGATTCTGAAATAAAAACTGTTTTCAAAGACTTCATTGCTGCAGACTGGGGGGAACTCCCCAATTCTCTAGTCCGGGATGCATCAAAAGTTTTATCGAAGAGATCTGATGACAACATTGGAAAGGAGGCCCTGAAAAATGTTTTCCGTGCAGCTGAGGCAGCTGAAGAGTTCATTGGCACTCTTGAGACCTTGAAAATGGCAATCGATGACCTTGTTGGTATGAGTGGCGAGGTATTATGAGACATGAAATCCAATGCAGCTTTGTTTTGTGGGGAAGTCCTTTTCTTCTAAAGCCCATTTTGATTTTGCAGAATGTGAAGCCGCTTCCGGAACATTTTGCCGAGGCATTGAAGACAGCTTATGATCGCTATAGCAAGTACCTTGATTCCTTTGGGCCTGATGAAATCTATCTGAAGAAGAAAGTAGAGTCAGAGTTAGGAAGGAGGATGATTCATTTAAAGATGAGGTGTGGTGGCCTTAATTCTGAATGGGGAAAGGTACACAAAGCTTTTAATCTTACTCATTTTTGGTAGATTTCTAAATATATATGTAGGATGTCTGAATATTTGGTGTATGTTTCCACTGTTTGAATTGGTTCACAAAGTCAAAGTACACATGAAGTGTTGCTTTTTAGTTATGGCGTAATCTGTTGATCTTGTGATTGCTAAGTAGATAACAAGTTAATTGTTTATACGGAATAATAGGTTAATTGAACTGAAAAGGTCTTTGCTAGGCATTTTCAGTTAGCCGGAATAAATTATTATTTGGGTCTAAGTAAGTCGGAAGTCGGATTAGGGAAAAAGAGTTTTGCCAAACAAAAAAAAAGAAGAAAAAAATGATCTGCAAGGGAGCGAAAAGCCTCCAAGTAACAAGTAACAACCAATATAATAAGTAGACAGTTTGGGATGGATTCTAGTTGTGGACTACAGAGACTTATACTGTATCATGTTTAAGTGTGTGTTTGTTCATTTGCTATATATAGTAGTTAAAGTCAACGCTGTTACCAGTAGAACTCAAAAGATTTCCCTTGAATTTGACTGTTGCTCGAACCTTTTTGTCATGATTAGTTTTGAACGCACTTATTCCATTCGGTATCATTTTATCTATATTATCGTATCCCATTGGCAGGTAACAGTCCTTGGCACATCTGGAATTTCTGGTTCGTATGTTGAGCAAAGAGCACGATGATTGCAAAATATCGATTGGAGCTAGGATTTTGAATAAAGAGAAAAGATTGTCTGTCTAGCTGGAAAACCAGTCATCTTTAACTTGAAGTTTCATGTCCATGTTGTGATAACAACAATCTTCTTTGTGAAATAATTTGTTTCGATATACAAAGATGTCAGTTCCTTTTTTCCTTTTTCATTTTTGGTTATAAGCTATCTGGCTACTTTGTGTAAATTACAAAGAAAATACACATTACTGAAATATGCAACGAGACTATTATGTAGAAGTGGAAGGGTAAAGAACAAAAGGGAACAGAGTTATGGGGAAAACATAAAGGACAAAGAGGAACGGGGGTAGTAATTGTCATGGCTCATGAATCACGATATCCAAGCAAAATTGCAGAAACATTTCTAATCTTCTAGTCACAATTTTACAAAATGCAATATTTTTTAACCAAAATTACCAAAAACTACTTGCTTAAAAACAGCAGAAATATGTAAGTTTTGATTGACGTGCTAGAACATCTCAAGGGATGAAATGAAGAATGTAGATCTTCGGATGGAGAAGAGTAGTAGGAGTTACCAATTGCGATGATTCACATCACATACATCGATCATATAGTCCTACCGGATCAAGTTGAAAATTGAACCAGATGGAGTAAAAATTTACTAAAACAAAAAAAATTGAACACGGAAGCAATTCTATATCAGAGCCAGGTTTAGATCCTGGGACCTGTGGGTTATGGGCCCACCACGCTTCCGCTGCGCCACTCTGATTTTGCTAATTATAATACTGAATTTAAATATATATTTCCTTACATCAGTTATAATGAAAATATCTGGGCCGGAAACTCGTTTTGGGCTTTACTCCTTAAAGTGGATAAATTCATAAACTCTGCTGTTTCTGTTTGCATGAGTATTTTCACTTGATTTTTTTTTATTTTTGGAAAACAATTTCAAACTTAAAACGAAGTAATATTGCATAATTCTTAAATGGACTTGGTCCACATTAAATTTATTGTGGACCATGCCTAAAAGAAGATCAACAATTTGTTCCTAACTTATTTTGGCATGTTTATCATGATTATTATAGAAAATAATATCAAATTGGAGTCCTTGATACATGGTTGTGCTTGAATAATGTGATTTTAAGTCACCATTCACTTTTAAAAATATATGGTTACTATGATACAAAAAATGGTTATTATATCTAAGAATTTTGGTGTTTCATTTATTATAGTCACTATATGAACAATAAAGGTCTCTATGTATGTAAAAAGGGTGCTAGATAAAATTATTGGTTTTGGGTCCACACTAATATTATTGTGGATCAGGTCCACGCAAGAATAATTCAGTAATATTTATGTGTTTCAAGTTAATCATAACAATTTGATTTTTGATTTTTATGTTTGGCAACCCACAACCGTTGAGTCGTTGACCATTACTGAATTATATTTTTATAAAAATATAGTGTATAAAAAATATATTTAAAAAATATACGTTGAAACTAATCAACCAACATTTTATGTAATCACATTTCTATATAAAAAAATATATGTTGAAACTAATCCAACTAAGTTTTTATATGATTACATTTATATTTGATTAACTATAAAAGTAATGGTTAAACATAGTGGATAAATAGTCCAAAAATTAAAATGTTGTTACCAATATTGATCTACGTTCTACATACCTAAATACAGTTGCGATGATTTGAGTATGTAGGACGTGGATCAACATTGGTAACTCGATAGGTAAGGAAAGTGGTGGCTTGGGGGGTAACGAAGATCTCAAAAGCAAAGATTTAGAAAATTTTAATTGTTTTAAGATTCAAAATGATGAATTTGGTTGTCTAAAATTAGAAATAAGTTCCATGTTTGACATTTTAAACGGATTGAAAGTGACAATTTTATAAAATTCGATTTTGTTTTTCAACCTACTCTCACTGTTCCTAAATTAGTTTTGACACTTAACATACATAAAGTTTAACTGTTAGAATTTTCCTTTAAATTTTCTGTTAATACTCCGTAAAATACTACAGAAGGAAAAACAAGCACAAATCTTACTAGAGTATATGTGCACTTCTCACTATTCGGTCTCAGAAAAGGATGTCGATAAGATGATTCTGTCTCAGCAAAGGATGTCGATAAGATGATTCGATTACAGCAATATTACTTTCAAATCTTTCAGACGCTTAAAGCTATATACCATATAATAAATTATTATACGTTCTACAATATACAAATAAATTGTGATGATGATTAACATATGAAGAAACAGTTGCAGGACAACTATCCACAAAGACCTGCAGATGAAAACCTACATTTCTGCTTTCGGGTTACAGCTTACAACAGCCAAGTGAAAAACACGGCAGAAAAAAAACACTACAAATTGTACTTTTGCAGACATAGATCAACCAAGATTCCAATGCTGAGACCAAAATTGCATTTTCACAGGCATATTTACAAGACACTGCAAGCTGCAGGTGTTCATTCTTTTGCGGGGGCTGATTGTCAAAAGCCCTTGTATCAAGCTCGCATCATCTACACACCAGAAGCAACATATATATATATATATAAGAGTAATGGCAAACACCAATTCCATGCAAAATTCAATGGCAAGAGATGGACAATGGAATGAGGACCAACAATTTGTTGTTTTAGCACGCAGGTCTTACCACCTTAGGAGCACTCCTTCCTCTAAGCATCTTTGTTGCTGCATCGGCAAATGCTTGTGCTGCTTCTGCATCTGCTTCAGCTTCCTCAGCTTCCCTTGCAGCTTCTTCCGCTTCTGCTATAGCAGCTTCTGCCTCAGCTACTGCACGAGCAGCTGCGGCGGCAGCTTCTTGTGGGGTCATACTTCTCATCTTAGCAAGCTCTAAATCAATCTGAGACTTAAGCATTGATAGATCTTCCCTGTCTATTTTTGGCAAATTCACTTGCCTGCCTTCTTGGGCTATTATAGGAAGATTTCTCCTCTTCTCCGGAAATGCCATGGATGGAGATATTTGGTAATTCCGTTTAACCTGCAAGAGATAACTTATTATTTAAGAGATTTACACACGTCCCATCTAAAAAAAAGAGATGGAATGTAACGTATTACAACAAGCTTCCAAGTGCACAGAAGTGTAGATAGAAAAAGTTACTCTCTCTGTTCCTATATACTCGTAACACTTGCCTCTTTCAGCATTCCTATATACTTGCAACACTTCCTCTTTTGGTATGAAAGCACTAATTCTTTATTGTTTCTCTCTCCCTCTAACCCCACTTGTACTAATTCTTTATTGTTTCCCTCTCCTACTAACCCCACTTAGTACTAATTCTTAATTGTTTCTCTCTCCTACTAACCCAACTTTTGTACTAGTTTTTCATTATTTCCCTCTCGCACAACAAATCAAAATTTCCTCCACTTGCATATTAGTTTATGCATTTCCAGGAACTACCCACAACTCCACAAGCCTTCTTAAAATTATGGCAAACACAAGTGTTGGGCGTATTTAGGAATGGAGGGAGTAACTTAATACTTTACACATAATCTCATCATACCAATTACACGCGCTAAACTATCCTGGAAGAAGAAAAAGACCATAGAGCTTTACATTTGTGAGCTACTTCAATTTAATGGATCTACACAATTTGCGTCAAATGACTCAATTGGATGGGGATTCAAACAAGTTCATTCCTAATACATTCATTGAGACATTGACTGGTTTACACAGTAAAAAAATTATGCCAATGGTGTATTAATTAATCACTTCTCTGCCAGAAGGGGACTAAGACAAGGGGGTTAAGGTCATTTTGTTTTTCTCTTTTAGGCATGACATACCATTATAAATGTATACATCATTTCATCGTATGTCTATTGATATAAAATAGTAGTCCAGATATGCTCCTAAATGTGCTAAAGTGTCTACCACACATTTATGCTTTGGGAGAGATTTACAGATTTTTGCAAGAGGTGATGAAGTTTGTATAACAAAGTTATTTCAAGCACTTCTGAAGCTTTTTGAGGCATCAGGTTTTCATGCAGCCAGGGATATGAATCTATACAACATCTCTTTGAGTCGTTTACAAATGTTTGCAAGAGGGATGAAGTTTGTATAACAAAGGTATTCCAAGCATTTCTGAAGTTTTCTGATGCACCAGGTTTTTGTGCAACCAGGGAGATAAATCTATACAACATCACTTTTTTCAGTGTGAATGCAGTAGGCATAGTATGGCAGGTGGGCTGATGGTTGGGATTAGAGCATGCAACTACTAACTGAGATGAACAATGGAAGTGGTTGCTCAGGTTCTAAGAAGGGAGACCAAGTCTAGCTCAAGTAGTGACAACTGGATTGGCAAATAAGGAATCAAGTTGTGTTAAAAGATAATGTTACCAGTAATGTACTCGTTTTGAGTTAAGACCAAAAACAGTTCAGTTTTTATAAAAAGGAGGGGTGTTACATTTAAGTTGGTAGTAATCTAGGTTGCATATGATGTTCCTGACATTAGAAAACCCTTCCAAGACATCAGCCTAATGGAGGGTCTGCTGCAGTGTGTCCAAGATATTGCTATGGGTTGAAATAGGTGTTTAACTACTGTAGCTTGTATCCTAAGTGTTGTTCTACCTGATATATAATAAGATAGTAGAGTTTGGTTTCATGATGTTTGGCGTAAATAAAACTTACCCCCAAAAAGTTATTAAAGCTAAGTCAGCCAACCCCAACCACAAACCTCCAGGATTCTTCAGAATTATTCAGCACTATAACAAATTTGTAATGATGCACACGTACACAAAGGCTGATTTATCCTAGGACGTTAGACAGCACAATCATATCATAATAAAAGTAAATCAAAAAGGATGGACAGCTCACAATACATGGAACAAAAATTAGGATTTCAAATTTTACGCAGCCTGTCATCTTGGGAATATGCTATAAATTTACGTATTCGGTTAAATTTTCTTTTAGAAATATGGGGCAGAAGTTAATTTACAGTTCTACCCTACACTTAATTTATGCATTTACTGCATTTTAAAATTAACAATTAAGGGCCTCTAGTCACATTAGTTATTAACAATAGGCAATTTTCTGGGACTAATAAATTGTGGAGGTGGCAAGTGACACTCCCTCAAACAAATAGAACCACCCCTGCACATATAAATTTCATTTTTCACAAGCTGCGAAGACCTCTTGTTTGTATATAGAAAGCATTCACCAACAAAAGATTGTCCAAACATGTCCCCTGCTCATTATTTTGGTATAGAAGACTCGTTGGTTGTTTCTTTTCTTTTTTCTTTCTCATAAACACCTACACCAAATGGGTACATTCCAGATATCAAATCCTTGGGATGAACTAAAACAAGATACAGGAATCAGTTCAAAGGATTAGGAACTGGATTTTGTTACGTAACAAAATTCAACAAACAATAAACCAAAGTGTAATGGCTCCATTCACACAATTGATCTTAATTTATTTTCCTTTATTTTTAGCAAACGACATCGCTCATGAGCAGATGAGATGTCAAAGGGATTATGCTCCCTTCCAGATGCGACCTTTTTGTAGGATTGTGTACCAAAAAAGGATATGGCCCATCAAAGCTGAGAAGAGTAACAGAGCTCTATACCACTGTTACCTGGTTCACTAGTATGAGATTGGGTACGAGTTCGCAATTCGCTGCCTAATTTGCTAAATCAGACCAAATTATTCCATTTTCATGTTATAATTTGTTTTTTCAGTTTGCGGTTTGTGGGGTGATCAGAAAATAAGGTAACACTGCTCCATACTACAGGCAAGCAAGTTATTAGGAGATTTTCACCATGATTCCACTCTAAAGAGTCAGGAAAAAAATTCCCAGTCTAGTCTCTACCCTCCTGATCAGCGTTACCAGATACATGGGTAACCCCCGCGAATCTCGAATCGGTTCGCCTATACCAAATTGGGTTCTCCGGCAATCTAAGTCCTTGTGGTTCGTGTACCAAATCTTTGATATTGTAGTGCCGAATCGAAAACCCTATTTTTAGTTATTGAAAGTCAGGGAAGGCGAAAGAAGAAAAAATTATGTTGGGGCTTTAATTTGAGAAGGAAGTACATGTTATTTGAGCGAACCACGAATCTGGTATCCCTGCACCCCATCCTCAAATAATGGGCTCTAAAGTCAAGTGTAGGATCTCTGCATTCAGAAATTTAGAAATTGACACGGTTCATTAGCAGAAGAGGTGTCAAAGGATTGTATTGCTCCCTTCCAGCTCAACCTTTTTATAGGATTGTGTACCACTGAAAGGATATGGCCCTTCAAAGTTGAGTCGGGGTATCAAAACTCTATACCATAGGCAAACAAGTTCATAGAAACTTTCACAGTGGTTCCAGCAAAAAAGTCAAGTTCATGATCACTACAGTCGGACATTTATCCAATAACGCGGTTCATGAGCAGAAAAGGTGTCAAAGGGTTGAATAGCTCACTTCCGGGTTTAACCTTTTTGAAGGATTGTGTTCCAAGAAAGGATGTGGCTCTTCAAAGCTGAGTCAGGGTATCAAAGCTCTATACTACAGAAAAACACGTTACACATTCATAGGAGGTTTTCACGGTTGTTCCAGTAAAATAAAATCCAAGTGTAGAATCACTACATTCAGAATTTTGCATAATGCTATCCTTATCCCCTTCCTGAATATATTTGACTGTTTATATCCAAATGATAAATTTTAAAGCTTCTTCTATTGCATATAGCTCAATCATTATCATTACCCCATTGCCTCAAAGAGGCTCCCGCAAGAAGCGGGGTAAGGGGGAGTCGGACGTATGCAACCTTACCCTTGCAATTGCAGAGAGGGTCAACAACGGGACAACCATCTTCTACTTCATGGAAAGGAAGCAAAGAGGTTTTAAGAGCCATTTTGATTTAGTCCATTACATCCCACAACCAAAAGAACAAATGAACCATTGGCTCCATCAGAAATGGACAAATTGTATATAGCTCAATACAACAGAATAATGACCAATCCTCCACCATATGAGTCCACTCAAATAGCCTAAATAATAAGAAGTTAATTAAACTTTAAGCTAGGTATTGCCTACTTAATGCAAACCTACCAGCAATGGTGTTGGAAAAAGTGAAAATAACAATACAGATTGTCCAAAAGATGAAATGCCGCAACACCAACAGCATAGTAGTCCATCAATATCTCTGATTCATGTCCAAACCATAATACCATCTAAATATTCATTGTCGTCTCATAAAAAATATAAGTCCACAGATTCACTATCCTATAGAAAGACAAATAAAAGGTCAAACCAATTCAAAGATACGCAATTAATAAAATAAAATAAAAAGTCAGGGAGAGAGTGGACTACAAATTTCAGACCCAGCAATCTCATAAGCATGTCTAAACCAAACATTCATGCACACTCAAAGGAATAATGGTTAAGTTCTCAAACATTCAGCAGCAAGAGGACATATGAAAGCATTGTCTCCAAGAAAGCCACGTCAAATGAAAACAAGAAATGCAATGTGTATATGAGGTTCAGTGGGCTTTAAGAGGGGGTGGTGAAGAAGGATATATTTGTGTATGTCATAAACCAGAATATTTGCCCAACAGAAGGAAGACCAAATCTTTCACATGAAAGGAGCATAACACATTGCAGTCATATTTTCAAACTCATAGAACTACTAAACCTACCGAGTACTAAGGCAGAAAAGCAAGTTAGTAAAAGATACTGCATTTGTTATTCAACCGGATTTGGTTATGCATTAAATACAACATTTATTTACCTTGATCAGTTTTCCACTTGACGTTAAAAACTTTAATTTTGCAGACAATACTCGTTTGAAATCAGGAGGCGCCCAATATTGATCCTACAGATTAAAACAACAAAGATTAGAGCTTGTAATCTTAATGCGGAAAGCTAGAGAAGTTTGTAATACAAAGAAGATAACAAATGATAGGGAGGATGTTCACCAAGCCAAGAAAGTGAAAATAGACGCTTATTTAACAGTAAAATGCATTTTGATAGACCTTTGAGCAGCATATATTACAATCGAAAATTTCATGATGGAACTTTTTGCATTTCAGTTATACTAAACATAGGCTCTTCTATTTAGGTTTACTGTATGTTTCCTGAGCCATTTCCTAATACTAGTAAATGGATTAACCATCAACTACCACCCCCCAAAAGCCAAACTACGAAAGGAGTACATGGATAGGATCATAGGGGTGTTATGCATATGCATCCTTAATCCTGCAAGAGCAGCAATTAGGCGCATTAGACCCTAAATTAAAGAACTGCTACTTTCCTGCTAGAGCACAACGAATGGGTTCAAGGGATAATTTAACGGGGATTATATCATTTGATTTAGACAAAAGAGAAATTGAAGATGTTATAAGACAATATAAATGCTATACCCTACCCATGAGTTTTTGTCAATCTTCCTAGTTGTCGATAATTTACAAAATGTACTCATGCACGTGTTATATGTGCACAGCGCACCCCTCATAAACACAAAAAACGGTAATCCCGTTTCCATTTCTTTTCAAAATAATCCCCCATTTCAACCTTTCCTACTCGTTGCCGACATCACAATTCACCCAACCGCTCAAGCCCACCACCATCCCAACCCTACCCGTTTCCATTTCCGTTCAAAATAATCCCCCGTTTCAACCTTTCCTACTCGTTGCCGACATCACAATTCACCCAACCGCTCAAGCCCACCACCATCCCAACAAGCAGCCCCACCCCCAACAACCACCAAATAAGGCCATGAAAAAAGCTAAAACTATGTTACATACATCAACCCTCCCTAACATCCTTTCCCTACCACTCTACATCAGATCACCAAAAAAGAAGATTAAGGACATGTGAGGATACAATAATGGTCTATTTTTGACAAAGACTGCGTGTCGGTGGAGATGTGATGATAGCAGTTCAAGACTCTTATTAGTGGGTTAGAAATGCTTTTAAAAAAAAATTGTTTTCCCATGTGATGGCTGCTTTTAGGTTTAACAAAAAAAGAGCAAGAGAGAGAATTAAATGGGGGGGGGGGGGGTGTGATGTGATAGTCATTAGTGGGAAAGATCCCACTGAATTGAATTGGGTCCATGAATCTAAGAAATATGAGAATTCTTAATCTCTCTCAATATCTCTCAATATTCGAAAATCCAGGATTTGAATTGATGTCCTTTCATTGATTCCTCCTAAATTGCATTGATTTATCCTAAAGATTTCATTTCAATTGGAATTTGGTTATTCACCATGTACGAGGATCCCCGCTAAGCATCCATGGCTGAATGGTTAAAGCGCCCAACTCATAATTGGCGAATTCGTAGGTTCAATTCCTACTGGATGCACGCCAATGGGACCCTCCAATAAGTCTATTGGAATTGGCTCTGTATCAATGGAATCTCATCATCCATACATAAAGAATTGGTGTGGTATATTCATATCATAACATATGAACAGTAAGAACTAGCATTCTTATTGAAACTCGAACTCATAGGGAAGAAAATAGATTTATGGATGGAATCAAATATGCAGTATTTTACAGACAAAAGTATTCAGTTATTGGGGAAAAAACAATATACTTCTAATGTCGAATCAAGATCAACTAGGACGGAAATAAAGCATTGGGTCGAACTTTGGAATAGCTATGAATAGTCATCGACTCCCGGGAAAGGGTAGCAGGATGGGACCTATTATGGGACATACAATGCATTACAGACATATGATCATTACGCTTCAATCGAGTTATTCTATTCCACCTCTTAGAAAGAAAAGAACTTAAATCAAAATACTTAATAGCATGGCGATACATTTATACAAAACTTCTACCTCGAGCACACGCAATGGAGTCGTTCAAGTGAAATCCAATAAGGTGGAGTAGTGACAACTGGGCCAACAAGTGGAAGAACTTGGACATAGCAGCTATACTCCAATGCATTTCACACATATACATTCATTTTTTTAATCAAAGAAGAGACGGGGGAGCTGAAGCAGACACATAGGGAGTTGTGCAGTGGATGATGGTGGGTTATTAGTAGCTGGAGAGGAAGGAAGAATGTAGTTAGTGAAGAGTACGGTGGTAAGGGGCGAGTAAAAGTAAACTAATGGGGGTCATGATGTAGGTCGTGGATGGGAGTGTGGGACTTGAGAGAAACGGTTGGAAGGGTGAACTTGTCCAAATTTATTTTATAATGACCCCGAAGTATCTAACGACAAAACTAAAGAAAAAGATAATGGACGGATGTAGTGCTGATGCTTATCAAAATCAGAAGATTAATATGTGAATTCAAAAAAATTGTTCACCAAATAGATTGTCGAAAGTACAAAATTTCCCTATAAATTCAAAACCTAGAATTAAGGCTACTTGTGCAGCTAAGTTGATTTTGAACTACAACGTTACAACAAGAAGCCAGTCTCAAAACACTCAACCCCTTGCAACTTTATTCAACTGACTACTACTTATTACAGTACTTTCCATCCTATCTCATTCTCACCAAATGGCATTTTTATATTTCATTTCCGATCTCATTCTCACCAAATGACATTTTTATCTTTCATTAAACCCACCTTTTGCTGAGCTTTCCTTCTTCCCCGTGATCACCTGAAAGCCCAATAGCTATTTCTCTTCTCTATTTCCATTGCCCTTTTGACAACTTACTCACTCCCCTCCTCGGAAATGCGGACAGTAGCTTCCCCATGGCAAGTGACTAGTACTAGATCATCATTCATTAAAATTCTTATAGTTGGCATCCTCTATCCATATATATGTTCCCATCTTGTGTCCCATTATTTATAATCGTGCCACATCATTGATATCCACCAATAATATTAAATAACTTATTTTAGTTTGTGTTGTGCCCAACTCATAAGAGGTGGGACATAAGATGGGATACATAATAGAACAAATGATCTAGTTGTATATGAGCCACAACAGTGCAAATATTAAAGACAACAACATAATTATGTACTACTTTGCACATCAACGGTCAACCATTAATAGGTGTCAAACAACAATAATTCTGTTATGCTTGCAAATCCATTCCCTAAAAGCTTCGTCGCAATAGAAAATAACCATCCAGGTTATCTTCATTTGGATGATTTCCATATGCATTTCTACTTTGCTAAATAAGTACAGTCTTAGATTGTAAATGCCCAGACATTTGACTTCTCAGTTGCTTAATAAAAAAAAAATTGGCAAATGAAACTGGAAAAATGATTTTAACTATGTATGATGGATTTATCTAATTGGTTTTCTTGGTTCTCTTGGTTCTCATGAGAAGTGTATCCAGCGATAAAAGGGTGTTGTAATAGCTTTGAAAAAATCTGCTCAAATGAACTATTGGGTAGGCTACAATTCAATAATATTAGGAAAGACTCTAATCAACAAGCTCTAAGATCAGTAGTATACAAACTTAACTATTAACATTAGCCCGTCATCAATAAACTACACTTCAATTCAGTTACACAACCATGTTTCAGAGCACTTTTTGTTCTATCCTACAGAATCCCGATAACTATGCAATCTAAATAATCGTAGTTGAGTTACCTTATAAATATTATCGAAACGGGAAGCACGTAGGTAACAACTCACAAGTCACAAATATACCAGACTTGATTAATAACACATTGCAGCTGTATCCTTGTTCAATTTCACAAATACCTGATTAAATTAAGTCCCCAAAAAGGCTTTCCCAACTGCAGGATTAGGGGAGGCATGTACATCACTCAAGCACATAACTGAAAGGATCTTTCCAGAAGAACCGCAGAAAAAGAAAGATCACAGAAAGTAATACAATCGCATATATTTTACTATGTTCACATCTTTATTCAATATGAGTTCGATTAACCAACTTCTTATACTCAACCTTTAAAATTCCTCTAAATCTCCATTGTGCTCTTGGGCTTTGAACAAATCTCAAGTTAGAATTAGTGTAATTTTCATGAACCTCCTATGCAGTTCTGGTTGCAACAATCAGAAGAGCAACACAAGCAACGAAATGAATAAGTTCATTACTGGCCCAAAAACCATTCTCATCATGCGCAGCATCTTCATAAACCTTCAAAAGTTAGTCCTAAACTTGCATGCTACCTAGAACTCTAGAAGTCCTATTCCATCGAGTAAGCTATTTCATCCAACCAAATCCTAGTTGCCCTGCATCATCTTCCTTGTAATTGCTAGATCCTCTACAGCTCCATGGTATCGCCCTTTCGGGCTTCATGATTCATCTATCACAATAACATCGATCTGAATGATAAAAACCAACTACACACCATGATCAGGCAAGTAACCAGAGTCTGAATGTTTTTATCACCTTTAAGAGTTAGAAAAGTAAAAATGAGCTTGGGTTGGTAGCATACACAATAAAACATATTCTTCTAGTCAAAGATGCTTGAAAGAGAAGAGTATAATTTTCCAGCTTAGAACATGGCACTTGATAATTACAATATGTACCTTAGTTCTCAGCATTTTAGTGGTTCATGTGCGCTCCCTAAAAGCTAAATAACATATTACCTCAATATATGAAGCAATAGCAGTTTTGTTACAACCACCAGGTTCCTTCAAATTTGTTATAGCTTCCAGTATTAAGTTGTCCAACCTACACATACTCAAAAGAATCGTAGACATGTTACTAGATACGTTGAGGAACATCACAACTTACAACATTTTTCCATAGTAAATGTTCAGCAATGGGAATCAAGTATCTAAAACATATCGATAAAGTAAATATCTAACCTTACAATGGATCTTTTGGGGGCACTTGAGATCTCGACAGGGGCACTTGATGTAGCAACAGTCTTGACATCTGGCATATCTTCATCACTTTGAGGCACATCACTAACACTAGTATTGTTCTCCTCTTGCTTAATAGGAGATGATTGTGTTGGAACTCTTTTAGGAAGACCCCTTGGCTTATGATCCCTTGTCCCAAATCCACTCGGCATCACACTCATGTTTCTCCACTTGTCCTAATCAACCAACCACGAAAAGCCTTAGCACAACAACATCCCCAAGGATCAAAAGAAACACATTAACCAATGTACTACAACGTCCCTAACTAGACCAGAAAAACACAAAAATCCTTCAAAAAAACTACTCGCAAAACACTAATTTTCAGTAACAAACACTCCAACATAGGTTATAAACATATGAAAGGCTCTAATATTAAACATAACCTTTTGACATTGTATACTTAACAGCGTGTGACAACCCTAGAAATTCAAGGAACGTATAGGTAAAACCAAATCCTCAAATAACGAAGAAATGCAGTACCTTTAGATCCACATTCGACCGTAAAAACAACACTCCACAAAATTCAGGGTCTTTAAGTATAGTGCGCCACTTCCCGGCCCCGTGTTTAAGAACCCCGGCTTTTAGGGCAGCTTCTTCTTCCGCAGTCCACTTCTGCTTCGGAGCACCCATTGCCACTGACACAATACAGTATGTGATCAGGACTGTACCTGAGCTAGGGCAGGAGGGGCGTCCGCCCTTGGCCCAAGGTGAAAAGGATAATATGATTTTCAAGTACAATTATGAAGTGGGAATAGACTAATTAGACATGAAAGTATAAAACAACACCAAAACAAAGACAAGAAAAAACCCAACAGAATTTATTCAACAACAAGATTCCATCATTTGAAAATTGAAACTAATCATATCATGCAAAAACCATCATCCTCACATGAGATTAAACACTTTTGATCTATAAAATACAAATAAAACCAACAGAAAAATCCAAAATATTTCGATATAAAATAGAAAATAAAGAAAATGGATGAGGAAAAGAAGCTATACACTGTCGGCACTCGGCAACACCGAGAATGGCAGCGGGAGAGAAGGATAGATAGTTAGAGTCCCCAAATCGAAAATTCACAATGGCAGATTGGTAGCGCCGCCGCCGGCTAGGGGTGGTGATACAGCTACAAAACGGTGGTTTTGTTGGAGGATTTCAAAGAGGAGGAAGGAAATGATGAGCAGATGTTAGTTGAAGTTTGAGGAGAGAAAAAGTTGAGGGGTACTAAATACAGGTATAGTTTCCCCTAAATAACTTAATGTCTATTCTTCCTAAATTGACCTTCTTCTAATCTACGGTATACACTTCCATATTTCATTTTCTATCCAAAAACTATATAAGAGCATGAATAATCATGAATATGTTGAGCGATTTCCTTTAATATTGTTTAAAGAACGTCAAATTTTCAAAATGCGCCACTTTTTAACTTAATTCCCACCATACCGTCTACGTCAGCACTAAAACCGGTCTTTTTTTTTTTTTAACAAAGCGGCACTAAACCGCTATCTCAGGTAGAGATAGCGGTTTACACGTAAGGTAGGGGTCGAACCCACAACCTTCCTACGCTACAGACACTAATGTTGGTAAGTTAAATTTGGAAATGTTTATAATTAATATTAAGAAATGGTTAAAAAGAAATAAACGCGTCAAGTAGGGTTTGAACCCACGACCACCTCCTGCTTAGAAACAACACAATCTATCCACTGAGCTACAGACACAATTGATGTCACAAGAGGTTACTTCTAAGTTATATTTCTATTTAAACTGTAATTCATGTTAAAAATAATTTACAATTAAGCAAACCGCCATCTGAGATAGCGGTTTTGTTTTAAAGCAAACCGCTATCTCAGATAGCGGTTTATAACATTGAACCGCCATTGCAGATGGCAGTTTGCTTTAAAACGAAACCGCTATCTCATATGGCGGTTCAATGCTGAACCGGAAAAAAAAATTACTTCTCTTTCTCCCTTGCTTACGTGGACGGTATGGTGGGAAATAACTTAGAAAGTAACGCATTTAGGGAATTATTGGATCTTTATGCAATATTGAAGGAAATCGCTCGAATATGTTATCTTCCTTTATTTTTTTTATCTCTCATTTTCTCCTTTTAGCACATCACAGTATATTTCATACACATCATTTTTCACTATCTCCTTCCTCTTCATCTTTCTCTTTCTTTAATTTATCTCACAATCAAGACTATCCTCTCTTACTTCCTCTATCTCTTCATACATATACCCCCACCATATATTCTATTACATTAAATAAGTGGAGCGCTAAAAGTCGCCCCACATTACTCAAAACCGCCCCACTAATTTACGTTAATATTCTTACTTAATGAAATTTTCCTCCCAAATTTTACCCCATCTCTTCATCCAACCACCACCACACACCCACATTCACTCCACCGGATCACCACAAACCGACCACCACCACACCCCCACCTTCGTCTTCTACTCCAACCGCCGACCACCACACACTTACCTTCGTCTTCTGCTTCAACCGCCGAACACCACCACACACATACCCACCTTCTTCTTCATCTTTAACCTCCGACCACCACACACCCACCTTCGTCTTCAGCTTCAACCGCCGACCACCACCACACACCCACCTTCTTCTTCTGCTTCAACCGCCGACCTGAAGGAAATAGTGCCCTTGGTCCAAGTATGCATATAATATTAAGTCTAATAAATGCGGTTCAGTATTAATTAACAAGTTAATAATTCAGTGAGATCAAGTGAGCTGAATGCCTGACTAGAGGCCGCTTCAGTTCAAGTGGAATTAATTATATTAATCCACAGCTTACTCTTGACTGAACCCGTAGGGTCACACAAATAGTACGTAAACGGATCAAGTATTTAATGGCATTAAATACTCCATCTATGGATTTTGGAATCGACGGATCTTGGTTTCAGTGGGAGCTGAGATCGTCACAGGCAAGAAATGAATACTCCGGAAACGATGATATTGCCGGAAACGGAAATATGGATCGTATCGGAAATATAAATATTATCCAAGTCGTAGATGTTGCCGGAAACGGAAACATGGTATGTATCGGAAAATATTATCGGAATCGGAAATATTGCTGGAAACGGAAATATTGTCAGAATCGGAAATATTATCGGAATCGGAAAATAATTCCAGAAACGGAAATATTAAATATTTGTTCGAAACGGAAATTAATTCCGGAATCGGAAATATTAAATATTGTTCGTATCGGAAATGAATCCCGGAACCGGGAATTTAATCGGAAGCGTATCGTACGAATTTAATCGGATGAGGCCTGCCGGACGAAGGCCCAGCACGAAGCCGGGCCATCGCCCAGCAAGCCAAACGCACGCCACACGTCCAGCCAAGGCAGCGCCCAGGCCCACCGCAAGGCAGGCCCAGCGCGCGCCAAGGCCACGGCTGTGTGGGCCTCGTGGTGTGGGCTGCAGATCGCACGCACGCGCATGGGCGGCCCTCGTGGCTGCCGTGTGTGTGTGTGTTTGTGTTCATGCACGATTCCTAAAGCTATTAGGATTTGGTATATGATTAAATTCCTATTCCTAAAAGGATAAATTAATTAATTAGAGTTCTTATAGGATTCTAAGTTTAATTAATTCGTATCCTACTAGGATTCCAATTCCCTTTCCATACCTCTATAAATAAGAGCCTAGGGTCATAATTTATAGACACGGGATTGAAGTATTCTAAAGGTAAGTTTTTGAAAGAAAAATCAGTCACACATTTGCCTACAAGTTGCCGAAAATTCCAAGTACCTTAAGGGCGATTCTAGTTGATCAAGCTTAAGGCGGATCCGGACGTGCTGTGGACTATCTACGGAGGGACGACACTTGGAGTCCTAAAGACTTGTTCTTGTTCGGTTCGGGAGCAGATAGGGAGAGCACGCAACAAAGTGTATGCATCTAAACTATGCTAAATGATTATGTGTAAATAATATGCTTTCCTGGCTTTATGGTTTTTCCGCATGATTTATGTTTTGTCATATGAATCATAACCTCACAGTGGTATCACGAGCCTCTTATTATTTTCATAATCTAAATTGCATGAACATGGTTAAATTATACAAATTTGCAAGGAATTAAAAGGGGTGATTAATTTTCGTAATTGTTAATTAATTGCAAATTGCGTTTATTTAATTATATGTACGCAGTTTTTCGGCAGAATGTTCGTTACTCAACCAAATCGAGTGATTTTTGTGTAAATTCCGCATGTAAAAGACATTCTAAAATTTTGACAAAAATATAATTTTTCGCCGAAACCCATAATTCCCAAATTCGAAGCCTAACTATGACTTTTCGGAGATTTTAGTTTTCGAACGCAAAAGTTTGTAAATTTAAGATGTTAAATTAAATATTTGCGATTCCTGTTGATAAATCTTGAATTTTTGATTGACCTACTGTATATGTTTAACAAGTTTGAATGCCTAGCCTTGTTAATTATGCAATCTAATTTGTAATTATGATTAATTTGTTGAAAATTCGAATAATTTAGAATTGATTTGATTTTCATAATTAATTAATAATTTAATTAGATACCTATGATTAAAAACCACCATAAAATTTTTTAATTTGTGTTAAATTTTAAATTTTTATGACCTAGACTTGAATCCATGTTAATCGGAAATTAATTAATTAATAAATTTTTGATTTTTCGCCCTAAAATTATGAAATTAATATGATTTCATAATTTTAAATTTCGATTTGTCATTAATTTTGGAAATAAAAGTTTTAATTTTTATGCAATTCGCTCATAAAACTTGCACGCTGTGAGGGGGTCGAAAAAGCACGAGGCTAATGCGTGACCTCGTCCCTCGTGGGTGTGACGATTCTTTTATTCAATCAAGTGTAATTGGATTTCCTGTGAGTATACACCCAATTGACTAGTAATATAGGAGTCGCCATTCAGTTTTTAAAAACAATGAGAAAAACTGACAAAACCCGGTTATCGTGACATAAAGGGAGTGCAATTACGTTTGACCACGACGGCCGTAGGTTCCCTTGTGATCCCTGGTGTGGGGATCTCTCAACATACACCCGCAAGGTAGAGATTGAGGGTTCAGGGGACTGTAACTACCGAGAGGAGTACTTCGCTCGTCGATAACTCCAGAGGCAGGATATCCTTACTAGCTCAGCATAAATAATTGAAGGGACATGCGTTAACTATTAAACTAATCTGAGTTGATGTTAGCAATATGCAACATATAATACTAGATCGATCGCGATTATCTGATTTAGATTGCATTAAGGGACCTAGCATGATAATCCAATTTCCCAAAAATATTATATTTGTTAGGCGTGATAGAACAATCATATTTAGTTAGTTTAACAGTTCATAAAAAGGGCGAGGAAAGCAATTAAATCATCGAGAAGGGGCACATTACTACGCACCCTTGAGAGGTGCGTCACGGTTCTCAGAAAACTAACCACTTTGACTTTGCTATTTCTCCTTTTTATTTAACAAATCTCAATTATGGGACAGGATACGTTCTGTTCGATTTATGGATCGATTGCGACAGAACGCGTGAACAATTTCGCAGCGAGAGGCTTAGGCTAAGGGTTGGAGTCAATACTCAGAATATGAATTGTGTGTTGTGTGTGTTCTTTTCACGTCGAATTTGGGGCTGTATTTATAGGGAAGAGTTCGTGGAAAGATAGAATTGCAGAGTTCTAATCCACAAAGAATTAGGAAAAAACACGTACCCAGGTATTTTCAGCGCCCAGGCCTGGGCGCCGAAGATTTCGGCGCCTAGAGCCAGGCGTTGAAAATAGGGTCTGGGCTGTTTTCTTAGTCAGATTCGGATTCCTGAAATCCGTAGTGTTTGAGACTTAATCGAGTCTTTTAGTGCGTATCAATTTCATGACGGAATGCGTCTGGGCCCGTTACGAACTCTAGGCTCGTTAGGATTTTAATTAATACGTAACTCTTATTTCCGAATCATATTAGGAATAGGATTCTCGCAGTTTTTCTATCTCATTTAGGATTTACGTTGGAGTGCAACACCTAATTCTGACAGGTTTCTATCTTTTATGACTTGCCACTTTTAGAAGCTACCCTTTACGGCAGTTACTATTTTTAGCAGGTTTCCATAAATAGCAGGTTTCGGGTGAAATGAAAAGGGGAATTGAGATTCGTTTATTTTATAGGAGATGCGTTGTCAAGTGGAGATTTATGTTTTCATCATCGAACCTTTCCCTTTCGGGAATGGGGACAAAAATAGGTGTCTACAGTTAGCCCCCACTTTGACTGAGTTTCGGGATGAGACGATGGTCAAAGTATTAGACGGAGTGCATCACACAAGCCATGGTGTATGTGACCTGTTTTGCGAGGGTCTCACGAGCCCCCGAGTGATAACATTTGACTTAAGGGTCATCACTTGAAATGTCGACATATCCCTCACGTGTCATTGGGATTTGTCAACGGATAGTATAGAATACTCCCTCACTTTGTCATTGGAAGTATCTAAAGAGGCGTAGAAACTCCCTCACTTTGTCATTGGGAGTAGCTACAGATGTTTTCGAAATCAAAGCTATAAAGTGTAATTGGGCCTTGCCAAGCCCAACCACGAGGTAAAAAATGTTTTTAAAGATTCTCATTTTCAGGGCTAGCTAAACGAGAAAACCCCCTTGTTTTTATGGGACGTAAAACGAAGAAAAATCCAGCACATCGCTCTTTTTTGGAAAAAACGGAAAACCAATCCTTTTAATTTTTGGAAAAGGGAAAACCAGAAAAAGTTATCGCTGCAGCGACTAAGGACCTACGCGAATTGTGACGTAGACCCCGCCGGCTAAAGATGGCGAGCCTGTCCGCTAAGGGTGGACACCCCGTCCGATATAAGTGGACGAATCTGTTTTTGAAATTGGAAGATAAAGACCTACGCGGTTTGTGACGTAGACCCTGCCGGCTAAAGATGTCGAGCCTGTCCGCTAAGGGTGGACACCCCGTCCGATAGAAGTGGACGAATCTATTTTGAATTTTTTTTTGTGTTTTTTTGAAAATAAGGACCTACGTGGTTTGCGCCGTAGACCCCGCCGGCTGAAGATGGCGAGCCTGTTTCATTTTGTTTTTGAAGACTTTATTTTTGGAAAACTTAGGACCTGCGCGGTTAGTGACGCAGACCCCGCCCGCTGAAGGTGGGCGAGCCCTGTCCGCTAAGGGTGGAAGTCCCTGAATTCGTTTTTTTCGATTTGGGAACTTGCGCGGTTTGTGACGCGATCTTGCCAACTGAAGATGGGTAAGTTCCTATTTCTTTGGTTCTTTGTGATTTCTTTTGAGAACTTCTTTTTATTCATTCTTGCAAGAGCGATTCTTTCGAGGGATGCTCGAATTTAGTTGTAACCTGAACGTGGGCTGACAACGTGTTCAGACGGACCTTTGTCTTGCGACCGTCTGCTTTTCGTGATTTTGAGCTAGTTTTTACGGCTCGACTTGGTCTTCGATCAGAGGACCGTGCACAAGTGTCAATGACGACCTTTCCCTGAGGTCGAACCTGTTGTTTTTTTTTGAGATATCCAAACATGATATGGTGTATGGCGCAGTCCGGGAATGTGATTTTGATCGTGCGCTCCTTGTTGGAGTCTATTTTTCGCGAGCCCCCAAGCACTGGGACTCGTCGGTCGTTTTTCGCATCTTGTAATCATGTTTGGGGTCATGCTCGTATGTGCGAGCGACCTTTTATAGTAGTGTGCTACTTTAGCGAAGCCGTGGAGTGCGACTTTAGTTTTCAGGCGACATCCGGTTTTAGCTTGGCCCGGATTAATCCTTTGACAGACAAACATTTTTTATTTGGAAAACCAACGACTTAACGATCACATTTTTGGTGTTTCGAAGAATGACCATGATATTTAATTTGTTTTTTGAAAAGTGTACATAAGCATTTTCTGAGACGAGTCTAAGTTTCGACCAAGTTTTAATGTTTATATTTGCTTATTTGGGAGCTAAAGGTGCTTTGGGCTTGATCCTATTTGCAATAGGGCCTCGTGTTTAGCAACACGGTCTTAAGTCCTTTCCTGTTCCGCGTTTTGTGAAATCTGGGCCTTGGGCTGCATTTTCAGCGCCCAAGGCCAGGCGTTAAACATTTCGGCGCCCAGCCGTGGGCGCTGAAAGTCTTTTCCTGGTGATATTTGACTTTCGGATTTCCTAACACGTTTCCGAATGGGATCAGGATGTCACTGGGTGCGTCCAGCTATATATAGGGGCTAGATACGTCCCTATTTTCCACCACTCTCAAATTCTTTCTCTTTTTTTGCTGTGTTTTAATTACTCATTGTTTTTGCCATGTCGATCCCTACTTTCTCACTCCAACGGACTGTTAGGCGTTGGCTACGGGCCCTTACTCCCACAGAAAAGGCTTTGTTAAAAGAATATCACTTAGAGGCACTTTTAGGCTTACAACAAATTAATATTGATTATAACTTTCTGCATGCTACCCTAAGCTTTTGGGACTCCGATCATCATGTTTTTGCCTTTCGGGGCAACGAAATATGTCCTTTGCCAGATGAGTTTGCTGCGATCCTTGGTTATCCTACTAATGCTACTCCTGTTACCCCTGGCACTATTGAAGAGGGTAAAACAACCATAGGGACTTTCCTAGGACTAGATGATAACATGTTTGCTGAAATTGTTGTAGGTGACGAGGTTAACTTGGCAAAACTTGTGAAACATCACTTTAGGCCTAGTAAGAATATGACCGAACAGAAATTGAATATTTGAGCCCTTGTATTTTGCTTGTTGAATCACTATTTGCTATCGAATAACAATGGTGAGTTCGGTGACATAAGGTTGATCCCCTTGATTAGCCAGATGGAAAGTTGCTATTCTATCATGCCGTTGGTTGTTGCCGAGACTTTGCTGAGTGCGGATGAGCTGAAGAAGGATGCCAAATCTGAACATTTTAAGGGAAGCCCCCTATTATTGCAGGTAATCGATTTTTTTCTTGCGCACGTATACACGTTTTTTCTTTCTTCACTTTTTTTTTGCGTACATAATGAGTTTCAGCGCCCAGGGCTGGGCGCTGGAATATTCGGCGCCTGTTCCTGGGCGTTGAAACTGCGCCCCAGGAACCGTTTTCTTTTATTTTTATTATTTTTTGATCGTGCCCGTTTTTTGCAGATTTGGCTCGTGGAACGGCTTAGGCTTTTGGAAGCTCCCGCCGATTCTACACATTATCGCCCTATTGCCTTGGGTAACCGAAAATACTTGCACCAAGGCCAGGATGAGGCCGAATGGACCTCCTTTTTTACTTATGGCATCTGTCCTATTAAGTGGGTGGTACCGTGGTGGGGTTTCACTACTATGACGGGGGGTTCTGATGTATCGGTTTATGTTTCCTTGTTGGGGCTATCTCGTCCCATTTATATTTTCCCTTACCGAGTCATGCGTCAATATGGTTTAAGGCAGACTATCCCCTTTTCTGATACGGTACCACCTAAGGTAGCGGCCTTTTCACAAACACGGGTCCTAGCGTGGGCTAAGTATTATGATGGTCTCCCGCGTTGGGCCGTAGCTACAAATGGCTTTGTGGGTCTTTCTGAAAACTACAAGTTGTGGATGAGCTCCGATGATAAAGATGTGAAGGCCGAGGCTCGTAATGGGGAGTCGGCTGAGCTTTTGATACCTCGTATTCGTGTTAAGTATGAGGGTCCTGATTCTGCCAAACCTCGTATTTATAGTATTAAGACTGTGAAAGCTCGTCCTGATCGAAAGCGAAAGGAAGTTCCTCCCCGTTCCAGTTTCAGGCCTAAAAAGATGCCTAACATGAAGGGGCCTGCTGTTGTTAAAAGAAATGCAAGCTCTCGCGGAGATCGTCGCCGGAACAATGTATGGGTTAGGAAGGCTCAGCCGCCTATAGAAACAGTGGCTAGTCTAGTTGATGATAATAATCCTTCTCCATCATTGTCTGTGCCCTTGAGGCTGAGCGGGCTATAACTGAGAATGTTTCTGAAGCCTTGGCATCTTTGGAAGTTAGTGTCCAGGAGCCGGTTCTTATGGAGATTGATATTGGGGCAGCGCAAGACTGTGGGGGTGGATCCTGCGAACATTGCCCTCTACAAGACTTTGTTTGATGATCCGGAAGAACTAGAGTAGTGTAGTTCTTGCTAGGGTGTAGGTGCCCTTTATTTATTTCAGTTGTGTTTGTTTTTATTCTTAGCACTTTGTTTTCCTTCTTATTATTTTTTCAATAAAGGCGTATTTTTATTTTTCATTTTCATTCATTTTTGTTTCTCCTCTTTTTTTTTATGTTTTTATATGTCTAACACTTTTTGCACAAAGAATATTTGTTTATTATATTGGACCGAATCCTTGGTAAGGATTGCCTACGTATCTTATCAGAACCAGGTCGCGCGTAGTTCTAGCTGGATAAGTTCTAGGATGCCAGATTTTAATAGATATGCCCTGAGGTGGTAGCATATTACTTAACCGGTCAAATGAGTGAAGTGTTATCATTATTTTCGTCTGCCGTTTTTTTGCCGTAAGTCGCGTAAAAAATGAAATTCGACTATGTTTTGTATGGATATATTTTTGGTAAGCCTATTTGGATACGTACTGTACCCCTCAAGTGTTCGTTATTTTTCCGTTGTGTGCGGATAAAATGACGAGCACTTTTGAAAAGAAATTTTTTGGCAGGCAGAGAGTTTCAACGCCCAGGCTGGGGCGTCAGAAATTTCGGCGCCCAGCCCTGGGCGCTGAAAATGACTTGGGCGGTCAATTTTGGACGCTTTGCTTCACATGTTCTTGCATTTATTTCTTTTTTTTTGCCTTGATATTTTGCTCGTATTTAAAGTCAATTTTGAGGCTATTTTGGAGGCTTTTTTTTACTGTTAGCGTGAAATGCATTTTTGTCCGGATTGATTTCTTCTATTCGTGACTCAAAACGGTTTTGAAAATAAAGTTAGGGTGCGGAAGTTATGAAGATCCTTGTGTAGGCTTTTGAGGTGGGTTGAGGTGCGTGTTGTTAGTGAAGGGTATGATGGAATTATGTTTTATGAATCTGTTTTTTGGTAACATTTGCATTGTTTTGGATTTTGATTTCCTTTGATTTTGGGTTGCATGGATTGACTCTTATGATGACACTGGTTGGCTTTTTAGGTTTTGGGGATATGAATGGGATAGTGTGGTTGTGGGTTTCGGGAATTGGTTCCCATGGCACTATTTCAAAACGGAGTGGGCTTTGTTTGTTGGGCCTAGAGTGGGCCGCCTCTTTATTTTTGTATTTTACAAGTACATTTGGTGTTTATTTAGTGTTAGAAAAAAATTTAGGAGAAATATTACGCCTTTATTGATTCGGAAAGTAAGGAAAACACACTGAAATAAAACTGGCCTATATTCCAAGGGGCCTTAGGACCATCTAAAGTCTCTATTATTTTTTCTATCAATCTAAAGAACTACTAGGCGCTTTTTACTAATGGTGCTCTATGTGGCTCAAGCCTGGGGTTTAGTCTCATAAAACTTCGGTCCTTCACCGGTACTCATCTTGAATTCCATTCCTTTTGCATTGACCCACTGATATGTCTTCATCCATCCGTTCTCGACCTCTTCTAGTGTTGATGCAGGAGAGATTAACCGGGTTGGATCGAAACCTTTATCTTGTAAAGCTAGGGTAGTCACCACAGTCTCGTTCTCCATAGGCCTCGATCCGTTAAACAATGTCCATAGAGCCTGGTTGTCCAATATTTCAGCTGTTTTAGTCTTGGTGAGGTGGGGTGCCTCATCCAAGGTGTGGCAGTCATGGAAAATTTCAAATCCGGGTTTTAGCAAGCCATCCTGAACGAAGGGTTCAGGGAAATCACAGCATGTGTGTTCTTCTCCTTCCCGAACGAACATCCCGTTAAGGGTCCTTTGATACGGGGGAAGGAGGGTGGTTTGTTTGGCTTTGTTAAGGCGTAGCCTAGACAGGCGGTCAGCAATATCTCCCTCCGTTGGTTCATAGCCTAAGCCAAAGGGAGTAGATTTGTTGGGAAAAGGCTGGAATGTGTATTCCTTCTTCCTTATGCCCAATGGGGTTCCTGGGAAATAACCTTGAGCTAACAGCATTCTAGGGATGACTCGGGATGCATGCGGGTCTAGGAATGCTGGATCATAATCTTCGATGAACTGGATTGTTTCTTCCATTTGAAACCCGTAAAGGTCGTCTGCAGTTTCTACCGTTCCAACCATAGTGCAACTGACGTCGAGAGGAGGGGCGCGGATTTCTAGTATTACCCTGTTATGGTTAAGTTTAACCATTTGGTGCAAGGTAGAAGTCACACCTCCTAAGTCATGGAGCCAAGGTCGCCCCAAGAGGAGGTTGAAAGTGGGCTTGATGTCGATTATTTGAAACTCCGTGGTGCGTGCCACAGGCTCGGTTTGTATGGTAAGGTTGATTTTTCCCAATACAGGCCTTCGGGAGTTATCATAAGCTCGTACCCCTTGCGTGGAGGTTTGGAAGTCATCGTTTCCTAGCCCCAAGCAATGGGCGGTTCACAATGGGCAGACATTAACCGCCGAACCATTATCTACGAGCGCTAGGGGGATGTTTTGTCCTTTGCATCCAACCACTAGGTAAAGGGCTTTATTGTGAGCACCCCCCTCTTTGGGCAAGTCTTTGTCAGTGAAAAATATGGCTTTTTCTCCGGCATCTCTCGTGACATGGCTAACCAATGAGTCAGGAGTGATATCTGTAGGTACTGAGATGAGGTCGAGTGAGCGAATAAGCTTTTCGCGATGTTCCTTTGAAGTACACATGAGATCCCAGATGGTAATCTCGGCCTTGGTTCTTTTTAGTTGTTTCAGGAGAGGATTTTCAATGACTTCTGCGACGGTGGCGTGCCGTCCATTCTCAGGAGTTTGCCTAACCGGGATGTCGTCCATAGGAGTTGGGTGAATATCCGGTTGGTATATTCTTCCGGATCGGGTGAGGTTGTCGACCTCGGGCTCCTGAGGGGTGGTGTCAATGAGAGCATACCCGGGCCAAGTTTCGGTGAAGAGGTCCTGGCCCGATACTTGAGATAGGTAAATATCTTCAGCATCATCATTCCACACACCGCACACTTCTCTCTCGATTCGATCCATAGGGACCACAGCGAGTGGTGCACCTTGAGGCGTGATGTACACCGTGGGGTCGAAATTCTCTGGTTGGTCAAGAGAGATGTGACAAGAGCCGAGTGGGCTCTTGTTGTTGTTGGGTTTGCCAACGTTAGGGAGAGGTATCACTTCATCCTCTATCATGTCCTGGATCGTATGTTTTAGATTCCAGCAGTTTTCAGTGTCATGCCCATTTCCTTGATGGAATTTGCAGTAAGTACCTTCGACCCAATATTTAATTTTGACAGGAGGGTCACGGGTGGGGCCTATAGGTCTCAACTTTCCTTGATTGGTTAGTCTTTCAAAGGCTTGTACCAAAGTCGACCCGAGTGGGGCAAACTTTCGGTCTCAGACCCATCTTCCAGGGCTTCTTCGGGCGGGAGTCTCTTCTACAGCATGGACTTCTTGGGCTTGGGATGTGTTACCCCGATTATAGGTGTTGTTTTTATATGTGGGTTTGCTTTGTATGGTTTTGGCGAGGTCGTCCTTGATCTTTATTCCCACATCATAAACTCTTTTGAAAGTGTCAAGTCCCAGGTACCTAAGGTGTTGTCTGTAAGCCGGGTCTAGGTTGTCAATGAATTTTTGGACCAATTCCGTTTCAGGAGGCCTATTGATTAGCTGGGCCGCCTGGTCCCTCCATCTAGCAAAGTAGGTCGTGAAACCCTCATTTTTCTTTTGGAAGAGAACTTCCAGCTCGCGCATGGTGACTTGGAAATCCATGTTCGACAAGTATTGCTTGATGAAGACATTGACAAAGTCTTCCCAAGTGGGGAAGAGCTTAGGGTCCTGGTGATAGTACCATTTGAGCGACACAGGTTCCAAGGACAAAGGAAAGGCAGGTAAGTACATGGACTTATCCACGCCTTTCAAGTTCATGGCATTCACAAAGCTCAGTAGATGATCACGGGGGTTGTCCGTGGCCTTGAACTTTGGTAAGTCAGATGAACTGAACTTTTCTGGTAGTTTGCCGGGAAAAGGTTCAGGATCGAGGGAGAAGTATTTTCTCCTCATGGTTTGCTGTAGGACCATTTTTTCAATCCTCTTCTCTTTATCGAGGTCATTTTTGGCTTGCGCAGCCGCTAAGGCTTCATTTTCCATTTTCAATTGGCCCATAAGTTGGGTCATTTGGACCATCTGGTCTCGCAAATCTTCGATGGACATGTTTGAAGGTGCGAATCGAGGTTGGGGAAGCGGAGATCCTTGAAATGAGGGACGACGGACGGAGCTTGGAGTCACTAAACCTGATGTTGGTGATATATCTTCGAGACGCACTAACCGTTGATTCCCTGATCGGCACCAAGTGGCAGGACCAGTCCTAGGCATAAGATAAGCTAAAGTTTAGGTTCCCAAAGTTTCAAGCATTACTTAGTCTAGACTTCGACTCTCTCTATTGGTTTTTCACTCTTTCTTTTGTTGGTACACTTTTTGGTTTTTTTTCTTTTGGTCATTCTTTGGATTTTCGAAACACTTGCCCGTGTGACATTCATAGTTATTAGCATGTTCGGTTTTGGTGTCGAGCATTGTCGTCGTAGGAGGCCTAACAACGACACAAAGAGTTATTAATTTTTTACGAGTCGCTTTTGAAATCGAGTGTTTTTCTTACGCCCTCGTAGCAATTCTTTTTACGAACATTTTTTGTGCTACGTATTTTCCTTTTGCGCGGGCACCGAGGCTGCTGCGCCTGACCAGAAGGCCAAGCAGCAACTTCAGCGCCCAGCGAGGGGCGTGAGAAATTCTGGCGCCCAGCAAAGGGGCGTTGAAAATGCGTCCCTGGCTGATTCTCGTTTTCTGTTTACGTCTACTTCTGTTTATGCGACTTCGATTTGCGTGCTTGCCTAATAACGTCCTTTACGCGTTGTGCAGCGTTTGTGGGATTCGTTACAGGCCATCCCGAGCGTCGCTTTTTTGTGGCGATCATTCGGGTTTGCGGAACACGTATTTCGGTATAACTCTCTGGCAAATTAGTCTATGAATGTTTGGGAAATTTTTAAGGTCGTTGGTTTTCTAGGATAGTTTGTCACACACAATCACATATTTCGCTACACATAACTAACATTCATCATGAGGCGATAATAACATGTCATGTAGTTTATGATAAGCTTCTATGGGTAGTTATCTGCGCCTGGCTTGGTACCGCTTCTATCGTAGATCCAACACATGCCCCGGTCGAGGTAGTGTCTTAGACAGATGAATTTCGCTCAAGAGGCCAACCCGCAAGTGCAAGCCGGAAATATTAAATATTGTTCGTATCGGAAATGAATCCCGGAATCGGGAATTTAATCGGAAGCGTATCATACGAATTTAATCGGACGAGGCCTGCCGGACGAAGGCCCAACACGAAGCCGGGCCATCGCCAAGCAAGCCAAACGCACACCACACGTCCAGCCAAGGCAGCGCCCAGGCCCACCGCAAGGCAGGCCCAGCGCGCGCCAAGGCCACGGCTGTGTGGGCCTCGTGGCGTGGGCTGCTGATCGCACGCACGCGCATGGGCGGCCCTCGTGGCTGCCGTGTGTGTGTGTGTTTGTGTTCATGCATGATTCCTAAAGCTATTAGGATTTGGTATATGATTAAATTCCTATTCCTAAAAGGATAAATTAATTAATTAGAGTTCTTATAGGATTCTAAGTTTAATTAATTCGTATCCTACTAGGATTCCAATTCTCTTTCCATACCTCTATAAATAAGAGCCTAGGGTCATAATTTATAGACACGGGATTGAAGTATTCTAAAGGTAAGTTTTTGAAAGAAAAATCAGTCACACATTTGCCTACAAGTTGCCGAAAATTCCAAGTACCTTAAGGGCGATTCTAGTTGATCAAGCTTAAGGCAGATCCGGACGTGCTGTGGACTATCTACGGAGGGACGACACTTGGAGTCCTAAAGACTTGTTCTTGTTCGGTTCGGGAGCAGCTAGGGAGGGCACGCAACAAAGTGTATGCATCTAAACTATGCTAAATGATTATGTGTAAATAATATGCTTTCCTGGCTTTATGGTTTTTCCGCATGATTTATGTTTTGTCATATGAATCATAACCTCACAGTGGTATCACGAGCCTCTTATTATTTTCATAATCTAAATTGCATGAACATGGTTAAATTATACAAATTTGCAAGGAATTAAAAGTGGTGATTAATTTTCGTAATTGTTAATTAATTGCAAATTGCGTTTATTTAATTATATGTACGCAGTTTTTCGGCAGAATGTTCGTTACTCAACCAAATCGAGTGATTTGTGTATCAATTCCGCATGTAAAAGACATTCTAAAATTTTGACAAAAATAGAATTTTTCGCCGAAACCCAGAATTCCCAAATTCGAAGCCTAACTATGACTTTTCGGAGGTTTTAGTTTTTCGAACGCAAAAGTTTGTAAATTTAAGATGTTAAATTAAATATTTGCGATTCCTGTTGATAAATCTTGAATTTTTGATTGACCTACTGTATATGTTTAACAAGTTTGAATGGCTAGCCTTGTTAATTATGCAATCTAATTTGTAATTATGATTAATTTGTTGAAAATTCGAATAATTTAGAATTGATTTGATTTTCATAATTAATTAATAATTTAATTAGATACATATGATTAAAAACCACCATAAAAATTGTTAATTTGTGTTAAATTTTAAATTTTTATGACCTAGACTTGAATCCATGTTAATCGGTAATTAATTAATTAATAAATTTTTGATTTTTCGCCCTAAAATTATGAAATTAATATGATTTCATAATTTTAAATTTCGATTTGTCATTAATTTTGGAAATAAAAGTTTTAATTTTTATGCAATTCGCTCATAAAACTTGCACGCTGTGAGGGGGTCGAAAAAGCACGAGGCTAATGCGTGACCTCGTCCCTCGTGGGTGTGACGATTCTTTTATTCAATCAAGTGTAATTGGATTTCCTGTGAGTATACACCCAATTGACTAGTAATATAGGAGTCGCCATTCAGTTTTTAACAACAATGAGAAAAACTGACAAAACCCGGTTATCGTGACATAAAGGGAGTGCAATTATGTTTGACCACGACGGCCGTAGGTTCCCTTGTGATCCCTGGTGTGGGGATCTCTCAACATACACCCGCAAGGTAGAGATTGAGGGTTCGGGGGACTGTAACTACCGAGAGGAGTACTTCGCTCGTCGATAACTCCAGAGGCGGGATATCCTTACTAGCTCAGCATAAATAATTGAAGGGACATGCGTTAACTATTAAACTAATATGAGTTGATTTTAGCAATATGCAACATATAATACTAGATCGATCGCGATTATCTGATTTAGATTGCATTAAGGGACCTAGCATGATAATCCAATTTCCCAAAAATATTATATTTGTTAGGCGTGATAGAACAATCATATTTAGTTAGTTTAACAGTTCATAAAAAGGGCGAGGAAAGCAATTAAATCATCGAGAAAGGGCACATTACGACGCACCCTTGAGAGGTGCGTCACGGTTCTCAGAAAACTAACCACTTTGACTTTGCTATTTCTCCTTTTTATTTAACGAATCTCAATTACGGGACAGGATACGTTCTGTTCGATTTATGGATCGATTGCGACAGAACGCGTGAACAATTTCGCAGCGAGAGGCTTAGGCTAAGGGTTGGAGTCAATACTCAGAATATGAATTGTGTGTTGTGTGTGTTCTTTTCACGTCGAATTTGGGGCTGTATTTATAGGGAAGAGTTCGTGGAAAGATAGAATTGCAGAGTTCTAATCCACAAAGAATTAGGAAAAAACACGTACCCAGGTATTTTAAGCGCCAAGGCCTGGGCGCCGAAGATTTTGGCGCCCAGAGCCAGGCGTTGAAAATAGGGTCTGGGCTGTTTTCTTAGTCAGATTCGGATTCCTGAAATCCGTAGTGTTTGAGACTTAATCGAGTCTTTTAGTGCGTATCAATTTCATGACGGAATGCGTCTGGGCCCGTTACGAACTCTAGGCTCGTTAGGATTTTAATTAATACGTAACTCTTATTTCCGAATCATATTAGGAATAGGATTCTCGCAGTTTTTCTATCTCATTTAGGATTTACGTTGGAGTGCAACACCTAATTCTGACAGGTTTCTATCTTTTATGACTTGCCACTTTTAGAAGCTACCCTTTACGGCAGTTACTATTTTTAGCAGGTTTCCATAAATAGCAGGTTTCGGGTGAAATGAAAAGGGGAATTGAGATTCGTTTATTTTATAGGAGATGCGTTGTCAAGTGGAGATTTATGTTTTCATCATCGAACCTTTCCCTTTTGGGAATGGGGACAAAAATAGGTGTCCACAGTTAGCCCCCACTTTGACTGAGTTTCGGGATGAGACGATGGTCAAAGTATTAGACGGAGTGCATCACACAAGCCATGGTGTATGTGACCTGTTTTGCGAGGGTCTCACGAGCCCCCGAGTGATAACATTTGACTTAAGGGTCATCACTTGAAATGTCGACATATCCCTCACGTGTCATTGGGATTTGTCAACGGATAGTATAGAATACTCCCTCACTTTGTCATTGGAAGTATCTAAAGAGGCGTAGAAACTCCCTCACTTTGTCATTGGGAGTAGCTACAGATGTTTTCGAAATCAAAGCTATAAAGTGTAATTGGGCCTGGCCAAGCCCAACCACGAGGTAAAAAATGTTTTTAAAGATTCTCATTTTCAGGGCTAGCTAAACGAGAAAACCCCCTTGTTTTTATGGGACGTAAAACGAATGAAAATCCAGCACATCGCTCTTTTTTGGAAAAAACGGAAAACCAATCCTTTTAATTTTTGGAAAAGGGAAAACCAGAAAAAGTTATCGCTGCAGCGACTAAGGACCTACGCGACTTGTGACGTAGACCCCGCCGGCTAAAGATGGCGAGCTTGTCCGCTAAGGGTGGACACCCCGTCCGATAGAAGTGGACGAATCTGTTTTTGAAATTGGAAGATAAGGACCTACGCGGTTTGTGACGTAGACCCCGCCGGCTAAAGATGGCGAGCCTGTCCGCTAAGGGTGGACACCCCGTCCGATAGAAGTGGACGAATCTATTTTGAAATTTGTTGTGTTTTTTTTTAAAATAAGGACCTACGTGGTTTGCGCCGTAGATCCCGCCGGCTGAAGATGGCGAGCCTGTTTCATTTTGTTTTGAAGACTTTATTTTTGGAAAACTGAGGACCTGCGCGGTTAGTGACGCAGACCCCGCCCGCTGAAGGTGGGCGAGCCCTGTCCGCTAAGGGTGGACGTCCCTGAATTCGTTTTTTTCGATTTGGGAACTCGCGCGGTTTGTGACGCGATCTTGCCAACTGAAGATGGGTAAGTTCCTATTTCTTTGGTTCTTTGTGATTTCTTTTGAGAATTTCTTTTTATTCATTCTTGCAAGAGCGAATTCTTTCGAGGGATGCTCGAATTTAGTTGTAACCTGAACGTGGGCTAACAACGTGTTCAGACGGACCTTTGTCTTGCGACCGTCTGCTTTTCGTGATTTTGAGCTAGTTTTTACGGCTCGACCTGGTCTTCGATCAGAGGACCGTGCACAAGTGTCAATGACGACCTTTCCCTGAGGTCGAACCTGTTGTTTTTTTTTTGAGATATCCAAACATGATATGGTGTATGGCGCAGTCCGGGAATGTGATTTTGATCGTGCGCTCCTTGTTGGAGTCTATTTTTCGCGAGCCCCCAAGCACTGGGACTCGTCGGTCGTTTTTCGCATCTTGTAATCATGTTTGGGGTCATGCTCGTATGTGCGAGCGACCTTTTATAGTAGTGTGCTACTTTAGCGAAGCCGTGGAGTGCGACTTTAATTTTCAGGCGACATCCGGTTTTAGCTTGGCCCGGATTAATCCTTTGACAGACAAACATTTTTTATTTGGAAAACCAACGACTTAACGATACACATTTTTGGTGTTTCGAAGAATGACCATGATATTTAATTTGTTTTTTGAAAAGTGTACATAAGCATTTTCTGAGACGAGTCTAAGTTTCGAGCAATGCCTCGTGCAGCGAGCGCTGGCGCGCGCAGCGAGCACTGGGCGTGCTTCGATTGATGCCTTGCGAGGGTGAGCAGCAGCGGACGCGACGCAGCACATAGGCTGCGCGCATCGTGGCCAACGATGGCTGCGTGCGTGTGGCCTATGGCTGTGCGTTGCGTGGTGATGTGCGTACCTTGTGTTACGATTAAATCGTTTTAAAATTTTAATTTGAAATTTTCAGTTCATGTAATTTTTAATTAATTTTAAAATTAATAATTTAAATTGTTTTCTTGGATTTTAATTTTGAATATTATAATTGTAATAAATTTTATTTATTCTAATTATTTTACTAAAATTAAAATCTTGAATTAATTTAAATTCGACTGAAAATAAATCAAATAAATGGATTCAATGATAAATTTATATGAGCTTTAAATTTTAATTAAATTTGTATGTTTCCGGTTAGACTCGAAATACATTTTTATGTTTAAAATTAGTAAAGCATATGAATTTATTGGTTTAAGTCGGAGCACTTTTTAGTCATAAACTCTTGATTAGGTCTACAAATCCCTTAAGGTTAAACAACTTGATTAGAATTAATAAGGACTGAATAAAGACTTTTCCTATAATTTCTAAAACAAAATGCTCAACTACCACCAAACTAAACCAAAATTCGTCAAAGCTATTGAAAAGTAATTTCAGAATATCTTTTCATCATATATCTAAAGAGTTCCTAAACTCAGTGGGAGCTTAGTGTTTGTTATTCAACAAACTAAGGCCCAAGTATAGATATACGTTTCATTGTGATTTATTCAAATGAGACACAAGGGTATTGTTTCTACCACGAATGTTTTGAGAACATAATGTTTGTTTGCTCGAAATAATGTCCTTTTGGAGATTCGTTTCCAAAATGACAAGTGGGAGAAAATAGACCTCGAAAGTCTTCGAGGCGAACAACAAACATAAACGGACATTCCGGAGGCTTTTCGAAGTTCTTCAGAAAATCCGTACACTTATTCTTAAGGACTTTAGAAGTGGCTTTAAAGAATAGACATCTCTTAGAAGACTTTACAAGTGCTTCAAGGAGAACAGAATATTCAAAGGACTTTCAAGTGGCTATTGATATTCTATTGTTTGATGTTCGATACCCAAGTAAACATGAAGATCAGGTCACTGAAGCTATGCGATTCTTCTATTAGATAGTGAAGAACCTACAACTTGCAGTCAAACTATTATCACATAGATAAATGAGTTTGTGACTTGTAAGAGGGCTATGACGAAACCCAGATTCCCTAAAATGGTTAGAGGCCATATATAGACTATATGTTTAATTGGTTAAAGGCCATAAAACATACTCAATGTTTTGATGACAAAATTGAAATTTTGTTGATTTGCAAGAAAAGTTTCACACCTATTGGTTGCAAGTTTGTTTTAAGGAATAAAAACCATCAAACATGGAATTGTGTTCACACACAAAGCTAGATTAGTTGCTAAAGGTTCCAAGAAAATTCACGGTGTGGATTGTGTTGAAACCTCATGCATAATCGTAATGCTCAAGTCTATAATTCAAGCAATGATTGCATATTGGTACATATAGCAATTGGATGACAAAACGTATTCCTCAATCAAATGTTGGAATAAACTATGTACATGGTATGTCATAGGATTTGTGGATCCAAATAAATGCTTGAAAAGGAAAGCTAGCTTATGAAATCTAAGTACAGATTTAAGCAAGCAATTGGGAATTGGAACTGCATTTTAGTGAAGCTATTAAGTATTTTAGTTTCATAAAATGTACATGATTCTTATAAATATATAAGAAGTTTAGTGGGAGTACATAAAACTTAATTGGTCCTATGTGTATCACACACATATCTCTCTATTGTGAAATAACATTCAAATGCTAAATACTTAGATTTGAAATTATTCATCAATGATGGACCATGGCGAAACTTAGTACATACTGGGTATTAAGATCTGGTTACAAAGATCTTATAATATTGTTTTAGATTAAGTAATGGAATTTACTAAATCAAACACGAAAGACTCCATTGGAGATGTTCGACCCATATGAATAAATCTAAGTAAAAGATGTTTGAACTATGTATAAGCATTTACTAAGTTAAACATCAAAGGATCTAAGTGAGATTCTTAAACCTATATTATATGTCAAAGAATTTAGCTGGATTCAGTATCTACTGAAATTGAATGAGCTAAAGTTACATGAATAGAATTCAATTGAGAATAATTCTGCAAAAGAATTTATCATGTATGATATAATATGAGGATCGCCAAAAATATATCGTATGGCTTTAGGCATAACGAACATATACCAATCTCTATTGATCTAAGTGAAGATCAACTAGATTGAGATCAAGAATACTTATGGTACTTGAAAAGGTACATAAGAATAGTTCTTGATTCAAGGAAATAAAGATATGCTAAATATTGATGCTACACGCATAAACACTGGCAAAGGATCAAGAAAGATTCCTTTGGAGTTATCCATTGACAAGGACGAGCTAAAGAGCATCGTGTTTTGAAATGGCTACATGGAATGGAGACCATGAGTTGTTGCGTGGGAAATTAAAATAATAATTTCTATGTTCTAAGATACAGCTGGAAAGTCTTCCACATATCCGTGAACTGCTTGGATAAGTAAATATAAACCAAAGCATCACTAGCAACCTAAACAGTTGAAGTAAAAGTAATTATTGCCTAAGAAGCAATAAAACAGAGCTGTTTACATTAAAAAGTTCTTCACTGAACTTGGGTGGATCACATGTCTGCTGAGTTGATGGTTCTTCATTGCAAAATACGTAGAACCACTATTGTAGTAAGAAAGACTAGATTACATAATAAACAAACTCAAAAGATCTTGTCATCTTATCTCGAAAAACATTCGATGAAAGGGATATTAAGATTGGCAAAGCATGATAACTAAACCTATGCAACAAGTGAGAAGCAACACTCACATTGTAGCACTGGAAATCAAGCATAGCTTTGAAATTCCATGAACTGTTTTAAAAAAATGGGTTTGAGGCCCATGGTTGTAAAACATTGGGGTTGAACATTTATCATATATGAAATGTAATTTCATATTCCATTTAATCTTGGTTTAGTATTAAATGATGAGTCCCTTCAATTTGACGATATATTCAAGATAGACTGTCAGGACCAGTCCTGTGACTAAGAAATGTCTATCAAGAGAACTTGAATGTCAAAAGTTGAAAATGATCCCTGGTCGGAGTTTTCTATAAAATTGGACGCATAGAAAACGTTAGACGACTAGAATGCAAGATGACTAGTAGTTCTGTTTCTTGAACTATGTGGGCATGGCAATGTCATAATCATTTGCATAGATACTTACTTTGGGAAGACTAGTATCGGACAGACCTATGAAACTTTACTATAAGAGATGAAAATCTGTCATAAGTAAATTTCATTAAAATTATTAGACACTAAATCCTCAATACCTGAGTGATTTGAGATTACTTGTTTGAGAACTGGTTGCTTTGACGTTGACCAACCGTCCCACCGTAAAAGGAGGCTATAAAGGCAACGCTCAGGTAATCACCTATCAAACGAAGTCTAATCTCAAGATCGCAAGATTGGGATTGTCCTCCCATAAATCGGGATGAGATGCTTAAAAGTTGTACAAGGCCACTCGGAGAGCTAGAAACTGTGAAATGCATGGCCGTGCTCGGATGAATCATAGGCTATGATTATCTGTTTATTTGATCAGTTGAACTCTGAAACCGAGAAACACCTCTGGACATAATAAGGATGACAGCTCTTACCTTATGTTCAAGAGCAAGCATCGAGCGACAAAGGAATTAGGTAAATGCACACTTGTCCCTAAGGACAAGTGGGAGACTGAAAGAAATAGTGCCCTTGGTCCAAGTATGCATATAATATTAAGTCTAATAAATGCGGTTCAGTATTAATTAACAAGTTAATAATTCAGTGAGATCAAGTGAGCTGAATGACTGACTAGAGGCCGCTTCAGTTCAAGTGGAATTAATTATATTAATCCACAGCTTACTCTTGACTGAACCCGTAGGGTCACACAAATAGTACGTAAACGGATCAAGTATTTAATGGCATTAAATACTCCATCTATGGATATTCGGAATCGACGGATCTTGGTTTCAGTGGGAGCTGAGATCGTCACAGGCAAGAAATGAATACTCCGGAAACTATGATATTGCCGAAAACGGAAATATGGATCGTATCGGAAATATAAATATTATCCAAGTCGTAGATGTTGCCGGAAACGGAAACATGGTACGTATCGGAAAATATTATCGGAATCGGAAATATTGCCGGAAACGGAAATATTGTTAGAATCGGAAATATTATCGGAATCGGAAAATAATTCCGGAAACGGAAATATTAAATATTTGTTCGAAACGGAAATTAATTCCGGAATCGGAAATATTAAATATTGTTCGTGTCGGAAATGAATTCCGGAACCGGGAATTTAATCGGAAGTGTATCGTACGAATAAGCATCGGACGAGGCCTGCCGGACGAAGGCCCAGCACGAAGTCGGGCCATCGCCCAGCAAGCCAAACGCACGCCACACACCCAGCCCAGGCCCAGCGCGCGCCAAGGCCACGGCTGTGTGGGCCTCGTGGCGTGGGCTGCTGCTCGCACGCACGCGCATGGGCGGCCCTCGTGGCTGCCGTGCGTGTGTGTGTTTGTGTTCATAAACGATTTCTAAAGCTATTAGGATTTGGTATATGATTAAATTCCTATTCCTAAAAGGATAAATTAATTAATTAGAGTTCTTATAGGATTCTAAGTTTAATTAATTCGTATCCTACTAGGATTCCAATTCCCTTTCCATACCTCTATAAATAAGAGCTAGGTCATAATTTTTAGACACGGGATTGAAGTATTCTAAAGGAAAGTTTTTGAAAGAAAAACCAGTCACACATTTGCCTACAAGTTGCCGAAAATTCCAAGTACCTTAAGGGCGATTCTAGTTGATCAAGCTTAAGGCGGATCCGGACGTGCTGTGGACTATCTACGGAGGGACGACACTTGGAGTCCTAAAGACTTGTTCTTGTTCGGTTCGGGAGCAGCTAGGGAGGGCACGCAACAAAGTGTATGCATCTAAACTATGCTAAATGATTATGTGTAAATAATATGCTTTCCTGGCTTTATGATTTTTCCGCATGATTTATGTTTTGTCATATGAATCATAACCCCACACGACCACCACCACACAACCACCTTCTTCTTCAATTTTTTTGTTGGGTTATCCATGAATTGGGTTATTATTCTTGATGCATTTGGTTATATTTGTGATAATGAGACTTATTAGTCTGGGTTGATCCACCAAAAATTGACAGAAATTTGTTCCAAAAAATTGACAGTAAGTCGTATAGGGGGAGTTAATTGACAGAAATTTGTTAATGGAGTTTGCTGGGAGTGATTCATGATTTATTTTTGTTTTTTAATTTTAATTTGTGATGCAAATCAAATTGGGTTGAATCGTGTGGTAATTTTTTGTTAAATTTGTTGGTAAATGTTAAAGTTTTGTTGTTATATGTTAATGTTGTTGTGGAAGTTCGATCCGAATTTGGGTTTAGAACATATAGATTTGTGCGATTTTAGCCCCGTCTATATTCTAGACTATGTAAATTTAGTCCCGTGTATGGTCTAGACATATGCGAATTAAGCCATGTCCATGGTCTAGACTTATGCAAATTAAGCCTTATCCATGGTAGGAGCTTTAAATTTATAAGTCCCTTCCATGGATGGGGCCTAAAATGCATAAGTCTTTTTTTTTACAACTTAAATAGACATGGACTTATGCGATTTAAGCTTCGTCCATGGCCTAGACTTATGCAGATTAAGCTCGAACCATGGAACGAGCTTAAATTCACAAGTCTAGACCATGGATGGAGCCTAAAATGCATAAGTCTTTATTTTTTTTATCAACTTAAATAGATATGGACTTATGCGATTTAAGCTTCGTCCATGGTCTAGACTTATGCGGATTAAGCTCGAGCCATGGAACGAGCTTAAAATTCACAAGTCCATTCCATGGACAGAGCCTAAAATGAATAAGTCAACAACTTCAAAAATAATTAAATCGACATAGACTTATGAGTTTTTAGCTCCGACCATGACATAGACTTGTGAAGTTTAAGCTCCTTCCATGGTACGAGTTTAAACTACATAAGTCTATACCATGGTCGGAGCTAAAAACTCATAAGTCTGTACCATGGTACAGGCTTAAATTTCATAAGTCCGTACCATGGTACAAGCTAGAAATGCATAAGTTTATGAATTTTTTTTTCCCAAAAAAAAAATACATCTAGTGAATTTGATGTTCCACCGGTAGTCTCGGCCATGCAAAAATTGTTTTGCATTATGTCGCGATATGGTGGCCGACTTTAGTGTCGGCGGTGGTTTTCGGCGGGGGCTGGCGGTGGTTTCCGGTGGTGGCCGGTGGTGGAGGTCGGCGGTGGTGACCGGTGGTGGGCGGTAAAAAGGGGAATAAAGGTAAAAGTTAAAATGAGGGGGCAAATAAAGGGGGTATATGGGTAAAATATGAAGGAAATAATGCCCTTGGTCCAAGTATGCATTCTATGTTAAGTCTAATAAATGCGGTTCAGTATTAATTAACAAGTTAATAATTCAGTGAGATCAAGTGAGCTGAATGCCTAGCTAGAGGCCGCTTCAGTTCAAGTGGAATTAATGATATTAATCCACAGCTTACTCTTGACTGAACCCGTAGGGTCACACAAATAGTACGTAAACGGATCAAGTATTTAATAGCATTAAATACTCCATCTATGAATATTCGGAACCGACGGATCTTGGTTTCAGTGGGAGCTAAGATCGTCACAGGCAAGAAATGAATACTCCGGAAACGATGATATTGCCGGAAACGGAAATATGGATCGTATCGGAAATATGAATATTATCCAAGTCGTAGATGTTGCCGGAAACGGAAACATGGTACGTATCGGAAAATATTATTGGAAATGGAAATATTACCAGAATCGGAAATATTACCGGAAACGGAAATATTATCAGAATCGGAAATATTGCCGGAATCGGAAAATAATTCCGGAAACGGAAATATTAAATATTTGTTCGAAACGGAAATTAATTCCGGAATCGGAAATATTAAATATTGTTCGTATCGGAAATAGATTCCGGAAATGGAAATTTAATCGGAAGCGTATCGTACGAATTAGCATCGGACGAGGCTTGCCGGACGAAGGCCCAGCACGAAGCCGGGGCCAATCGCCCAGCAAGCATGCGCGCCACAAGCCCAGCCAAGGCAGCGCCCAGGCCTACCGCAAGGCAGGCCCAGCGCGCGCCAAGGGCCACGGCTGCGTGGGCCGTGCTACGCGGGCTGCTGCTCGCACGCGCATGGGCAGCCCTTGTGGCTGCCGTGTGTGTGTGAGTTTGTGCTCATGCGTGATTCCTGAATCTACAAGAGTCAGTGTATGATTAAATTTCTATTCCTAATTGGATAAATTAATTAAATAGAATTCATGTAGGATTCTAATTCCAATTAATTCGCATCCTACTAGGATTACGATTCCTTTTCCATAACTCTATAAATAAAGGCCTAGGGGTCATAATTTATACATAAGTTTCAAAGTATTCAAAAGTGAGTTTTTGAGAGAAAATTAAAACACACATCTTGCTCATAAAGTGCCGAAATTTTCTAGTACCTTAAGGGCGATTCTAGTTGGTCAATCTTAAGGCGGATCCGGACGTGCTGTGGACTATCTACGGAGGGACGACACTTGGAGTCCTAAAAGACTTGTTCTTGTTCGGTTCGGGCGCAGCTAGGGAGGGCACGCAACAAAGAGTATGCATCTAAATTATGCTATATGATTATGTGTAAATAATATGTTGTCCTGGGTTAATGGTTGTTTCCGCATGATATATGTAGTGTCATATGTATCATAACCTAACAGTGGTATCACGAGCCCCTTATTATTTTCATAATCTAAATTGCATGAACATGGTTAAATATTACAAATTTGCAAGAATTAAAAGGGGTGATTAATTTTCGTAATTGTTAATTAATTGCAAATTGCGTTTATTTAATTATATGTACGCAGTTTTTTCGGCAGTTTCTTCATTACTCATCCGAATTGAGTGATTTTTGTGTCAATTCCGCATGTAAAAGGCATTCTAAAATTTTCTGCCGAACCCAGAATTCTCAAATTCGAAGCCTAACTATGACTTTTCGAAGGTTTTAGTTTTTCGAATGCAAAATTTCGTAAATTTAAGATGTTAAATTAAATATTTGCGATTCTTGTTGATAAATCTTGAATTTTTGATTGACCTACTGCATATGTTTAACAAGTTTGAATGCCTAGTCTTGTTAATTATGCAATCTAATTTGTAATTATGATTAATTTGTTGAAAATTAGAATAAAATTTAGAATTAATTTGATTTTCATAATTAATTGTAATTTAATTAGAAACCTATGATTAAAAACCACCATAAAAATTGTAAATTTACGATAAATTTTAAATTTTTATGACCTAGACTTGAATCCATATCAATCGGAAATCAATTGGATAATAAATTTTCGATTTTTTCGCCCTAAAATTATGAAATTAATAATATTTATTAATTTGTCATTAATTTTAAATATAAATTTTAAATTTTTATGCGATTCGTTCAAATAACTTGCACGCACGAAGCAATGGACGCTTCGTGTTACCCTTAAGGGGTGTTGTATAATGCGGGCATGCGACGACGAGCAAGGGAGCTCGTCGCCCGTGCGGCACGAATGCAATGAGCAAGGGCGTAGTGCACGAGCACAAGGCAGCAGCCCTGCCTTGTGTCGTGTGCCACGAGCAATGAACGAATGGGCATGGGCGAAGGGCGAGCCAAGGCAGTCGCGTGTGGGCAGCAAGCGAGCTGCGCCACAACGCGCGCTGCCTCGCACAAGTGCGCGCAGCCTCGCGCGCAGCGAGCGCAAGCTCGCGTGCCACGAGCGCTGCGCCCAGCACTACTCGCGCGCGCAGCGCGCGATGTCGCTCGCCCAGCGAGCGATGTCGCGCCCCAGCGAGCGATGGCTCGCGCGCACAGCGCGCGATGTCGCCCGCCCAGCGAGCGATGTCGCGCCCCAGCGAGCGATGGCTCGCGCGCACAGCGAGCGAGCCAGCGCGCCCAGCGAGCGATGTCGCGCGCCCAGCGAGCGATCTCGCGCGCGCGCACTGCGAGCGATAGCTCGCGTGCGATGGGGCGCTGTGCGGAGGCTTGCGATAGGACAGCAGCAGCTATGCGACGAGCGCATGGGCTGCGCGCACATGGCCAGCAATGGCTGTGTGCGTACGGCCCATGGGCGTGCAACGCGTAGGGTGTTTTGCGTTACGATTAGATCGTTTTGAATGTTTAATTTGAAAATTTCAGTTCACGTAATTTTAATTAATTTTAAAATTAATAATTTGAATTAATTTCTTGGATTTTAATTTTGAATATTATAATTATAATAAATGTTATTTATTCTAATTATTTTACTAAAATTAAAATCATGAATTAATTTAAATGCGACTGAAATTAAATTAAACTTTTTGGATTCAATTATAAATTTATATGAGCTTTAAATTTTAATTAAATTTGTATGTTTCCGGTTAGACTAGAAATACAATTTTATGTTTAAAATTAGTAAAGCATATGAATTTATTGGTTTGAGTGGGAGCGCCTTTTAGTCATAAACTCTTGATTAGGTCTACAAATCCTTAAGGTTAAAACAACTCGATTAGAATTAATAAGGACTGAATAATTGGTAGATTATTGGTGCCCTTGATTAATTGCTGCAAATGTTTACGTGATGCATAATGTGTTTTACTAACCAGCTATGTGGGCCATTCATGATAATGAATGGGTGAATGGTATATATTGTATATGTACTGTTTTGCAGGTTATGAAGTGACTAGTATGGCCCAAATAGGATAGAAAATATGGTCTGCGTACCATTAATTTGAATGTAATTGGTCTAAAGTACCAAAGTTATTTTTCAATTCAAATATGGTCTGCGAACCATCAAATAATTGTAATTAGTTATAGCTTATCCTATTTGAAGAAAATGGTGCCTCCCACGGAGATTTTCAAGACGGACTTTGAAGTCAAAGCTTCAAGATGAAGTCGGGCCATACTAGATCACAAATATCTTATGCATGTTTTAAGTTATTTATTGTTTTAAATATGTCTTAAAATGCATGAGATCATAAGCTTGATTATGTTGCATGATTAAGGATTTTAGTTCACTTAAAATCTAACCAACATAGTAAGAGCCTTAAGTTCCAAACTTAAAAATTGAGTTAAAAGGTGCCATGCCAAAATATACACTTGCTTGGATATCCTTTACATCAATCTAGTAATAGTTTTCGCTCAGCGAGGTGTTACTTATTGGTCCTAAAGGGGCAAGGTACACAAATAATTGTGAGTACATGTTAGTTTTGGTGAAACTCAACGATATAAGTAAGGAGTCCTTTTATGTCGTGGCAAATTCGATAGGTTTACCTAATAAGTTCTTAGACGTACCTATCAACCAAGAATAGTTTCTAGACTATTAGCAAAAGGCTTTTGCTTACCTAAGATGTTCTAGGATTAAGTCGACAAACTGTGCTTAGTTCTTCAATGATTTTAGGATCTTGGAATCATTTTATTCACACCTGCCGGAACACATAACTTGAATAAAATGCTTAATAAACATTGAATTATGCATGTATGCTAGAATTTAAGTTTATTAAGAGAAACTGTGAATGGTTATTTATTTGTTTATTCTTTTTCAATTGTAGTTTTTAATATGGCAAACAACAATCAAAACATCATCATGGGTTCTGAGCTTATGGTCAAGCTGAACCTGACAAATTTTCTTGAATGGGAAGCTAAGCTAGTTGAAATAGTCAAACTCAATGGACTTGAGTATTTACTATCACATCCCATGCCAAGCTACTATGCCAGAGACATGACCCCTGAGAGATTTTACGCCTGGGATGCGGATCTCAAAAAGGTTATGAGTCTCATGCTGAACAATATCCCTGATGATTGGGCTAGAAGGTTTGTAGCCTATGAACCTTTTACGCTCATCAAGAATCTGAGGGATATCTGTCGTGGAAGTACGGAGGACAGGGACCTGAACGTCCATGAGTTGATTGAATCAATGTCTGGTCTAAAGGTTAGTTCTCCCAACAGGTGTTATAGGATGGAGGTCCAAGAAACACATGTTCAGCTCCTTCGCACTAAACAGAGGGTAGGCGTCCCACTGAGGTTCCATGTGGATCTTATGTGTTCATATTTTGATCGCCTAAGTCTACTAGGAACACCAATAAGCGAAAGGATGGCAGTCTCTGTCTTGCTCAATTCACTACACAGTGGGTTTGGTCGCTTCAAGCAACAATACCTAAGTGAACCAAGAGAAGAAACAGTTGCAGAATTTATTCACCTTGTCAGAAAGGCTGAAATAGTACTGGACTGTGAAGCCAAAGATTTACTCAAGGCTAGAAAGAGACCATTCAAGAAAGGTGGAAAGTCCAAGGGCAATGCTAAATCAAAGCAGGACAAGTCCACATCAAGCTGTCTTTATTGTGATGGAATAGGCCATTACAAAAGAGAATGTCCAAAGCTAAAGGAAGATCAGAAGAACGGAACAGTCGTTCCATCTTCAGGTATTTTCGTTATAGACTGTATACTTGCTAATTCAACTTCTTGGGTATTAGATACAGGTTGTGGCTCACACTTATGTTCCAATCCACAGGGACTAAGAAGAAGTAGAAAGTTAAGCAAGGGTGAAGTCGACCTACGAGTGGGAAATGGAGCACGGATTGCTGCATTAGCTGTAGGAACTTACTATTTGTCGTTGCCCTCCGGGCTAGTTTTGGAACTGGAAGAATGTTTCCATGTTCCAAGTCTTACTAAAAACATCATTTCAGTTTCTTGCTTAGATGCTAAGGGATTTTCCTTTATAATAAAAGACAATAGTTGTACGTTTTATTTAAAAGAGATGTTTTATGGATCTGCTAGATTAGTCAATGGACTTTATTTATTAGATCACGACAAACAAGTATATAACATAAATACCAAAAAGGCCAAAAAGGATGATTCAGATCTCACCTATCTGTGGCATTGTCGATTAGGCCATATAAACTTGAAACGCTTAGAAAGACTTCAAAGAGAAGGAATTCTAGAACCATTTGACTTAGAGGATTATGGTAAATGCGAATCATGTTTACTTGGCAAAATGACAAAGCAACCTTTCTCTAAAGTTGGAGAAAGAGCAAATGAACTATTGGGTTTAATCCATACAGATGTATGTGGACCAATGAGTACAAATGCTAGAGGTGGTTTCAGCTACTTTATCACTTTCACTGATGACTTCAGTAGGTATGGTTATGTCTACCTAATGAAGCATAAGTCTGAATCCTTTGACAAATTCAAGGAATTTCAGAGTGAAGTAGAGAATCAATTAGGCAAGAAGATTAAGGCACTGCGGTCTGATAGAGGCGGTGAATATCTGAGCTATGAATTTGATGACCATCTGAAAGAATGTGGAATTCTATCAGAATTGACTCCTCCTGGAACACCACAATGGAACGGTGTGTCAGAACGGAGGAACAGAACCTTGCTAGACATGGTCAGGTCAATGATGGGTCAGGCCGAACTTCCATTAGAATTTTGGGGACATGCACTAAATACAGCTGCACTCACTATAAATAGAGCTCCGTCTAAAGCTGTCGAAAAGACTCCATACGAATTATGGTTTGGAAAGCCTCCAAATGTGTCTTTTCTTAAGATTTGGGGATGTGAAGTATACGTCAAACGATTAATTTCAGACAAACTTCATCCAAAATCTGACAAATGTATCCTTGTGGGCTATCCAAAGGAAACAAAGGGGTATTACTTCTACAATACATCTGAGAACAAAGTGTTTGTTGCTCGAGATGGTGTCTTTTTGGAGAAGGATCACATTTCCAAAATGACAAGTGGGAGAAAAGTAGACCTCGAAGAAATTCGAGTCGAACAACAAACTCTAGAGAATGCTCAAGATGACATTCAGGATGAAACTCAGAGATCTTTAGAAGAATCTGGTGAGAATCATGGTCAATCTAGAAATGTTACCCCGCGTAGATCGCAAAGATATAGATCTCAACCGGAAAGGTACTTAGGTATTTTGACGAACGAGAGCTATGACGTTCTATTACTTGAAAGTGATGAACCTGCGACTTACAAGCAAGCTATGACGAGCCCTAGCTCCAAGCAGTGGCAAGAAGCCATGCAATCTGAATTAGACTCCATGTCTGAAAACCAAGTATGGGATTTGGTCGATTTGCCAGATGGCTACCAAGCCATTGGAAGCAAATGGGTTTTCAAACTGAAAAAGGACAAGGATGGGAAACTTGAAGTTTTCAAAGCTAGATTGGTTGCAAAAGGTTACAGGCAAGTCCACGGTGTGGATTACGATGAAACCTTTTCACCAGTTGCAATGCTAAAGTCTATTCGAATAATGTTAGCAATCGCTGCATATTACGATTACGAAATATGGCAGATGGATGTCAAAACTGCTTTCTTAAACGGCGTTTTAACAGAAACTGTGTTTATGACACAGCCTGAAGGTTTTGAGGATCCAAAGAATGCTAAAAAGGTATGCAAGCTAAAGAAGTCAATCTACGGATTGAAGCAGGCATCCAGGAGCTGGAATATACGTTTTGATGAAGCAGTCAGTGACTTTGGTTTCATCAAGAACGCGGACGAATCTTGTGTATACAAGAAGGTCAGTGGGAGCAAAATTGCTTTCCTAGTATAATATGTCGACGACATATTGCTTATCGGAAATGACATTCCTATGTTGAACTCTGTCAAGATTTGGCTTGGGAAATGTTTTTCGATGAAGGATCTAGGAGAAGCACAGTACATATTGGGCATCAAGATTTACAGAGATAGATCTAAAAAGATGATTGGACTTAGTCAAAGCACTTATATCAATAAGGTGCTTGATAGGTTCAAGATGGCGGACTCCAAGCGAGGCTACCTACCCATGTCTCATGGAATGACTCTAAGCAAGACTCAGTGCCCAAAAACACTTGATGAGCGTAGACGAATGAATGGGATTCCATATGCATCATTGATTGGTTCAATAATGTATGCTATGATATGTACACGCCCGGATGTTGCGTACGCACTCAGTGCTACGAGCAGATACCAGTCAGACCCAGGAGAGGCGCATTGGACTGCTGCCAAGAACATTCTGAAGTACCTGAAAAGGCACAAAGATGACTTCCTGGTCTATGGTGGAGATGATGAATTAATTGTTAAAGGCTATACGGACGCAAGTTTCCAAACCGACAAAGATGATTTCAGATCACAGTCTGGGTTTGTCTTCTGCCTCAACGGAGGAGCAGTAAGCTGGAAAAGTGCTAAGCAAAGCACCATTGCGGATTCTACAACTGAAGCGGAGTACATTGCTGCACATGAAGCAGCAAAGGAAGCTATATGGCTAAGGAAGTTCATAGGAGAACTTGGTGTAGTCCCCTCCATTAAAGGACCAATAGCCCTGTATTGTGATAATAACGGAGCTATTGCACAGGCAAAAGAGCCTAGACACCACCAGAGAGTCAAGCATGTACTTCGTAGATTTCACCTTCTACGAGAGTTCGTTGAAAGAAAAGAAGTCGAGATAAGCAAAATTGGAACTGATGACAACATATCAGATCCATTAACTAAACCTCTGCCGCAAGCGAAGCACAACTCGCACACTGCAGCTATGGGAATCAAGCATATTGGAGAATGGCTTTGATGTCTCTGTTTAATGTTTTAAAGTTTTAGAGTTTAAATCTTTGTAAAACATTATTGGTTAATCATTCACAATAAATGAAAGAAATTCATTTTTCCATTTAATTTGTGGTTTATTAAATGATGAGTCCCTTCAATTTGACGATATATTCAAGATAGACTGTCAGGACCAGTCCTGTGACTAAGAAATGTCTATCAAGTGAACTTGAATGTCAAAGGTTGAAGATGGTCCCTAATTGGAGTTTTCTATAAAATTGGACGCATAGAAAACGTTAGACGATTAGAGTGCAAGATGACTAGTAGTTCTGTTTCTTGAACTATGTGGACATGGCAATGTCATAATCATTTGCATAGATACTTACTTTGGGAAGACTAGTATCGGACAAGACCTATGAAACTTTACTGTAAGAGATGAAAGTCTGTCATAAGTAAATTTCATTAAATTATTAGACACTAAATCCTCAATACCTGAGTGATTTGAGATTACTTGTTTGAGAACTGGTTGCTTTGACGTTGACCAACCGTCGCACCGTAAAAGGAGGCTATAAAGGCAACGCTCAGGTAATCACCTATCAAACGAAGTCTAATCTCAAGATCGCAAGATTGGGATTGTCCTCCCATAAATCGGGATGAGATGCTTAAAAGTTGTACAAGGCCACTCGGAGAGCTAGAAACTGTGAAATGCATGGCCGTGCTCGGATGAATCATAGGCTATGATTATCTGTTTATTTGATCAGTTGAACTCTGAAACCGAGGAACACCTCTGGACATAATAAGGATGACAACTCTTACCTTATGTTCAAGAGCAAGCATCGAGCGACAAAGGAATTAGGAAATGCACACTTGTCCCTAAGGACAAGTGGGAGACTGAAGGAAATAATGCCCTTGGTCCAAGTATGCATTCTATGTTAAGTCTAATAAATGCGGTTCAGTATTAATTAACAAGTTAATAATTCAGTGAGATCAAGTGAGCTGAATGCCTAGCTAGAGGCCGCTTCAGTTCAAGTGGAATTAATGATATTAATCCACAGCTTACTCTTGACTGAACCCGTAGGGTCACACAAATAGTACGTAAACGGATCAAGTATTTAATAGCATTAAATACTCCATCTATGAATATTCAGAACCGACGGATCTTGGTTTCAGTGGGAGCTAAGATCGTCACAGGCAAGAAATGAATACTCCGGAAACGATGATATTGCCGGAAACGGAAATATGGATCGTATCGGAAATATGAATATTATCCAAGTCGTAGATGTTGCCGGAAACGGAAACATGGTACGTATCGGAAAATATTATTGGAAATGGAAATATTACCAGAATCGGAAATATTACCGGAAACAGAAATATTATCAGAATCGGAAATATTGCCGGAATCGGAAAATATTTCCGGAAACGGAAATATTAAATATTTGTTCGAAACGGAAATTAATTCCGGAATCGGAAATATTAAATATTGTTCGTATCGGAAATAGATTCCGGAAATGGAAATTTAATCGGAAGCGTATCGTACGAATTAGCATCGGACGAGGCTTGCCGGACGAAGGCCCAGCACGAAGCCGGGGCCAATCGCCCAGCAAGCATGCGCGCCACAAGCCCAGCCAAGGCAGCGCCCAGGCCTACCGCAAGGCAGGCCCAGCGCGCGCCAAGGGCCACGGCTGCGTGGGCCGTGCTACGCGGGCTGCTGCTCGCACGCGCATGGGCAGCCCTTGTGGCTGCCGTGTGTGTGTGAGTTTGTGCTCATGCGTGATTCCTGAATCTACAAGAGTCAGTGTATGATTAAATTTCTATTCCTAATTGGATAAATTAATTAAATAGAATTCATGTAGGATTCTAATTCCAATTAATTCGCATCCTACTAGGATTACGATTCCTTTTCCATAACTCTATAAATAAAGGCCTAGGGGTCATAATTTATACATAAGTTTCAAAGTATTCAAAAGTGAGTTTTTGAGAGAAAATTAAAACACACATCTTGCTCATAAAGTGCCGAAATTTTCTAGTACCTTAAGGGCGATTCTAGTTGGTCAATCTTAAGGCGGATCCGGACGTGCTGTGGACTATCTACGGAGGGACGACACTTGGAGTCCTAAAAGACTTGTTCTTGTTCGGTTCGGGCGCAGCTAGGGAGGGCACGCAACAAAGAGTATGCATCTAAATTATGCTATATGATTATGTGTAAATAATATGTTGTCCTGGGTTAATGGTTGTTTCCGCATGATATATGTAGTGTCATATGTATCATAACCTAACAAAATATAAGGGCGGTTTTGAGTAATGTGGGGCGGTAAATAGTAAGCCCCTTAAATAATTTAATTTTCAATATAACAACTTATTGAAATTAGCAGCATGTAATCTAAATATTTTTGGAAATCATTAAAATCAAATTATGATAATAGTTCAATATTTATACAAAAATCTAAATATTAATGATAATTTAAATTTATTAATTAGTAAATAAAAGGTCATCACACATATAATAAATAATTAAATACGATAATTGAGATACATTATGTAAAGAGGACAATACATAGAATTTAGAAATATTAAAATACATCAAGACCTAATAATTGAAAGACGGGAAATTAAAGCGTAAATACGAACATCATTATTTCTATTAAGATTTTATCTTAAGTTGAATAGTTCACGAAAGTGCTTCTGAACTTGGCCCATTTGTGTTCAACCAAATCATTCTTCAAAGACGTATTGATTTCTCTATCACGAAGATCCACTCGCGTAGCCATCAAAGGGGTTAAATTGGGATCTAGATATCGTCCGGCAGTAACAGTGAAAGTCGTTGATCTTCTCCTTGATGATCCTGCCTGCCAGATTCTCGGGTTTCTCTGTAGAAAATTCTCTTGGATCCCAGTAGTTCGGGTAATTGTCACGCTCATCTTCCAGGATCATATTGTGCATGATGATACACGCTATTACGATTTTCCAAAGCAGCTCGACACTCCATGCCAAAATCGGTTGTCTTGTTATTGCAAATCGTGCCTGTAGAAGACCAAAAGCACGCTCAACATCTTTTCTAATACTTTCTTATTTGATAGTAAACAACCTTTGTCTAGGAGCTTGTGGGGCGGTTATGGCAGAAACAAATGTTGCCCATTTTGGATAGATCACATCTGTAAGATAATACCCTTGGTTATAGGTACTTCCATTCACACTGAAATAAACTTGGGGAGCTCGACCATTCAAAACATCATCAAAGATTGGAGAACGCTGAAGAATGTTAATATCGTTGCACGTCCCTGACGTACCAAAAAAGGCATGCCAAATCCATTAATCCCAAGAAGCAACAACTTCTAAGATCATTGTCGACCTTTTAGATCTTCCTTGATACACCCCTTTCTAACCAGCTGGACAATTTTGCCACTCCTAATGTATACAATCGATGCTCCCCATCATGCCAGGAAAACCCTATTCTCTTCCCCTTGTCTAAGGACACGAACAAGATCTTCATACGTTGGTTTACGAAGATATTCTGTTGAGAATTCACGAATCACTCCGTCAACAAAATGCGTAAGGCATTCTCTTGCCGTACCTGGCCCGAGTTTTAGATATTAGTCAACTTGATCAGCAGCACAACCGAATGCTAACATCCTCATTGTTGCAGTGCATTTTTTTATTGTAGAAGCATCGAGCCGCATAGTGGCATCTGGAGTTGTTGAAATAATCGATCAATTACAGTCAACTTATTCACTATCTTCACGAATAGAGCTTTTCGTATACGAAACCTACGCCAGAATTTGTCCTCTCCATATAATGGATGGTCACTGAAGTAATATGCAAACAACCGATCATGTGCTCCTTCACGATCCCTTGGTACGACTATCCTTTTCTTTCTTTCAGGCTTTGAACCATCAACTTTTTATTTTTGCACAGCGATGTTAATGTTAGGTTATGACAAATATAAAACATATATTTCATGCGGAAAAACCATAAAGCCAGGAATCCAAATTAATTGCCACATAACAATTAGCATAATTTAGGATGCATACATTTGTAGCGTGCCCTCCCTAGCTGCTCCCGAACCGAACAAGAACAAGTTTAGGACTCCAAGTGTAGTCCCTCCGTAGATAGTCCACAGCACGTTCGGATCCGCCTTAGATTCAATTAACTAGAATTTAGCCTAAGGTATTATGTTATTCGGTTATAATTTGTGGCAAATTATTAACTTTAGTTTTTAACTTAAAACTATATGAATACTTGAATTGATGTGTTATAAATTGTGATTGCCATCACCTATTTATAGGGTAGGATTATCGGAACTAGAAACCTACTAGGATTTAATTAACCTAATCTTATTAGAATTAGATGCCAATTAAATCTATTAAGTCAGTGTTTAATTCAACAACTAACTCTAGTAGTTTTAGGAAAATAATCTTTAATCGAACTAATCCTAAACGCTTAAGGATTCGATGCATGCATGAACTAAACAAACACACACGCACAGCCCACGAAGGGAGCTGGGCGCGCGCGCGTAGAGCTCGGCCCAACAGCGCTGGCTCGCAGCCCATGCTTGGGTGCGCCAGCCTGCTGGCCTTGCCTTGCTCGCTGGGCCTGACCTTGCGTGCAGCTTGGCTGGGCCTTGCGTGCCTTGGAGGGCTGCTGGCTCGCCTTGCTGTGTGCGGGCTTCGCTAGGCGCAGGCCTGGCTTCGTGTTGGGCCTTGCGTCTAGCAATCTCGTCCGATGTTTATTTCGTACGACGCGCTTCCGATTAATTTTCGGATTCCGGAATTCATTTCCGATTCGAACAATATTTAATATTTCCGATTCCGCAATTAATTTCCGTTTCGAACAAATATTTAATATTTCCGATTCCGGAATTATTTTTCCGATACAGATAATATTTTCGATTCCGACAATATTTTCGTTCCCGACAATATTTCCGATTCCGGCAATATTTTCATGTCCGATAATATTTTCCGATACGTACCATGTTTCCGTTTCCGGCAACATCTACGACTTGGATAATATTTATATTTCCGATACGATCCATATTTCCGTTTCCGGCAATATCATCGTTTCCGGAGTATTCATAATTTGCCTTTTGACGATTTCAGCTCCCACTGGAACCGAGATCCGTCGATTCCGAATATCCATAAATGGGTATGTAATTAACTTAAATACTTGATCCGTTCACATACTATTTGTGTGACCCTACGAGTTCATTCAAGAGTAAGTTGTGGATTAATAATATTAATTCCACTTGAACTGAAGCGGCCTCTAGCTAGGCATACAGTTCACTTGATCTCACTGAATTATTAACTTGTATAATTAATTAATACTGAACCGCATTTATTAGACTTAGCATTGAATGCATACTTGGACCAAGGGCATTATTTCCTTCAGTCTCCCACTTGTCCTAAGGGACAAGTGTGCATTTCCTAATTCCTTTGTCGCTTGATGCTTTCTCATGAACATAAGGTAAGAGTTGTCATCCTTATTATGTCCAGAGGTATTTCTCGGTTTCAGAGTTCAACTGATCAAATAAACAGATAATCATAGCCTATGATTCATCTGAGCACGGCCATGCATTTTACAATTTCTAGCTCTCCGAGTGGCCTTGTACAACTTTCAGCATCTCATCCCGATTTATGGGAGGATAATCCCAATCTTGTGATCTTGAGGTTAGACCTCGTTTGATAGGTGATTACCCGAGCGTTGCCGTTATAGCCTCCTTTTACGGTGTGACGGTTGACAATGTCAAAGTAACCAGTTCTCAAACAAGTAATCTCAAATCACTCAGGTATTGAGGATTAGTGTCTAATAATTTTAATGAAATTTACTTATGACAGATTTTCATCTCTTACAGTAAAGTTTCATAGGTCTATCCGATACTAGTCTTCCCAAAGTAAGTATTTATGCAAATGATTGCGACATTGCCATGTCCACATAGTTCAAGAAACAGAACTACTAGTCATCTTGCATTCTAGTCGTCTAGCGCTTTCTATGCGTCCATCTTTATAGAAAACTCCGACCAGGGACCATTTTCAACTTTTGACATTCAAGTTCACTTGATAGACATTTCTTAGTCACAAGACTGGTCCTGACAGTCTATCTTGAATATATCGTCAAATTGAAGGGACTCATCACTTAATACTAAACCAAGATTAAATGGAATATGAAAATACATTTCATATATGATAAATGTTCAACCTCAATGTTTTACAACCATGGGCCTCAAACCCATCTTTAAACAGTTCATGGAATTCAAAGTTATGCTTGATTTCCAGTGCTACAATGTGAGTGTTGCTTCTCACTTGTTGCATAGGTTTAGTTATCATGCTTTGCCAATCTTAATATCCTTTTCATCGAATGTCTTTCGAGATAAGATGATAAGATCTTTTGAGTTTCTTTATTATGTGATCTAGTCTTTCTTACTTCAATATTGGTTCTACGCATTTTGCAATGAAGAACCATCAAGTCAGCAGACATGTGATCCACCCAAGTTCAATGAAGAACTCTTTAATGTAAACAACTCTATTTTATTGCTTCTTAGGGAATAATTACTTTTACTTCAACTGTTTAGGTTGCTAGTGATGCTTTGTTTGGATTTGCTTATCCAAGCAGTTCACGGATATGTGGAAGACTTTCCATCTGTATCTTAAACATAGAAATTAATATTTAATTTCCCACGCAACAACTCATGGTCTTCAATCCATGTTGCCATTTCAAAACACGATTCTCTATAGCTCGTCCTTGCCAATGGTTAACTCCAAAGGGATCTTGCTTGATCCTTTGTCAGTGTTTATGCGTGTAGCATCAATATTTAGCATATCTTTATTTCCTTGAATCAAGAACTTTTCTTATGTACCTTTTCAAGTACCATAAGTTTTTCTTGATATCAATCTAGTTGATCTTCACTTAGATCAATAGAGATTTGTATATGTTCGTCATGCCTAAAGCCTTACGATACATTTTCGGCGATCCTCATATCATATCATACATGATAAATTCTTTTGCAGGATAATTCCCAATTGAATTCTTTTCATGTAACTTTAGCTATCCAATTTCAGTAGATACTAAATCCAGCTAAATTCTTTGACATATAATATAGGTGAAGAATCTCATTAGATTCTTTGATGTTTAACTTAGTAAATGCTTATACATAGTTCAAACATTCATTACTTAGATTTATTCATATGGGTCGAATATCTCCAATGGAGTCTTTCATGTTTGATTTAGTAAATGTCATTACTTGATCCAAAACAATATTATAAGATCTTTGTAAATAGATCTTAATACCCAGTATGTATTAAGTTTCGCCTTGGTCCATCATTGATAAATAATTTCAAATCTAAGTCATTAGCATTTGAATGTTATTTCGCAATAGAGAGATATGTGTGTGATACACATAGGAACAATTAAAGTTTATGTACTCCCACTAAACTTCTTATATATCTACAAGAATCATGTACATTTTATGAAACTAAAATACTTATTAGCTTCACTAAAATACAATTCCAATTCCAATTCCCAATTGCTTGCTTAAATCTGTACTTAGATTTCATAAGCTAGCTTTCTTTTTCAAGTATTTATTTGGATCCACAAATCCTATGACATATCATGTACATAGTTTATTCCAACATTTGATTGCGGAAGATGTTTTGTCATCCAATTTCCATATGTACCAATATGCAATCATTGCTTGAATTATAGACTTGAGAATTACGATTATGCATGAGGCTTCAACACAATCCATGCCATGAATTTGCTTGTAACCTTTAGCAACTAATCTAGCTTTATGTGTGAACACAATTCCATGTTTGATGGTTTTTATCCTTAAAACCAATTTGCAACCAATAGATGTAAATCATTCTTGCAAATCAACAAAATTTAAATTTTGTCATCAGAACATTGAGTATGTTTTTATGGCCTTTAACCAATTAAACATTAAGTCTATATGGCCTCTAACCATTTTAGGGAATCTATATTTCGTCATAGATTTCTTACAAGTTACATACTCATTATTATCTTGATAATAGTTTGACTGCAAGTTGTAGGTTTCTTCACTATCTAATAGAAGAATCTCATAGTTTCAGTGACCTGAACTCTATGTTTCTTCAATATCTTATAGAAGAATCTCATAGTTTCAGTGACTTGAACTCTATGTCTACTTGGGTATAGAACATCAAACAATAGAATATCAACAGGCACTTTGAGAGCCCTTTGAATATTTGTTCTCCTTGAAGCACTTGTAAAGTCTTTTAAGAGATGTATATTCTTAAAATCCACTTCTAAAGTCCTTAAAGAATACGTGTTCGGATTTTCTAAAGAACTTCGAAAAGTCTCTGGAATGTCCGTTTATGTTTGTTCTTCGCCTCGAATACTTTCGAGGTCTATTTTCTCCCACTTTTCATTTTGGAAACGAATCTCCAAAAGGACATTATTTCGAGCAAACAAACATTATGTTCTCAAAAATTCGTAGTAGAAATAATACCCTTGTGTCTCATTTGAATAAATCACAATGAAACATATATCTATACTTGGGCCTTAGTTTGTTGAATAACAAACACTAAGCTCCCACTGAGTTTAGCAACCCTTTAGATATATATATATATATTATTGAAAAGATATTCTGAAATTACTTTTCAATAGCTTTGACTAATTTGGTTTAGTTTGGTGGTAGTTGAGCATTTTGTTTTAGAAATTATAGGAAATGTCTTTATGATTCATCATTGATCGAATCAAGTACTAATTGACTTCGATCATTCCAACTTAGATATGCCATATCTTAGGGAGCTAGATCGTGAAATTACAACACACAATCATTGATGATCATTTTTGGTCTTAAAGTAATCATCGTCATGATCTAACCTAGATCTTTATGATTTCTTGCCATGTGGATTTTATACTTCTGAATCTTTGAACTAGCCAAACAGATTCAAACTTATATCACTTTGAGTAAATAAACCAATATTGACTCAAATCTTGGTGAAATAATAAAGTCATAAAATCTTTCTTTAGCTTTGAACTCTATTCTCTAGGGGTTCTAACAATAGTTCATATCTTTTGTTACTTTCAACAAGTAAGACTAACTTGTCTTGAATGATCTTGAAATCAATCAACTTTCAAAAGTCCATCAAAATAGAGCTTTAGAACGTTAACTTGTTGATATGGTCTAAGCAACAATGCCAAAGATTATTGGAACTCAAATCAAGGGATTGATTTGAACCTAGTAAAGTTCTTCTTGTTAAAGAGTTGTTTGTTTTAATAAAGCATACATGACTCAACCCGTAAATGACCATTTCATTCAAATAAACAAACAAACATTGTTTTTGTTTTTCTTGAATGTGAGTCTTTCTGTGTTTGAAGCAGAAATTTAGGTATGCTGATTATGGAACAAAATAGCCATTAAGTTCCAGCCTTGAAAGGACTTAAAACAAACTAGATGACCCTACAACTAATGTAGCATTGCCATGCTTCATTTCCCACTTGTAGGTCATTAGTGTATCCTAGCTTCCATTGTTTGAGTTATTACCGAAGTAAGAACCTCGAGCGGTATATGATACCTAGGAAGTTTGATTGCTAGGTCACTTCTCTTTTAAACATAAACTTATAGGTAGAAACGGAATCGTAAATTCCTTTCATTTGTTCCTTGTTTTCCTATTTCTTGTACCCTTTCTTATAGTCTTAAGAATTGACTTCTCTAGTGTTGACTTTTATACTTTGTTAGACATGTCCAATGTCACTCCAACAAAGTTCTTACCATTTTATTTATGTTGAATATTCTTTTTTAACTAGATGATCTTACCAGAAGCTTCTAAAGTTCTCTAAGCATCGATCTATTCGAATGTCTAGAGACTAGACTCATTCGAGAATTAAATAGACAAAGATATTAGGTTGTTAACCATTGGTAAAGCTGAGCGTTTAAACTCAATGCTTTATGATCTCAAAACTACATTGTATTTAGAATTCACAAGCACCAATCGGTTTGCCATTCGACTTTGATACTCGAAAACAACCATAAAAGTCGATATAAGAAACGTACATTTAAATTGCTCATTTTCTCTCATTTTCGTGAATCGTTCTTGGATTCACTACCAATCGAGGAAATTTACTGTTACCTTTCTAAAAGGATTTACTAATAATTAAAACATACATTGAAGCATGCAAAGTCTAAACATTTATCATGAGTAACAACTTGAAAATTAGAGCAATCATGCAATTTTAAACAAGTCATTGGCATTTTATTCGAATTTATTGTTCCGGAAGGTGTGAATAAAATGATTCCAATACCCTTAAATCATTGAAGAATTAAGCACATTATGTATTTAGACTTAATTCTAAAATATTTTAGGTAAGCAAAGCCTTTGCTAATAGTCTAGAAACTATCTTGGTTGATAGGTACGTCTAAGAACTTATTAGGTAAACCTATCCCATTTGCCACGACATAAAAGGACTCCTTACTTATATCGTTGAGTTTCACCAAAACTAACATGTACTCACAATTATTTGTGTACCTTACCCCTTTAGGATCAATAAGTAACACCTCGCTTAGGCGGAAAACTATTACTAAGATTGATGTAAAGGTTATCCAAGTAAGTGTTATTTTGGCATGACACCTTTTAACTCAATTTTTAAAGTTTGGAACTTAAGGCTCTTACTATGTTGGTTAGATTTTAAGTGAACTAAAATCCTTAATCATGCAACACAATCAAGCCACAATCTCATGCATAATTAAGACATATTTAAAGCAATAAATAACTTAAAGCATGCATAAGATATAATTGTGATCTAGTATGGCCCGACTTCATCTTGAAGCTTCAAGTTCAAACTCCGTCTTGAAAATGGATTGGAAACTCCGCCTTGAATTTCACCATGGGAGACGCCATTTTCTTCAAATAGGATAAACTATAATTGAAACTAATTACAACTATTTGATGGTACGCAGACCATATTTAAATTAATTTTGGTGCATTAGACCAATTTTACATTCAAATTAATGGTACGCATACCATATTTTCTATCCTATTTGGGCCATACTAGTCACTTTTCATAACCTGCAAAACAGTACATTTACAATATACCATTCACCCATTCATTTATCAATGAATGGCCCACACAGCTGGTTAGTAGAACATATTATGCATCACATAAATATTTGCATCAATTAATCAAGGGTTCCAATAATCTACCAATTATTCAATCCTTATTAAGTCTAATCAAGTTGTTTTAACCTTAAAGTAATGTAGACCTAATCAAGAGTTTATGACTAAAACGCTCCCACTTAAACCAAGAAATTTACATGCTTTCCTAATTTTAAACATAAAATTGTATTTCCTAGTCTAACCGGAAACATACAAATTTAATTAAAATTTAAAGCTCATATAAATTATTATTTGAATCCTTTAATTTATTTCCAGTTTATAAATTAATTTAAATTTAATAAAGGTTTTAATTTTAGTAAACTAGTTAGTATCAATAAAATTTATAATAATTAAATTATTCAAAATTAAATTCCGAGAAAAACTAAATTACGAATTTTAAATTTAATTAAAATCGTTTTTCCAACTGAAAATTAAAATTAAATTAAAACGAATCAATCGAGTCAAGACGAGGCCATGGGCTTGCGCCCATGCCCCGTCGAGTCCACGAGGCAGCATCGCCCCACTCGAGTGATCGCCCAGCAAGGCACGAGCAGCCACGTACGCGTAGACGTAGCAAGTCGAGTCACGCCTACGCGCAGCAGCAGCAGCTCGCTCGCTGTGGGCGGGGCAGTGCTCGCTGCCACGGGAGATCCGTCGTTGCCCGCGCGCAGCCTACTTGCTTGCTTGGTGCCTTGCCACTCGCCCCATCCGCTCATGCATCGTCGCAGCACTCGACGCAAGGGAGGGCTACTGCCTTGTGCTCGTGTGCCACATGCTTGCTCGTTGCATACGTACCGCATGGACGACGAGCTCCCTTGCTCGTCGTCGCATGCCCGCACTATACAACACCCTTTAAGGGTAACACTTAGCGTCCATTGCTTCGTGCGTGCAAGATTCGTGAACGGATTTTATAAAAATCAAAACTTTATTATTTAAATTTATAGACGAATTAATAAATCATATTAATTTCATAAATTTAGGGCGAAAAATCGAAAATTTATTATTCAAATTAATTTTCGATCAAGTTTATTTTCATGGATGCAAATCTAGGTCATAAAATTTTAAAACTTTTCAGTTTTAACAAATTTAATGGGGGTTTTTAATCATGTATTCCTAATTAAATTGCTAATTAATTATGAAAATCAAATCAAAATCTAAATTATTCGAATTTCAACAAATTAATTACAATTACAAATTGGGTTGTATAATTAACAAGTTTAGGCAATAAAATTGTTAAAAATATATAGTAGGTCAATCATAGATTCAAGATTTACAAACAGAATCGCAAATATTTAATTTAACATCTTAAAAATTACAAATTTTGCGTTCGAAAAACTAAAACCTCCGAAAAGTCATAGTTAGGCTTCGAATTTGGGAATTCTGGCTTCGACATCAAATCTTTGATTTCAGTCAAAATTTTAAAACGCCGTTTACATGCGAAATTCACTATAAAATTATACGATTCCGACCATTATTGACTAAACTGCCAAAAATCCTGCGAACATATAATTAAATAATCGCACGAATTAATCACCCCTTTAATTCATTGCAAATTTATAAAATTTAACCATGTTAACTATAATTGATTATGGAATTAATTAGAGTCTCGTGATACCACTGTTAGGTTATGACAAATATAAAACATATATTTCATGCGGAAAAACCATAAAGCCATGAATCCAAATTAATTGCCACATAACAATTAGCATAATTTAGGATGCATATATTTGTAGTGTGCCCTTCCTAGCTGCTCCCGAACCGAACAAGAACAAGTTTAGGACTCCAAGTGTAGTCCCTCCGTAGATAGTCCACAGCACGTTCGGATCCGCCTTAGATTCAATTAACTAGAATTTAGCCTAAGGTATTATGTTATTCGGTTATAATTTGTGGCAAATTATTAACTTTAGTTTTTAACTTAAAACTATATGAATACTTGAATTGTGTTATAAATTGTGATTGCCATCACCTATTTATAGAGTAGGATTATCGGAACTAGAAACCTACTAGGATTTAATTAACCTAATCTTATTAGAATTAGATACCAATTAAATATATTAAGTCAGTGTTTAATTCAACAACTAACTCTAGTAGTTTTAGGAAAATAATCTTTAATCGAACTAATCCTAAACGCTTAAGGATTCGATGCATGCACGAACTCAACGCACACACACGCACAACCCACGAAGGGAGCTAGGCGCGCGCGCGCGGAGCTCGGCCCAGCAGCGCTGACTCGCAGCCCATGCTTGGGCGCGCCAGCCTGCTGGCCTTGCCTTGCTCGCTGGGCCTGGCCTTGCGTGCTGCTTGGCTGGGCCTTGCGTGCCTTGGCGGGCTGCTGGCTCGCCTTGCTGTGCGCTGGCTTCGCTAGGCGCAGGCCTGGTTTCGTGTTGGGCCTTGCGTCTAGCAATCTCGTCCGATGTTTATTTCGTACGACGCGCTTCCGATTAATTTTCTGATTCCGGAATTCATTTCTGATTCGAACAATATTTAATATTTCCGACTCCGGAATTAATGTCCGTTTCGAACAAATATTTAATATTTCCGATTCCGGAATTATTTTTCCGATTCCGATAATACTTCCGATTCCGACAATATTTCCGTTTCCGGCAATATTTCTGATTCCGACAATATTTCCATTTCCGATAATATTTTTCGATACGTACCATGTTTCTGTTTCCGGCAACATCTACGACTTGGATAATATTTATATTTCCGATACGATCCATATTTCCGTTTCCGGCAATATCATCGTTTCCGGAGTATTCATAATTTGCCTTTTGACGATTTCAGCTCCCACTGGAACCGAGATCCGCCGATTCCGAATATCCATAAATGGAGTATTTAATTCACTTAAATACTTGATCCGTTCACGTACTATTTGTGTGACCCTACGGGTTCAGTCAAGAGTAAGCTGTGGATTAATATTATTAATTCCACTTGAACTGAAGCGGCCTCTAGCTAGGCATACACTTCACTTGATCTCACTGAAATATTAACTTGTATAATTAATTAATACTGAACCGCATTTATTAGACTTAGCATTGAATGCATACTTGGTCCAAGGGAATTATTTCCTTCAGTTAACAACATATTTTAATGTATCCTCTATAACTTGTTGTTGCCTATTCTCCTCAATAAAATCTAGCAACATGTAATCATAGATTTCATCACTAGAAGTAGAAGATCTAGAATCAAAATTCTTATAATATTTATGTAGCATTGAATGATAATACTTGTATGAAAGTGAAAGTGAAGAATTATATCTGAATGGAGTGTCAAAATATAGACAATTTGATTCTCGTTGAACAAATTAATAACACAATGTGATATTTTGGCCACTCATTTCAAATTTTAGGATAATAAAATGTCAGAAGATAAGATTTTTGCATGGCAATAATGTATAAGTTTGCAGGAAAATGTATGTCTTTGAAGAAAAGTAAGTATTACATGAAAAGTGAAGTAGATATATCAATGCATGATTGGACTTCACAATGAACATATATTTTATTTTTTTTATTTCTCAATTTAATATTAGACCAGCTCGAGAAGTTCTACGTCTAATTCAAATCGCATCTTCTAATTCCAAAAAGCTTGGTGGGAGAAGACTTCGAAGGGATAAGGTTGATTCTGAAATTTTGAGGTGAGATGGGAGGAGTTGGAGTTCCAGCAATGGAGATTTGGAAAGGAGGGTGAGAGAGAAGAGAGAGGAGGCGAAAATTTCCTGTTTACTGTGAGAAAAAATAAATTAAAAAATAACAAAAGTTTGACTTGCGTCGATCAATTATTTGTGTGCGACGCAAGTAACAAGTCATTGCGTCGCTGTTTGACTAATCACCGACGCAAATCATTAAATTGACTTGTACGAGGTCTACTTGCGTCACAGATTAATAAACCACCGACGCAAATGACATTACAAATCCAAATTAGTAATTTTGCGTCGCTCATTCTAATGAGCGACGCAATTACACCGACGCAAATGAGTGTTTTGTACTAGTGAATAGCGCCTATTTTTAACCAAATTTAACTATTTCTTCCTTATGAAATATCTAAAGATTCATAGAAACTGATTCATACACCATATACCGATCATAGCCCGTTAACTCCTTAACTTAATTAACTAAAACATCACAAGAGGTGAATAAGAATGTACAAAGTAAACAGAAAGGCAAAGCCAATTAGCTAGACATGAATTATATCAAGAAATGGACTTCTGCATTTAAGAAACTATTCATGACATGAGCAATGCCAATCAAATACATACAATAGCAGTATCATGTGTCGAAAAAAGGCCTAGGATTCTCTCAATAACTTTTCTCAGTCTCTCTACCACCATATAATCAAAAGATCAAGCAGAAAGTAGTCAAGGGCAAGCCAAAGGGCAACGTAATGAAGAGCAAGAAGCCATTGAACATTGACAGGAAACAAAGCTTAACTAAACAATGCAAAATCAAAACTAAATGTAACAATGCATTCAGTAATTCATAGTGAAAACTAAACACAAAAAATATAACTAAATAAGAGAAATCCTTAACTAATTTAATTCTTAACTAAGCATGCCACACACTAAAGTACCACAAATCCAAACTAAAACTATTAAGAGATAACTAAAATGTAAATTTTTCATGCATATTCAAATGAATAATTTCAAAAAAATCAGTGTGACCTACGGTATATGCGAAGGAACTGAAACCTTAGATCTGCGAATTGAGTGTGAAATTGATTCTGAAAATTACACTTACATAATCTCAAAGAAAGGGAAACAGTCGGGCTTTTCCTCTGGTGGAATTCTTAGCGGTGTGCTTGGTTCGTGCCATTGTTGAGAAGAGAGAGTGCGGTTTTAGGAGAGAGTAAGTTGAAGTTGCACAGTTGGTTTACTGGAACCCTAGATCTGCAGTTCTTCTATGGCAGGCGGCGGAAAAGCTTCCATGGAAGGCATCGAGTTTCTTGGTTCGTGGAAGGAGAGAGACTTCCATGGCAGGCGGCGGAAAAGCTTCTATGGAAGGCGGCGAGTTTTTGGGTTCGCGGAAGGAGAGAGAAAGTCCGGTTTGGGTTTCGCAGAAGGAACTTGGAAATGAAAAATGAAGGGGACCGAAAAAAAAGGTCTTTTATAAGGCACGTGATTTCACGCGCGCGTGGAGAAGTCAGTTGATCTGACGGGCGCGTGAACGTCAGACAGTCTGACATGAAAGTTATTGTAATTAGAAAACTCTCAACCCTAATAACAAGATCGCTGGAAATAATGTGAGAGATTATCTAGTGCATGTTGCTAGTTTCAATCTAAAATTACGTAATCTAACTACACGTATACATACACTTCTCCAATGAGATTCGACCACCACGAGAATTAAGCGAAATTGAAGTTAGAGAAATTGGTAAGCAATAACTTAAAGAGGAAGCACATTGATGATAATTAGCTTATCCAAAAAAGAAATTATTATCAAAGTGGGATTATATTGTGAAACATTCGCATGCATGATTTCTTCTACTACTACGTACTAGCTAGCTTTCTTTGTTTGGGTTTGCTCATTTTATCGACCTATTCCTGTCGCGGCCTAGCCATCCATAAGGAGCTCAGAGCTCGAAGCCGGTGGAAATACTCTGCAATCGTCAGAAAACACCTTGCCGCTTGACGTGTTGTCAAGATTTGATACAGTCGTTGAAATGTTTGGTGCCTTAAACTGTCCGCCTGTTAAAAAATAACATAATCAAATTTTAAACAAACATAATATGGAATTATGTTAAGATTAAGATTAACACACACTATCACCCCTTATATGTTTCAAGCCACTATGAAATTAAAATCCAATTGATCTCGTCTCTTGACTAAAAATATGAATGTGAATTTTACCATACAGAAGCATATTTGTCGCTAGAGCTTCACATATTGGGTAAAATTCTAATGATATGACTAATGGACGGTTGGATGTTGATATGAAATATACAAGTACTTATTTAACACATTATTTTAGCTCTTAATATATAACTTTTGTGTATAAGTAAAAATTATTAAAAAAATTTGATATTTAGAAAATATATATATATATCGATACGAATTTAACATGACCCTGTGACTACAATTTTTACATATGAATCATAAAAAATGGTCAAACTAATAGTGTGAATAGTGTAAAAAAATAAAATTATGCGATATTTACAGAACGAATGAAGTATGATTATTTAGACTTCAGATGTGAATGGTTGAACAATACAAGGAGGAGCAAATCAAATACTACACTTGGCTATTAATGGTAGCATAGGATGATTAACTTTAATTTAGAAGATCGATTAACATTCAGATTTAACAACACATATGCTAACTACAAGATTAAAGGTTAAATAAGTAGATAATTGGAAGTAGCAATCAACAAGAAGATGTCAACACATGTACTATCATGTATGTACCTTGCATACGTCTCATTCATGTTTGTCAATTGATAAGGTATTAAATTAAGGTAGTGTTCTCTTCACCTGAATTTGAATTTCACTTATGTTATCTTATGTTATCTTATTTTATCTTATCTGAACTTATTGACCCTTATCTTATCTTATCTTATTGACACTTATCTTATCTTATCTTATCTTATTGACCCTTATCTTATCTTATTGAAACTTATAGTATTACCTTATGTAATATTTACCTCACCTTATCTTATCTTATTTTATTTTATCTTATCTTATCTTATCTTAATGGCCCTGAACTTATCTTATCTTATTGACCCTGAACTTATCTTATTTTATCTTATCTTAACTTATTGACCCTGAACTTATTTTATTTTATCTTATTTTATCTTCTTTTATCTTATCAGATCTGAAATAAGTGAATATAAGGTGAAGAGAACAGAGCCTAAATACAGATTAATCTATACTATTGTCAATAAATCAAACTATCAAAGTCAAGTTGTAACATGGAGGTAGCTTATGTCTTATCCCATTCCTTTCAACAACATGAAGTTAAGAGGATTAACTTTTATTTTTTTTCCTAAAATAAATCTCGAGATATAGTTGTCCATCGGCTTATGTTGGAAAACTGTAGGTCCCGGAACTCAAACATTCAAATTGATTTTTTTCTCCATTATTAATTTATTATACTTGTTCTTTTTTACAAATATCGCACAATTTTAACTTTTATATAATTCACGTCGTGTTTTTGACTATATATATATATATATATATATATATATATATATATATATATATATATATATATATATGAAAATATGTAATCATGTAGGATCTTGTTAGATTCACATCAATATATAATTTCTAAATCAGTGTGTGGCGCGGGCGATGCCCGGCAGGTTGAAACATTGAATAATTAAAATTTAGATTTTTCTTGAGCTCAATATTTAACAAAAATACTTGTATTCAATAGAGTGAAAAACATCCATTAAGTTCATCAACTACTAAAACATGCACGTCATTTATCATGCCAAGTAATTTTCAATTATATTATCTTATAATTTGTATAATTTGTTTTATCATGGAACTAAGTGCAGAAAATTAATAAACACTACATCTATGAGAAGTGCAATTCTATGGTTGGTGCTTATGAGACTTATTACATCATGGTTTTTCATGGTTGTCATAATGATTTAATGGATAATTTATTTATTTTCCAAAAATTCCATAAAAATTAAAAAGTCAGATAAATATTTAGTTGTTTTAGACTTCATGTTAACATGTGTTTATAAATTAATGTGAATAGATAAATCACAATTGGTGGTTGGTTAAGATGATACACGTGGGGTCTAGTGTTCAAACCTCATTGTACTGATTTTTTGTTGTCCTTGTCATGACATGACATAACACTTGGTGAATGGATGATGTGGCGTAATGGGGAGAGTACTACGTGACATATAGACGTTTTTCACAACTTCTTGTAATATACTCTCTCCGTTCCTATTTAAGTGTTCGCTTTCTAAAAATAGCGTCCCCTTATAAGTGTCTTATTTCTATTTTTGGACTACACTTTTCCCACTTTTTCATACACTTTTCTCACTTTTTCATACACTTTTCTCACTTTTTCATACACTTTTCTCACTTTTTCATGATCATAATTGTTTTTTCTTACACATTCTACACTTTTTCCACTATTTCATCCCACGTCCACTTTTATTTGTACTTTATCAATAAGCAATGATTTATTTTATCCTTTCCCCAAAAAACAATCCCAATCATTGTTTTTTTTACACGCTTTTCATTTTTCTTAATTACTGTGAATTCTCTCAAATATGACACTTAAATAGAAATAGAGGGAGGATTAGTGTAGATAGCAAACTTTTATACTTTTTACTTATACTTAATTCGAGAAAGTTAAAGTAAAAGTCATTTGTTGGGAATCATAAAATGTTTAAGGAACGGGGAGGCAATACTTTTTTTTACTCCATCCGTTCCTAAATACTCGCACCGGTTTGACCGGTGCGGAGTTTAAGACATCTAAATTGACTTATTATTTTAATGGGTGTTAGTTGATAGTGGGGTATTTTTTTAATATAGTTAGTGGAAAATGGCTAAGAGGTGGAGAGTGGTGAGTGGGTTGTAAATTTTTAAATGATTTTTTTGTATGGAACAGAGGTGTATGTGTGGTTAGTAAGTAAGTGTGAGAAATAATATAATATTGGCATAAATTTCCATTTATAGAAACGGTGCAAGTATTATGGGACGGCCCGAAAAAAAAGCGGTGCGAGTATTAAGGAAGGGAGGGAGTATATCACAAGTTTATCATTCTTTGTCGTATTACCTAACAATGATTATTATTCTGACATCAAATATTAATTCGAGGATAAAATTCACACGGAATATTTGTTTTGACAAATCAGCATTATGAGTACTTTATTAAAATTTGGTGAGCATTAATAATGAGACACGTAATCGTAAAATCTAAGGCAAAAAATTAGGGTAAATTATTGTCCCCTTTATTCACGTTATTTTCACTTATTTTAAGAAAAATAAATTTAGTTATATTCAGAAAAGATACATTCAAGAAAAATAAGGATTGACCAAGTACAGTTTATAACTGACATAAATTATCATAAGTTTAGATATATTCATGTAAAATAAGATAAGATAAGTTGAGAAAAAATAAATGAATATTTGACGAATAGAACGCAATTTAAGAGTCTGATCTCTTCAACTTATAACATCTTATTTAAATAAATTTCAAATCTAATAACTACAAATGAGTTCCAGATAATGTCCTAGTTGTATAAGTTAAATAAGGTCTTATAAATTCAGTTAGATCCAATAAGTTCTAGTAAGTTGTAATAAGGTCTAATAAGAAGTAAATAATAATTACTTTATGCTCCGTAGTTATTATTATAATAGGTTCGCAATTAACTATTATAAATATTCTAATGGTTAAAGGTCTATAAATAATCTAATGAGCTTTAAGTAAAGTCTAATAAGGTCTTATAAGGTATTAATGGCATTTAACATCTTATAAGTAAAATAAGATCGTATAAGTTAGATAAGGTTCTATAAGTTCAGGTCTTATAAGTTGAAAATAACACATCCTCAGAATGATCATGGCCTTATGGGTATCACAATTTCGCTCTCATATAGTAACTTTTGGTCCCACCATTTTTGTCCAGGCCCGACCCTATGGGTAGGCGAGGGGTGCGACCGCCTAGTTCCTAAGGCGGAAAGGGGCCCAAAATAATAGTTTGTCCAGTAAATTAGTACTAGTAATAAACAACACATTAAATACACATTAAATCTTTGATACATATCACAAGTCTAGAGGTCGACTCCTCACTGTACTGTAATTTTTTCATTTAAATTTATTTTTTAGCAACTAATTTTTTCATTTATAATACTCTGTACATATAGTGTCTCGATTATTTAAACCCTTTATTTGTATTAGCTCTGTGCTTTAATCTTTTACATGATAATTACGTTTTACGTTGAGTTTATGTACATAATATTTGACGTTTAGTACTCAGTTCTAATTGATATAACTATATGTGGGTGAAAAGGTGAAAAAATTACTTGGCTATGATTGGTCTAAAATTTTAAATTACTTGTGGGGTTGCTATTTTAGATTTAAATTTTAATCTCATGTGGGGTTGCTTACGTTAAAAAACCAATGAGAGTTCATAGTATGTTACTATTTCATACCCCGATGGTATATGTAACAACTTCCTTCCTTCGCTTCATCCACCTCAATAATTTTTTTTATTATTTAACTGAAAAAAGAATCAAATCCCTATTTATATCACTAAATTCGCTGATATCAAATATAAATAAGAAAAACGGATGAAGAGAGTAACAAATAAAAAAGCGGATTAGGAGTGGAACAGTCCGAGACAAAAAGGCTTATTTGTCGATCACTTTTCTGCCCTCGTGAATTTGAAAGGAAAAAAAAATGTATTTGAATTTCTCGTGTGAAAGAAGAGGGTGAAGAAATTCATTGAAATTGAAAAGAGGCATGTGAGAATAGAGAAGAGTTTTCCTCAAAGAATAAAGAACAAAAAAAAGTAGAGAGGAGTAATGACTAATGAGCGTGGGATGGGCCATGGAGTCCGTAGGTCAAGCGGTTATGACTCTGACATCATGCGTTATGGGCCTAAAAGATCTTTTGATGTTGATTTTTAGCGGGCCCACTTACTCTCTGTTTTTATGTATGATTTCTAACTTCCAATCTCAATTGTGCGAATGTCCTTTAATACTCGCATGACACCTCCATTTCCCATAAAACGGTCCTTTCACCAAATTCAATTCCAAAAAAAAACCTACTACGTTTTTATTTTTTGTTCAAGTGAGGATATCAACTAATTTGGTTGGTACATTTTGGCTGGTTTAAGGCCATAAACTAATATTGCCTAATTTAGTTTCTTTTGTGCCTAACCAATGAGTTCATGCTAATTGATTATTTTTAGTGATTGTATAGTAAAAGAGTATTGTATAAACTAAATTATTGATTGTAAAAGGGAAAAAAAAAACCATGGGTGTTGAAATATACACAATACACAACTCGACAGTTAATAGCCAAACATGTGATAAACACTCAAAGATCTGTTTGTATCAATTTGATCATATCTATGTTTATCCCGACACTCGATCTTAATAACCATACACCGGTTAAATCAATCACAAAATAAAGTACGTTTTTGTGTGGAAACAAGACAATTTATATAGTCACATGGAAAAATAGTACGACATATATGTGATCCATCTTAAAAATAAAATTACTCTATACATGTGATTTGGCTATTTCAAAAGGATGGAACAATCGGGTGGTCACATCTTCTAGGTGGAACTCTAGTGCCAGTGGTGTAGTGAGCCTAAAGTACATGATCAAATAAAATCCCAACTTGTTATGTACCCTCTGCATTTTCATGCTCATATGATTTTAGAGAAGGTAACTTTTCAATCCCAACTTGTTATGTACCCTCTACATATTCATACTCCTATGATTTTTTTCACAAAAATGTCACTTTTTTCTAACTTGAGCTTTTGTGATGGCTTCTTTAGGTCATCCCAAAAGTAGGTCTTCTTTTATTATGTAGGAAAGAAAGGGCACTCTAACATTTGTTTTATTATATTTACAATTATTATACGAGGTATGTTCATTATTAATATCCTTGCATGATAACTAATAGTCGTGTTATAGTGTAATTTGAACTGGTAACGTCAACGAAATATAGACAAACATGTAGATAAATTTAAATAAAAAGACATGTAGTACAATACATTATAACAAAATAAGTAATCTACCTAAATATTTTGGTAGGAGATGGAAACCATTTATTTTAACTAATTATAGTTAATTTCAAAAAATAGCTAGTAGTCTAGTATCTTATCAGATTATCTGATAATTAATTAACTGTCAGAGTATACTAATAATATGTTAATTGGATAGGAGACGAGTGACATGCAATGTCATGTAGTTTGGCCAGACAATATTTAATAATAATTTGTATAACGATAATCAAGAACGACTTGTTAACATATATAATAATTCAAATGTCGCGTTAAGTAATCCGTAGTACGCATGTATCTCTAGCGTTCGTTTGTTTTCACCAATAACTATGCATGCCTAATTATCAAGTTGAATTAATAAAATGATTTATAATCTAATTAAAAACTCAAAACCAATTATCCATCCAAAAGTGGTCCTCGAACTATATACTCCGTATGATATAGTAGTTGAGACGCTTATAATCAATTAATCTAATTATCAACTTTAAATAATAATGGAAAAATAAATAAAAAATTAAGTTCAACTAACATTATATATTTAATTAATTATGCTGAGCTGTCATTATTTATGCTAATGTCCCTCTCTAACCACAACACTAGGGTTTTCTTTTTAATTTTTGCCCTTTTCCTAAATTTGAGGGTCCATTTCAAAAACTATTAATAAATTAAAGGACATATATCCCTTTTTTAAAAACTCCAATAATTAGCCATGCTCTTGTAGTAGGTTATCTGATTGGAGTAGGTTTTCCAACCATAGCAACACCTGATTCTTTACTTCCATCTTTGGTCCCACTCTATTTCCTAAATGATCCTTATATGGCTCTTATCTATGCTCAAATTCGCAAAAATTAAAAGGCCGGATCCTGAAATATAATTAATATTTTATAGATTATTCGACTTTTAATTAAGTGATGTGACGACAAATTAGTTAAACATTATACTCGTTTTTTAATGATTCCCGTGGAGTGTTTAATTAATTGTTTTTACATCACATTTTAAATTGATTATGTATAATACGCATGGCATGCTTTGCCGAACGCATTTACTTAGTTAAGATTACATGCTAAGAGTAGTACTCCGCATTTTATTTCAGAATATTAATTTTAAAAATAATTTTGATTGTAAATACGGGGAAATAATTAATGATCAAGATTGTACCGTTATATGAATGTGAACTCAAAATGTTGTAACTAAAGAACGAAACGTGGACTTGTGCGGTTGGACTTTTTTTTTTTTTCATAATCGAAGATGAAATAAGTAGGAGGTTGACTCCAAAATAGAGAATGATTATTCATTAATTGGTGCAAGTTATGATTTAGATTTTACCCTATGTAAACTAGAGCAGCAACGATAAATGCAATTAAATAATAAGAAAAAGTAGTACAATAAAACTAAGTTTGAGAAATAATAAATTAGGTTATTAATTACCTGTCTTACAAAGTTCTCCATCGTCGAGAGCTTGTTGATAGCAAGAGCCATCTGACCCATATAATTGTTCATGTTAGGAGGGCAACTTAAGGCGTCGGAGGAGATTACATCGGAGAGAGATTGTTGGAGAGCTTCAAGGCCTTGCGACAGCGCCTCTTCAGCCTCGTGCGTCGATTGTTGCAACCCACATATGCCCATCAATTGTTGGTCACTTAACGGCTCAATTTGGTGCAAAATTATCTAACAATATTGCCAAAATCGCTAACAAATTAGATATGTTTCTTTTTATTCCATAAAACATTAAACATTACTTTTTCACGTCCCACCATTACAGACTACTACCTCCGTTTCAAAATGATCGGTCTTATTTCGTTCCATAATGTTTCTTTATATTGCGTTTTAAACTATTTTTGAACATGAAAATTTATTATTTCATCATTTTTACCTCATAATATTTACTCGAAAGTCCACTCCCTTTCCTCTTACTTTAATAATTTTTTCTTACACCAACTCGTCTTTGTATGATGTCATATACATTAAACTAGCTAGGCACCATAAACATTGACCAGCGTGTAATTTTGTTAATGTTTTAGTAACAAATTAATTAACCGAAATCTTTAATTACATAGGGGCCGGGTCCCGAGTCCGAGATAAGAATTAAAATAAAAAAAAGGTTGATAATCATTACGAATTAAAATGAATCGATCAAGTGTAGTTAGGTTAATAATTATTAAGTACGTAGTACTCTGTAATATGTAATAATCCAGGCTAGGCTGATGAATGTAGGAGGAGAGAGAAAAATAAGGGGCTAAGGTAGTAGCTTGAGCCGTGCAAGTTTGCCCATATTCATAAAACGAGAGTACAACCATATAATGGTTAGAAGGGTGTAATCCATAAGAAGAAGTAACAGACACTGCTTTAGGGTTTAAACCAGAACATCACCTCATTTTAGTCCTTTTAATAGAAACTTCCTTGAAGATTCCTTTCTTCATTTATTTTCATACCCTTCATGCAGATCTTCTTCTTCCCACACCCACTTTAATTACTCTATGACAAATTGTACTCCTAACTCCATAGTCCATACCATATCAAATCCCATGTCTTACTATACCGAACACGCTCTTATTATTTTACTTTAGTTTTATCTTTGTACGTACTTCATCCATTCCATTGAAGTGTTTCAATATTCCGTTTAAGGTCTTTCTATAAAGAAACGTTTTCATGTGTATGAATTTATCCATTATGTAAGTACGTGTAGTATCTTGTAATATCTTTTTAGCTCATCATCCTACATACTCTTCTTTTGAACCCCACTAGAAAAGTAACGTCAAGTTAGGGATAAAAGTGCAATACAAAGTCATAAAAAAATAAATATGTACTAGCTAGGGTTGTATGTTAAGGGTAATTAATTAATTAATTAATACCAAGTATGAAGTAATAAATTATGTTAGGAGTTTATAAACAAATAACGCATTGGACTAGTACATGTAGTACGTTAACAGAAAAAGTAGGTATGTAGTACTCCGTATACCTTAATGAGCTCGGAAGGGCGAAAACCACCCATCCACATGAAGCAGCGCTCTGCCGGGGTTTTCCACATTCCGGAAACAAGGTGGAACACGTCGGTTTTAGCCACCATGCTCTTGAGATTCATTACCACGTCGTAATGCGCCAAGCAATTATCTACGTACATTTTAAGCTCATTTTCTGATATATGTTCTTGTACCGCTGCCCGGAGCTCGCAGGTTAACCGGTGATGCTCCTCCAGCCATCTTGTGTATTCCAAGTCAAACACTGCTGCGTCTATAAAACAAAATTCAGTAGTTTCACATTATAATTATAATTATAATTAATTATTAGTTTCTACTGTTTGTTATGACTAAATAACAAACTTACATTTAACATTTAACAAGTAACAACTGCTTAGCTAGTTGTCAAACTTACATATCATGCAACTTGTGATTATAACATTATATTATATGCTTTACTTGTATGACCAAATTAAATTGTAGTACCTGAGCTTATGTTGGCTACACCAAGAGGAATACCATTGTCTGTTCCACCACCTCCGAAAAATATACCCTTAATAACAAGAAATTATATGTTAACTGCCACATACGTACGTGTGGGTAGAAAAGATATGATTTTACTCCTTCTGTCGGAACTTAATAGTAAACTCGACAAATTTGACCTAGAATTAATTAATTAATTAACTTACTTGGGCTCGGGCGCGTTGAAGTTCTTGTTCTAACTGAGCAAGTCTTATCCTACTTGATTCTAACTGCTGAACATATGCCTGCATGCGTTGTTTCAAGTTTCAACGGACGAAATTAATTAACAAAAATTACGAGTAAAACAAAATAAAACAGATCATTATTATTCTAATTCTAACTAAAAATCTTGATAATGTATTAATGTATAGTGGTTAGTAGATAAATTATGCAAATTGTACGACTTGAATAGGAAAGCTTAACAAACAAGGACTATATGATATATCATGAAAATGCCTAAAATTCATTTTAACTAATTAATTAAAATTAAAATTAAAATTAAAATTAAAACTAAAATTGCAAGGATTATTTGACATTGACTAACCTTTTTTCTAAGCCTGCTTTTCCTAGCTGCTTCTCTATTTTGAGCAAGTCTTCTCAGTGTCTGCTTGCAAGCAATACCCAAATTAATACAGTACAATTTTGAAAGCGTTATTCGTTGAATTTTTATGATTATTTTCCTTATGACTTTAATTAATATAAATTCATATGATGACTTTTTATTTTTAATGTGTTAGATATATAATTGCTAATTAAACAACCTTAGGGTCGGGTGTTTTTGGCCCTTCTTGCTCCGAGCTTGATGTTGGACCTTTGCGGTTTCCTTCACGCTGCTCTCAGTACAAGAAAATAAATGTAAATTAAACCCAACACATTTTTAATAATCCTCCTTTCATTTTCGAGCCAATAATAAAAATATTCCTACATCAATCGTTATATAATTAATCTTATAGGATCAACTTATATATATTACCTTGATAGACTTGGATTGTTCAGCGGTTGCTTCGTGTTGGTTTTTGGATTTATTATTAATATTATTGTTGTTGGACAACTCTATCGGTGGCGGCTGCTCTGATGGTCTCTTGGAACCGCCACTTGTTGATTGTCCTCCTCCGCCTAGTACTCCTCCAGAACTTGCCTTTGACAATAACCATAACAAAAATGAATTGAAATTTTCCAAGAGTAGTTAAAAACTTCTTGTTCAAGATGCATGTGAAAAGAAAAAATGAATAAAATTAAAAGTCAATAACGGTGAAAAAGTAGTACCTTGGTGATAGAAGGCTCAACATGCATAGGTTGAGAAGGGAAAATGTTAAGAGTTGGTGGTCTCATTCCGCCTCCGCCTCCGCCTCCGCCTCCACCTCCTCTTCCAAGTGGTGGTGATGTTGATGACGAGTTGTGATTTTCTGTCAAAAACCACGGAAATTCAACCAATGAATCAAACAATTGATTACATGAAACTCATCAGAAGGGGATGACCACGCTTGAACAATAATTAATTAAACATGTATCTGTTGCATGCACTTGATGAGTAGATGATGATAATATTTGAGTAATGACTTACCTTTGTTACTAACTATTGCAAGCTAAGCTAAGCTAAGCTAAGCTAAGAGAGAGAAAGAGAGTGACTTGTAGTAAAGTAGCTTAACATGCATTTTGAGCCCATCTGACACCCCTCCTCTTCAAAAAAAATAAAAAAAAATAAAAACAACTTGGGGATTTGAATTTTTCAGACAAAATCAAAAATGAAAAATACAAATTTGTTTATCGAGCTAGAAAAAGGAAAAAGGAAAAAGGAATTTTCTCTGATGATCTGGTCAAAGAAAAAATAATAGTACGGGAAGATTTTTCATCAGAACTTCTGATCATGCAATTCTTATGACCCAATCACATCCTCAAAAGGAATCTTCTTCTTACACCAAATATTTTCACCACAAAAAAATAAAAAAGACAAATTTAAAAAATCAAAATTACTCACGTCGTTGTTGTTCATGATCTGTTTGTCCATCAAGGTAAAGGAAAAGTGCTTGATCTAGCTCTCCTAGGTCGTACGCGCCCGCAGCACTACTACTGCTCTCTTTTCCCGCTCCCCTAAAAAAAAAAAAAGTTGCAACTGAATAAAAACGAAGGAAGTATTTATTTATATATATATAAGAGCGAAGAAATGGAGCTAGCGTGTGCTAAATTTGTTGTTACATACATGAAATTGTTTCCAGGAAGGGAAGAAGATGATGGAGATGATTGCATCATACTGAATGAAATATTCTGATGATGCTGCTGCGGAGAATGATGATGTTGTTGCTGATGCTGATGATGTTGCGGCTCTTGGTGGTGTTGATGATGATGATGATGATGATGATGATGGAGGAGAGAGAATTGTTGTAATTCTAAATGATGAGATTCATTACTAGTACTACTGCTACTCATATTAATATTTTTGTTGTTAATATTATTAGTACTAATATTACGGGGTGTCGTCGTAGTAGTGGCAGTGGCAGTAGTCGTTGTACCTGCTGCTGCGGCCGAGGCCGTGAAAGGATGAACAACACCAGAAGTAAGAAGTTGTTTCATGTCTTGTTGTGTTGCAGCAGCTGCTTCCACCTCTCCAAGGAAACCCATAGAGAGAGAAAGAGGAGGAGGAGGAGGAGGACGAGAGATAAAGAGAGAGTCGGTTATGATTAATTGGAAATGGTGATAGAGAGGAGGATAAAAGGGAAAAAAGATGGGATTGAAATTAATGCTATAGATAATAAAAGGACAACCTCTTCTAGCTTCTCTTGTTTAATTATTTCAATTCCTATTGATTTTTTTTGTGTGAAAGAGTTTGTTATTTTTATTTCAAAATAATAAAATTATTCGGAGAGTTGTTTTGTTTAGTCTTCGAGAACCAGACGACTTTCTACCCTTTTTCTTAACCCCTATTTATTTATTTTTTATTTATCTTTGGAGATAGAAATAGAAACCGGTGTTTTTCCATACTCTTTGTAATAAAATCACAATTTGAAAAAACAAATTATGAATATTTTTCCACTACTTATCCCAAAGGAAAAATTCAAACAATCAAAAAATTTATATTCAAGATAATTTTTTATTTTTTTTACCTTTTTAATTTTTTTTTTATTAAAGATCGTATGATAACATGTTAGACCATATGTATTATCACTCGACCCGCTTCTTACCTACTCCATAATTGACTGTATATCAATCATGTATTGTCTGATAGTTAAGTTAGTGTCTGACAATGTATAAACAATGCTTTTTTTTAGTGTAAACATATTTAAAAGGTAACAAATTTTGCCGAGCTTTTTAAGGAATGAAACAAGACTCACTTTGAGGAACTGGGAGGTTTACTTTAGAGATCTACGGTTCTCCGTACTTAAAGGCGAAAATCCTTATATAGAATAATTAAGAATTTGAATCGGAACTCAATTTGATATCATAGGTGTTCTAATATTAAGATGAGAATCGGAGGAAAATAGCGACCGAGATAATTTTATTTAAAGGAAAAAAAACACGGAAAATAAGGCTTGTTGTCTGAATCTTCTTGATGGTTGTTAGAAGGGGAGTACAAACTAAAATGATGAAAATGCCCTCCGATCCTTAGGTACACATGACATTACAGAGACGTATTTGTTTGGAGGACTATTTATGTTAGCTTTGGCAACAAATGTCAACTCGGCTAATTATAGTTGTATAGTGTTCTTTACAAAATATTTAATTAGTAGTTAATTAATTAGTACAACTAATTATTCAGTTAAATTCGCTTAAGCCTTTGATGGTACCAAATCGGAAAACGATTTTCTGTTTGAACATACGATATGGATATATATGTTGAATCAAGATAATCGAAAGGATCCGTTTTATGAGAGCTTAATTAACTGGTATTTAGATCCGATGATTGAATCAAAATTTATCTAAGAAAGATACAAAATAATAGGCAATTTTGAAGAGATTATGGGATCTAATCAACAAGGATTCTATATATGGATGACTTGTTCATTTTAAGATCGTTGACTGATGAAGCTTCAACAAAGGGGATCTTTACACAGCAAACGTGCAACTTATTCATTACTCCGTACTATTTACTACGTACAATATAATAATAATAATAATAATAATAATAATAATAATAATAATAATAATAATAATAATAATTGTTCCGGTGTTGAAGTGGATGAAACAATGGGTTTCGAATGAAGGCCCTTTTGTGTGTGTTGAAGATCTTGCTAGCTCGAATGTATTGTGTCCAAATCAACCTGCACAATAAACAAGTTACTAGCCTCGGGGGTGTTTCCGAGGAAAGCCCCTCCGATGCCTAAGTAAGAGCAATGCTCGGATTCTAGAGAGAGAAATTCCCTAGAAGAGTAGTTTTAAGGCGTGAAATGGACGTACCTTGGTATGTGAGCCATGACGGCTTATTTATAGTGTTTGTACAATAAATCCCTTAGGTCATTTATTGCAAGTGGGCCTTGGGCCTTGATTGATGGCTGAATAGCCTTTTGGAAGGTAGTGCTTGTGGGTTTGATGCTGTTATATTGAGCCATTGGGCTTTGGACTTAGTGGCCCAATTGATAGTCAATTGGGAGCCCAAACAACATGCCCCCCAGACCCGGTCCATTTAGGAATAAATGGGCGGGTTTCTATGTGTCAGAAGTTGGAAAGTTTTCCCTCTCTTTTTTTCAAAAAGGGCGTTGGAACCATGCATCAGTGGGGCAGGTGTCACATGGATGCTTCATGAATGGCGTTGATCGAACGGCCCAGAACAAAGTGGAAGTTAGGCGGTTTCAGTGGGTGGTGGCCTATAAATACTCGACCCAACCCTTTTGTTCAAAACTTTATTCGCAATAATCTTTCTCAAATCCTCCAGAATTCCGGTGGTTTTTCTTGTGAGTTTCTTTCAGATCTTCGCGAATTTGCCAAGAATCAGCTTCGGGTCTTTGTTCCGTTCGACTTGTAGGCGATTTCCGCTCCGAGGAAGGTAATTTGTTTCTCGTTTTCTCTTTTTTATTCTCCGGTTCTTCGTATTTCGGCACTCTTTCTTTGGAGTTTTTGCCATGGCTGGGGGAAGGTGGAAAACGAAGACGGGTGTGGTATCCTCGTCTAGTGGCTCCGAGGATAGATCGGCGAAGACCTCTTTTGAGGCTGAAGAGCGCTCAAGGAGTGGGGCTCGCGCTGGGCCGAGTCACGGAACCGGCGCTACTGGCCTTTTTCCCATTCGCCCTTTCTTCCCGAGGCGGTGGGAAGAGGCGGATCCTCAGGGTAAACTTGCGGCTCTCTTTGATGATCCGAGTGAGATTGCTGGTCCTGATGGCACGACCGTTGATGGGGAGTGGTTGGTTGAGGCTCGCCGAGGACATTATCATCGGCTCGCCGAAGATCTTTATGGCATTCAGTATGCCTTGGGCTACTGGTGTGAGCTTCCGCTTCAGAAGCACGCTCGGGTGACGAGGCCGCCCCCGGGCTTGATTGCTGTGTATCTCCACCACTTTGATTACGGGCTTCGATTTCCTCTAGATCCGTTCGTCTCCCGAGTGTTGGAGGAGTATAACATTTCTTTGGCGCAGTTGACGCCGAAGTCGATGCGCCATATCATTTCTTATCGCTGGACATGCGACTTTCTGGGTTATCCCCCGTCTCTCGAGGTTTTCAAGGAGATACATGAGCTCGGGAGGAATCAGAATGCCCAACATGGTTGGTGGACCATTACCAACAAGCGACTTCAGAAGAGCGATTCGCAGTATCTGACTGCGTTCCCTTATGTGTCTTCGGTTCATAACTGGAAGAAGCAATGGCTTCTAGTGCGGGTACCCGTGGATCCGAAGCATCCCCATTATTATGCGCCACCGAGGTGGTTTGTCAGGGTGGATCCGGAGATGTCTAGGGTTGGCCCGGTCGATCTGAGGAATCCGGATCATGTTGCTCTTCTGGAGTGGTTCCGAGCGAAAACGACTAGGGAGCCTTTGCACTGGCTTCCTAACTTCCATTATATCACTCAGGAGGCTCTCCTCGCTGCTGCCGGTCTCAGTCCGATCTATGATAGGGGTGAGATTTCTTGTGCTGAGATCGTGCTTCAGCTGAGGTATTTGCCTCTCCTTGGCTTTGCCTGTATCTGACTCTCTCTTGTTTTGTTGTAGCTTACGGCGAGGCTGCTATTGACCCTCAGAAATTGGGGTACTCCTTGGAAGGCGAGGTTCTTGAGAGTTGCCCTCCTTACGATTTCAAGGCGTCCAACCCTCGGCAGCCGAGGCTAGATACTTACAAGTTCTCGGATCACGCCTTGGCCCATCTTGAGGACGTCCGAGCCGACCCTTGGTCTGCCGACTGCCCTGGAGAAGCCATTCCGAGACAGACTGTTCTGCCTGAGCTGGTAACTACTTATGATCCGGTAACATTCTTGTTTTACCTTTTTGGGTATGAGGTGTTTACTGCTGGGGTAGAGATTGATCTCTCTCCTTTGGTTGCAGGGTCCCGAGGTGACAGTTGCTGCTCCCGTTGTTTCGTCTGCTTCCTCTCCTCCTTCTTTTAACCTTTCAGAGGTAAGCGTTGTTCTTTCTCCATCTTCCTTGTTCTATTTTTTGCCTGCTTTCTCACTCCTATCCTTTCTAGGAGCCGCAGAGGTTGAAAAAGCGAAAATCTTCCGAGGAAGAAGCTTCTCAGAAGAAGAAGTCTGCTTCGGGGGCGAGCCCAAAGAAGAAGAAGAAGAAGTCTTCCAAGGTAACTCCCTCCCCCGAGGTTCTTGAGTTTCTGAGCCAACGGCCTTTTTTGACTAAGGAAAAGGTTCAACAGGTTGTTGCCTCGGATCCAAGCCTCGCTGAAGCAGGAGAGCGGTACCTTGCACGGCAGGAGAAGGAGATGGTTCTCCACGAGAATCTGCGTCTCTTCATTCCCCTCCCTGGCCAAAGGTTGAAAAGCGTCGCCGTGCTGGTGGCTAATGATCCTGTGGATCAGCCTTTGGCCAAGGAGACTGATGTTCCTTCGCCGTTGAAGCCCTTGACTCCAAAGGAAGTGTTCGTTGAGGACATTACCCACGAGTTAGAGGGAGCTGAGGTGGATATTCCTATGGTTCCCACTGAGGGTATTGCTTCTGAGGAAGCTGCTGCTGCTGAGATGGGAGAGGATCCTCAGACTCCGCCTAGGGTAGTGGTGGAGATTTCTGATTCTGAGGCTGCGGAGAACCTAACTTCTGCCGCCGAAGGTGCCGAGCAGCCTTCGCCTCTCCAGCTTGCTGAAGGTGGGCCCTCCGAAGGTCGTGGGATTAAGAGGGTTCGTGAGACTTTTAATCTGTTGATGGCTGCCGATTTAACTTGTTCATTATTTCAATTTTTGAGGGTCCTCGGGTACGTGTCGAGTTGACTGATGTGCTTGTACTTTCCCCCCAAATATTGAATAAAAATGATTGTTTGTTAATTGACTGCTTCTTCTCTCTCTTTTCTACCACTTCCGAAGTATCTGTTTCTCGCTTTTGAGTCCACCATCTCGCTAAGTTGTTTCCTTGTTTGCGAATTCTCCTGATCCGTAGATTTTCCAAGACTCGTTTCGAGTTTTGCTTAGGTTCTGCGGGTGGATTCTTTAGCTTTGGACTTGTCTTTTTCCCTGGAGTTTCGCTTCCGAGCTTCTCAGATTTGAAGGTCTGTTAGGAAGCTACTCTGAGCTTTTTAACTCCTGACGTATTTAGTCTGCTTCTGAGCTTTTCAGATCCGTGGATCTATTTTAAGTCTGCTTTTGAGCTTTTCAACGTATGTAGGCGTACTTAGAGTCTGCTTCTGAGCTCTTCAGATCCGTGGATCTGTTGAGTCTGCTTTTGAGCTCTTTTGATGTTTGTAGACATTAGAGTCTGCTACTGAGCTCTTCAGATCCGTGGATCTGTTGAGTCTGCTTTTGAGCTCTTATGTCTACTTCCGTTCTTCCGACTTCTTGTGGTTCGGAAACCTGGGCAAGAAATCGCAAGCCTGACTATTATGAGTTTCGGGGATCCATGGATCTGAGTCGAACTCTTTTAACTGTTCGGGGCTTTTTTGCGAACGGAATATCCCTGGGTATCGCGAATCCGAGGATTCTGGACGGTACCTTGCGGGTTGTTTCGAATTAGCTATTTCTTGGGCCTTTTGACCCCAGGAAATGGCTACTTCGGGTTTATTTTAGCTTCGAATTGATCAGATCCGAAGTTGCATGCATAAAGACATAGTGATTGAATAAAAAGACAAGGGTATGTTTAATGAAACACATGGTGCCAGTGGCTTTCCTCTTCTCATTAAACGACTTACTTGGATTACAAAAGGAAGGAAGTTAGATCATACAAAATATTTCTTGAGAACATCGGCATTCCAATGGTTCTTCAAGATTGTTCCATCTAATTGTTTAAGCATAAAGGTGCCAGTCCTCTTTTCAGAGTGGATGATGTATGGTCCTTCCCATGTTGCCGAGAGTTTCCCATGGATCTTTCCTTTCTGAACTGCAGCAGCGTTTCTGAGCACTAGGTCGCCGACCTTTAGAGGTCTGGCATTGACTCTTCGGTTTTAGTGCTTGCTGACTCTTTGCTGATACGCTGCGTTCAGAGTTCTGGCCTCGTCCCGAGCTTCATCTAGTAGATCCAATGATTCGGACAGAAGTTGGTCGTTGCTTTGACCATGGACTCCATCATACCTATTGTATGCCTAGACCCTTAAGCTTTCTGTTCCGATCTCTACAGGGATGACAACCTCGGAACCGTAAACCAGGTGGAAGGGAGTTTGTCCTGTGGCTTCCTTTTCGGTGGTCCGAAGGGACCAGAGTGTTCCTGGGAGCTCTTCTAGCCATTTGCTTTTTTCGTCCTCGACTCTCTTCTTGAGTGCATTAAGGATGAGCTTGTTTGCGGCTTCGGCTTGGCCGTTGCTCTGAGGATGGCACACTGCTGAGTAGGCGAGGTGGATACCGAACTGTTTGCACCATCTTTGCAGTGGTGTGTTGTCAAATTGCTTCCCATGGTCGAAGACCAGTAGCCTCGGTATTCCGAACCTTGTGATGATATTTTGCCAAATGAACTTGCGGACCTGCTGCTCTGTGATGGAAGAGACTGCTTCGGCCTCAATCCACTTACTGAAGTAGTCAACCCCCACAATCAGCCACTTCTTCTGATTCACCGCCGAAGGGAATGGACCAATGATATCCAAACCCCATTGTGCAAATGGTAAGGGGTAGAGTGTTGCTTGCAGGGTTTGGGCTGGCTGGTGGATTGCAGGTGCGAACTTTTGGCACTTCTCGCATTTTCTTGTCAGCGCCTTTGCTTCGGAAACCATGGTGGGCCACCAAAATCCGGCCCTTAGTGCCTTGTGTGCCAGTGCCCTGCCTCCAATATGATTTCCCCATATGCCGAGGTGGATTTCCCTTAGGATATAATCTGCATCGGTTGGGCCTACACATTTCAGCAGTGGGGCTGAGAATGACTTTCTCATGAGCTCTCCGTTGGCGTCAATGATGAACCACCGGTTGAACCTTTTCAGCTTCCTTGCTTGCAGCTTGTCTTCGGGAAGTTCTCCCCTCTCTTTGTATGCAATGACTACGTCCATCCAACTTGGCTCGGGACGTACATTGCAAACTGTAGGGGGTGGCATGTCGATGCTCCTTTCTTGGTGTACTTCCACATGGACTGACCTGTTTAGGTCAGAGAGCGTTGAGCTTGCAAGTTTGGACAGCGCATCTGCTTGTGTGTTTTGACCTCGGGGAATGAGTATGACTTCAAAGGATCTCAACTTTGACGTTAAGGATTTGATTTTTGCTAGGTAAGCTGTCATGCTTGGCCATTTGGCCTCGTACTCCCCTCGGATCTGGTTGGCTACGAGCTTAGAATCAGTCTTGAGACAAACATGTTAGGCTTCAAGAGATAAGCACAACTCTATCCCTGCGATTGCTGCCTCGTATTCGGCCTCATTGTTGGTTGCTTTGAAACCGAACTTTAGGGCGTACTCTATGCTTTTTCCCACTGGGGGTATCAGCACTACTCCGGCTCCCGAGCCGTTCACTGTGGAAGATCCGTTAGTGTAGACCTCCCATGTTCTCTTGGTGTCATCTAGCACCTCTTGATATGAGCATTCGGCCAAGAAGTCTGCGAGTGCCTGTGATTTGATGGCCGTCCTCGGCTGATACTTGATTCCGAACTCAGACAACTCGAAAGCCCAAGCAGCCAATCTTCCCGACCTTTCTATCTTGTCTAGCACTTTCTCCAGTGGCTGGTCAGTTAGCACCACTATTTGATGGGAGTCAAAATAGGGCCTTAATTTTCGAGCTGCTACTACAACTGCGTATGCTACCTTCTCAATGAGTGGATACCGAGTTTCGGCATCCGTCAGGATTCGGCTGGTAAAGTAGATTGGCTGTTGCTTCTTTTCTTCTTCACGGAGGAGCACTGCGCTTACGGTCCCGGGGCTGATTGCGACGTATAAGTACAGAGTTTCCCCCTCTTTGGGCCTGGCTAGCGTTGGTAGTTGAGCTTGGTGAGCCCTGAGATGTCGGAATGCGTCTCTTTGCTCTTGTTCCCATGTCAGCTCGGGGTCCACTTTCCTCGGGACGCCTTTCTTTTTGATGAATTATGCTTCTCCTCCTGGGAGGGTCTTGGGTTTGAGAGCTTTGAAGAAGGGTGCCCCTTTATCCGAAGCTTTCGATATGAATCTTGACAGTGCGGCTAACCTGCCCGTTAGCCTTTGCACGTCTCTTTTTGTCTTCGGTTCGGGTAGATCTAGCGCAGCCCGAACCTTGTCGGGGTTCGCGTCTATTCCCCTTTCGCTCACCATGAATCCGAGGAACTTCCCTGACTTTACCCCGAAGACACACTTCTTCGGGTTCAGTTTCATGTTGTATTTCCTCAGGTTGGCGAAGGTTTCGGCCAGGTCTTTGATGTGATCCTCTTCCTTCACGCTTTTTACTATGGAATCGTCCACATAAACCTCGACGTTCCTTCCCTTTTGATCGGCGAAGACGTGATCAACTAGTCTTTGGTAGGTGGCTCTGGCATTTTTCAATCCGAAGGGCATCATTCTGTAGTTGAACACTCCCGCGCTCGTGATGTAGGCGGTCTTCGCTCTATCGTCGGGGTGCATGAATACTTGATGGTACCCTGAAAATGCGTCCATGAATCTCAGCAATGCGTGGCCACTGGTAGAGTCTACCACCTGATCTATCCTCGGGAGGGGATAGCAATCTTTTGGGCAGGCTCGGTTCAGATTTGTGAAATCGACACATATGCGCCATGAGCCATTCACTTTCTTGACCATGACCACATTGGCCAACCATTTGGGGTACATGCAAGGCTCGATGAAGCCTGCCTCTTGCAATTTCTTCACCTCTCCGGCGATAGCTTTGTTCTTCTCCGAAGAGTAGTTTCTTTTTTTCTGTTTGATTGGTCGAGCTTCAGTGCTGACATCCAGCTTGTGACAGATTATTTTCGGATCTATGCCTGGCATGTCAGCTGCTGACCATGCGAAAATGTCTTTGTGATCTCTCAGCAACTGAATCAGCTCTATTCGAAGTCCTGAGCCTAGGCCTTTGCCTATTCGGACATTCCTGTCTGAGTCATCCTCGAGGGAGATGTCCTCCATTTCTTGATCTGATTCGGGGGAGAGGGTTTCCGGCCGAGCATCAACCTCTGCGAGCTTTACCAGACTGCTCGACTCCGCCTTTCTCCTTGTGGCCTCTTTTCCTTCGCTTGGAGGAGGGCTTTTTTCATTCTCGTCTTCAGGGTTGTCTCCTAGCTTCGGTTTTCGGATGGCCGTGTGACAAGTTGACCTTGCCAACTCTTGGTCGCCTTTTATCCGCTCGGCTAAGCCTGCGTCCGAGACATACATCATCATCTGGTGGTATGTAGATGGGACTGCTTGTATTTTGTGGATCATGGTCCGTCCCATCATGACGTTGTACACTGAGTCGCAGTCCATCACTAAGAATTCCTCTCGGACGTTTCTTGCCGCCAGGCCTTGACCGATTGTAACGGGTAGGGTGATCTTTCCTCGGGGGATAGCTGCGGATCCGTTGAATCCGATCAATGGGTAACTGACCTTGGTCAGTGACTCTTCTCCCTCTTCGAGGATGAGCTGTTCGAAACAGTTCCTGAAGATGATATTGACAGCGCTCCCTCCATCGACTAGTACCCTATGGACGTTGTGGTTGTTGAGATCCATTTCGATCACCAACGGGTCGTCATGTTTGTACTGGGTCCCGATGCAATCATCAGCGGTGAAAGTCATGTTCGGGGGGTAGGCTGATTCTCCCCTACATTGCTGAAGTTGACTCGGTGGGAGAGGGCCCTTAAGTGCTTCTTGCTGGCGTTGTTGGATCTTTGTCCTCCGAACACCACGAGGATTGGTTTTTTCTTTTTCCCTTCGGTCTCGTGGACCCTTTTCTGGGCTTGCTCTTGCAGCTTACCAGATTTTGCTTTTTCTTTTTCTTCTCTTTCCGCCCTATGGTCAAGCAGGTAACCCTTGAGGTAGCCTCGTCGAATGAGGTCTTCGATGTTGTCCTTCAACGAGTTACACTCCTCGGTGGTATGGCCGAAGTCATCGTGGAATTCACACCATTTGTTCTTGTTGCGGTGGCGGGGGTTTGACCTAAGCTTTTCTGGAAGCTTCCACTTTTCATCGTCCTTGTGGAGGTTGAAGATTTCTCTTCGGGGTATGGTGAGTGGGGTGTAGTTGGTGTACTTGGGTTGAAATTCACCCTTCTTCCCATCTTTCTTGGGGCTCGCTTCTCTCGCACCCACCTTCTCTTTTCCCTTTCTTGAGTTACCCTCGGGCTTACTCTGATTTGTTCTGTTATCTTTCGGATCCGAGGAACCTCTTAGCCTTGCTGCTGCCTTGTTGAACTCTTCCTTTCTGATGAACGCATCTGCCATTTGGAGTACGTCTGATGAGTCATATTTGTATAGGGTATTTTAGGCGCATTTAGGTTGCATTATTAGGCATTTATATCATTTTAGTTGCATTTAGGATCACATTTGCATAAGTTATCGTTGTCATACTCTATTACGCCCCGTTTGTGTTTTCTTAATGTTTCAGGTGATTTTACGGTCATTTGGATGCTTTCGGAGTGTTATGAGTTGATTTGGATGATGAACGGATGGAATGTTGACTCGAGGATCATTGCATATCTCTAGGGATAATTTTGAGTCAATAACGAAGCTAAACGCTATTTTTCTAAGCATCAAAACGGACAAGCGTTCACTCTTTTGATGATATCTCAAGTTATACATGTCGGAATGAGGCGATTTTTATTGGCCTAGAAAGTAGACTTCAAGAGCTTTCCAACGACAGGTCACACGTCCTTATAGGCATTGTAGAACAAGAGTTATGACATAAACAAGATGGCTCGACTATCCGATTCGCCCGAAGCCCAAAACGATGGCCCAATCTTCCCCTTGGGCGCGAAAACCAGCGACCCACCAGCGGGCCCGCTGGTTTCTCCGCCCAACTACTTCCACACGCGGGTTCATGCTTTCATCTTGGTGATCGTCCAATTAAATCATAGCCTATGTAATTGTTATTTTCCTTTTTTGTTTAGAATTTAGGAAACACTAAAATACCTCAAGGGAATTAATGTATTCCCTTAGGCTTTAATTTCTTTTCACGTTTTTCAATAGGAAGAACACTTGAACGCCAGTTTTTTTGGTTTTCTATTCTTCCCTTTTTCCATTGTGGAACCCTAGCTTTCAATTTTCAATTCATCAATCTAGAGGTAATTCAATAATTTCTTTTGCTTTTATTCTTTCTTATTGTTTTCGTTCCTTAGTTTAAATTTTCCTTTGATTATGAAATTCATGTTTATTATTTCTATCATGTTTGTTAATTCAATTATGAGCGAGTAGTCGTATTCTAGGGCTAAGTAAGGGAAACCATGTTTATACCATGATTATTATGCATAAAGTTTGTTAATTTATAGATTATTGCTTGAGTATTCCGATTGATTTGTTTTAATTGTTGATTCATGTTATCGGCCAATTTCATGAATTGATTATCTAGCTAATAGGAATTAGAATCGAAAGATCGTATTTTTAGAGGCTTAGTGCAATTGGCAATTCTGATTATGTTAGCGACCGTACTGCATATGTTGAATTGAAAGTGTTAAGACCCGACCGTAGGCTTAGCATGTACTTTAATTACTCGGCTTAGTTTATTCATTTCCGAATTGATTTATGTTCTTGGATTGGTATAAGCATGGTGAACCGAACAGACGCCCTAGACCTTTAATTCATTGATAAATTACGCATTTTTATTATTGTTTTAGCTTTAGTAGTTAATACTCAACTCAACTTTCGTTATTGAAATAGTTCGTATAATTGGGCAAAAACTAATAGAACTTGTCTCCCTGTGGGATCGACCCGTATTTGCTAAGTATCTGCTAACAACAGACACCGTGCACTTGCGGTATCACTTTTTAACTCATCAAGTTTTTGGCGCCATTGCCGGGGAGATGGCTAGATTCTATTAGTTTTAGTTTGATTATTTGAACTGTTTCCATTGTCTCATTGGAACTCTCAGTTCCAATTGAGGCAAATCTCACTGCGTTTTCTTTCGTTGTTGTTTATGCCCAGGTCTGCCAGAACGGGTACCTTGGTTCCTCCCGATCCCGATCTTGGAAAGACCCTTCGTCAACTAAAAAAGCAACAGAAAAAGAAGAAGCAGTCAGGGTCCCAAGACTCACAGACTCCACCGAGTCACACGATGTCTAAATCCCTGAAATCATATGGGGTTCCTTCCTCGAATAGTGTTCCGACTGGGCTCACAATGCCAACTATTGATGCAGTCAACTTTGAGATCAAGCCCGCTCTAATCTCCATGGTCTCACAAAGTCAATTTGGTGGCCATCCATCTGAGGAACCCACCAACCATTTGCAGAGGTTCAACCAACTGTGTGGTACTATCAAGCATCAAGGGGTCACTCAAGACCAATTGAAAGTCATGTTGTTTGGTTTTAGCCTTCGTGATAAGGCTCAAACATGGTTGAATGATGTCAAGGAGACAGAGTGGAGTGCTATTTCACAGGCCTTTCTAGAAGAATTCTTTCCACCCACCAAGACTGCTGAAATAAGGCATAAGTTGACTACATTCACTCAAGAACCTGGTGAATCACTTCGAGAAGCCTGGGATAGATTTAAGGCTTTGCAGCGGTCGTGTCCGCATCACAACATTGAAAAATGGTTCTTGGTTCAGATTTTCTACCATGGTTTGCAAGATGAAACAAAGAACACGGTTGATTCTGCTGCTGGGGGTGTTTTTCTTGACAAAGAAGTGGATGCAGGTTATGATTTTCTTGCCAATTTAGCTGCCAACCATTACAGCACCACCAGATCCACATCTAAGAAAGGAAAATTGGATGTCGATGCTTATGCTCTATTGTCCTCACAAGTGGCAGCCTTGAACCTGAAGATCGATTCTTTGAAGGCTCCTCAGTCTAGTACTCCCCCAATGAGTATTAATGCTATGTCTAGTGTAGCTCCAGTGACAACTTCTTACTGCGAAGTATGTGGAATCCAAGGTCACTTTGGTCATGAGTGCTCTTATAGTTTACAGGATACTACGCAATTGGAGCAAGTGAATGCTTTTCAACAGAGACAACCCAATGACCCATACTCCAATTCATTTAATCCGGGTTGGAGGAATCATCCAAATTTCTCATATCGGGGAAACAATGTTCAGAATCCTCAACCCCAGCAACAATGGTCGCAACCACAGTTCCATCCACCTCAACCACATGTTGCTAGGCCTCCATTTCAACAAGGAGCCTCACATAATGCTCCCCCGGGGTTTAATAGGCCCCCGCATCAAGGATATCAACAACCCCCTCAGAGCAGTGCTACTCCAGAGCCTAACATGGGTGATCTGTATAAGCTCATTGCAAATATGCAGAAGACCGCAGAGATAGCTCAAAAGAACCATGATGAGAGCATCAAAGAGTTGAAGAATCAGAATAGAATGTTGGAGAATCAAGTTGCTCAACTTGCTGACACTCTATCTCAAAGGCAACCGGGTACACTACCAGGGCAACCTACTCCGCCCCAGAACAGAGAAAGTGCCAATGCTATCACTCTTAGAAGTGGCACTAAATATAATGGACCCCCGATGCCCACTGATGATGCAACTCTTGCTAAGGAGAACACAGATGGACCAGGGAAAGCAATTGATGCAGAGCCTCAAGTCCTGGAAGTTGGTAATGCTGATGATGTTGGTGCAAATAAGGGAAAAGAGAAGAATTCTGATTCTCTCCCTATTGTGCCTAAGTTACCTTTCCCTCACCGGATGCAGAAAACTAAGGTTGATCAACAGCTTGGTAAGTTCTTGGCAATGGTCAAGAATCTTGAGGTAACGGTCCCTTTTACTGATTTAATATCTCAAGTTCCTGTTTATGCAAAATTTTTGAAAGAGATGATCACTAAGAAAAGGGATTATGGTGGTGTGGAGAGAGTCGCTCTAACTGAAGAGTGTAGTGCGATATTGCAAAATAAGTCTCCACCCAAACTTAAGGATCCGGGTAGTTTTTCCATCCCCTGTCATGTAGGTGCATTGTTCATTGATAAAGCATTGTGTGATTTAGGTGCAAGTGTGTCTGTCATGCCCCTTTCTGTCTGTAATAGGTTGAATATGGGAAAACTAAAATGCACACAAATCACGTTGCAAATGGCAGATCGTTCTATAAAGTATCCCTTGGGTATTTTGGAGGATGTCCCTGTCCGGGTGGGGAAATTCTACATTCCTGTTGATTTTGTAGTGCTAGATATGGAGGAGGATAGTCAAATTCCCATAATTTTGGGTAGGCCATTTTTATGTACTGCAGGTGCTGTCATTGATGTCAAGTCTGGGTCTCTTACTTTGAGTGTTGGTGATGATACTGTTACTTTTAATCTAACCAATGCTGTCAAGTCTCCTATGCTTGAGAATACTTGTTGCAGGATTGATATTGCAGAAGAAATTTCTCTAGACAACATTCCTAGAATGTTGTATGATGATCTATTGCTGGCGACTCTCACCTTGGAGGCCCGAAAAGGAGAAGGAGATTGTGAGATTGATTCCTTGATCTCGGATTTAGATGGAAGTGAAGCTGAGAAGGTCGATGGTTTTGAGGTATTAGAAACTGTTTGCTCTATTTCCGAGCCACAGGTAACGAAAGTAGAACTAAAACCGTTACCATCCCACCTTAAATATGCATTTCTTGATGATAATGAGGATTTTCCTGTGATCATTAATGCTGCACTCGATGATAGCCAGCTTTCTAAGCTTCTGACCGTGCTCCGTATGCACAAAAAGGCAATCGGGTATAGCATTGACGATCTCAAGGGCATTAGTCCTGACTTTTGTATGCATAGAATTAATTTGGAAGCAGATCACCGCCCTCGCATCCAACCACAACGTCGTTTGAATCTTAATATGCAAGATGTGGTGAGAAAAGAGGTAGTGAAACTACTTGATGCGGGCATCATCTATCCCATTTCAGATTCTAAATGGGTGAGCCCGGTGCAAGTCGTTCCTAAGAAGGGGGGGACAACGGTCATTAAGAATGATAAGGATGAGCTTATCCCTACTCGTGTTGTCACAGGTTGGCGTATGTGTATAGATTATAGAATGTTGAATACGGCCACCCTGAAGGATCACTTTCCCCTCCCCTTTATTGACCAGATGCTAGAAAGATTAGCAAAACACAACTTTTTCTGTTATTTGGATGGATATTCAGGTTTCTTTCAGATTCCCATTCACCCGGATGACCAGGAGAAGACGACGTTCACCTGTCCATATGGAACTTTTGCATACCGCAGAATGCCGTTTGGCTTGTGCAACGCCCCTGCTACATTTCAAAGGTGTATGATGGCCATTTTTTCTGACTTCATCGAGGATATCATGGAGGTATTTATGGATGATTTTAGTGTTTATGGTTCTGACTTTGATGTATGTTTGCATAATCTTTCTAAAGTGCTTAAACGTTGTTCTGAGGTGAATTTGGTATTGAACTGGGAAAAGTGCCACTTTATGGTCAATGAAGGAGTGGTACTTGGTCATCTTATTTCTGAGCGTGGCATCCAAGTTGACCGAGCAAAGATTGAGGTGATTGAGAAACTTCCCCCTCCTGTGAATGTCAAGGGAGTGAGGAGTTTTCTCGGTCATGCGGGTTTCTATCGCCGTTTCATAAAAGATTTTTCTAAAATTGCGAAACCCCTCACTCAATTATTGCTCAAGGATGCCACATTTGAGTTCACTGATGCTTGTTTGGAGTCTTTCGACAGGATCAAGAAAGCATTGATAACTGCTCCAATCATTCAGCCTCCGGATTGGGATTTGCCGTTCGAAATTATGTGTGATGCGAGTGATTATGCTGTTGGAGCAGTGCTTGGCCAAAGAAAGAACAAGGTGTTGCATGCCATCTATTATGCAAGCAAAACCTTGGATGGAGCTCAGATGAATTATGCTACTACTGAGAAAGAGCTCCTTGCGGTTGTTTATGCTCTTGACAAATTTCGGACGTATCTTGTTGGTTCGAAAGTCATTGTACACACTGATCATGCCGCCCTGAAGTATTTGTTGGCCAAGAAAGAGGCCAAACCGAGACTTATTCGATGGATTCTTCTTCTCCAGGAATTTGATTTGGAGATTCGGGATAAGAAGGGTGCAGAGAATGTTGTTGCAGATCATCTCTCTCGGTTGAAATTTCAATCTAGCACAGACGGGCCTATCAATGATTCGTTTCCTGACGATCATCTATTCTCTGTGTCTACTCAATCCCCATGGTATGCGGACTTCGCAAACTATTGTGTCGGTGGCTCCCATCCTCCGGAGTTGACATATCAACAACGTAAGAGATTCTACCATGATGCTAAGCGGTATTTTTGGGACGATCCACATTTGTATCGGAAGTGCGCCGATGGTATGTTTCGTAGGTGTGTAGCGGATTGGGATACCCACGGGGTTCTTAAGCATTGCCACAGTTTACCTTCTAGTGGTCATCTTGGTGCTATTCCGACCGCCCATCGAACTCTTCAAAGTGGTTTCTATTGGCCTTCTATATTCAAGGATGCTCGTTTCTTTTGCAATGCATGTGACGAATGTCAACGAACGGGCAACGTTTCGAAAAGGCAAGAGCTACCACAAACCGGAATTCTTGAGGTTGAGCCATTCGATGTATGGGGCATTGATTTTATGGGACCATTCCCTTCTTCATGTGGGAATCGGTACATCTTGGTTGCCGTTGACTATGTTACAAAGTGGGTGGAAGCTATTGCATCTCCAACCAACGACTCTAACGTCGTAAAGAAGCTTTTCAAGAAAATCATATTTCCGCGCTTTGGAGTCCCAAGGGTCGTGATTAGTGATGGGGGTTCCCATTTTCATCAAAGGACTTTTAAGGCTCTTCTGAAGAAGCACGGAGTTACTCAAAAGGTTGGCATGGCTTATCATCCTCAAACGAGTGGCCAAGTTGAAGTTTCTAATCGACAGATCAAGAGAATTCTCGAAAAAGTAGTCAACAAGTCTCGAAAAGATTGGTCGTTGAAGTTGGATGACACATTGTGGGCATTACGCACGGCCTACAAGACTCCGTTGGGGACAACTCCGTATAGGTTGGTGTATGGCAAAGCTTGCCATTTACCAGTTGAAATGGAATATCTCTCTAATTGGGCCGTCAAGGAGATCAATATGGATTTAGAAGCGGCCGGTGAAGCGAGACTTCTTCAATTGAATGAGCTAGATGAACTTCGGTTTGAAGCTTACGAGAATCATAGGCTCTATAAGGAGCAAACGAAGAAGTTCCATGATAAGATGATTCAAAAGCGGGAGTTCAACATCGGTGATAAGGTCTTGCTTTATAATTCACGACTACGGCTTTTTCCAGGAAAGCTTAAGTCTAGATGGTCCGGGCCTTTTACTATCACCGAAGTCAAGGAACATGGAGCAATTGAGGTTGCTAGTGAAAATGGCACCAAGTTCAAAGTGAACGGTCAACGTTTGAAGCTATACACTGAAGGAACGTTTATTGGAAAATTGGAGACGATCTATCTCTCCGATCCACCCACCGACGCTTGACTATTGAGGTTTGGAGTCAAGCTAATGACTTAAAACGAGCGCTTATCGGGAGGCAACCCGATTTCTAACTCTTTTTCTTTTCAAATTATTTTCTATTTATTTCAATTTTTAATCTAATTTATTTTATTTATTTGGTTATTTTATTGAAAAAAAAAAATAAAAAAAAAAAATAAAAAAAAAATAAATTAGAAACAACAAAAGAACAAAAACATTTTATTTTGATTTCGATTGAATTCGTATAATTTTATTTTATTTTTAGATTAGTTTTCGTTCATCGTATTTATTTGTTTATTTATGTATTCTGTGTGTTTAGTTTTACTAACGATCCTAACTTTTGATTTCAGTGGTACTTGATAAAAAATTTCTAGGATGTATAGGTGCAAGTTCAAGTCAATTTGGAAATCCCGGTGCATCAAACGTGAAAGCAGCGCTCGCCCAGCGAGCAGCTTGGTCGTTGCCTCGTGCACGCATAAACCAGCGCCCATACAGCGGCCTCGCTGGCCAAATATGCCTCAATTGCTACACATTCTGCCTTGCGCGCTGGCCATACAGCGGCCTCGCTGGCCAAATATGCCTCAATTTTACACTTCCTGCCTTGCCCGCTAGCCGTCCAGCGCTCTCGCTGGAATTTCCGCCCCACCTGATTCAAAATAAGCATGAAAATACTGAGTCAGCCACCTTCGCAACTCCATCACCTTCGCAACTCCATCACCTTCGCCGTCCACCACCTCCTCTCTCGCCCAGTCCAACCACCGTCGCCCACCTTCGCACTCCGCCTCTCCCTCTCCCTCGTTCGTCACCCCCGCAACCACCGACGACCAGCCTGCGCACCATCGAACCACCATCCCCTTCGCACTTCTCCCTCTCCCTCGTTCGAACCCCTGCGCACCATCGAACCACCCTCGAACCACCAGCAACCACCCCGCTACTCTCTCACCACCCCCACTCCAGCCCATCACCTTCCCTCCTCTTCACCTCCACCATTATCTTGTTCATGAATTTTAAAACCCTAACTTTTAAAATCAATTTGGGGATTTTTGATTCTTTGTAGGCATTGGTAAATTGTGTAGCATTGGTGCTTCTTTGTGGACTTCATGTGAATTTGCAACCAAATTCTAGTCTTTGTGGTGCACAAAAGTATTAGAATTTCAATTTTTCTAAAAGTTTATTCACTTGGTTCATATTTTGAAAAGGAAATTGGAATTTTGATGTCAATGTTGATTGTCGAATCGAATGGTTATCGTTGTTGGTGAATATTGATTGAATTGATTGGTTGAAATTGGTTGGCGTTAGCTGGTTGTTGAATTTGAATTCTTGGCATTGGAGGATTATTGTGATTGTTGAGTTGTTTGTTGGGATTGATCGTTGAATATTGAATTGTGCGCCGATTTGGTTGATTGGAGATTTGGAGTACTTTGAATTGTGGTTGTTTCATCATGAGAACAACTAAACCAACTAGCTCTCACCCAATATCCATTGCACCCCCACTTGCACCTACAAATTCCATTGCAAAGAAGCGTAATCCTACCCGCAAAGCAAGAGCCAAGCCACCACCAAAGAAATCCACCAAAGCACCATCTAAAGCCACTCCATCCACTACACACAAACAACCCCCCACCCCACCATCAACTTCTACGTGTCCCAAATATCCATGGTTGAGTGACACTCAACAAGAGACTTGCTTAGCCTTGCAAAATCGGAGCATCATGCCCACTCTTCGTTATTCGGCCAAGCATGCTAAAGCCATTGGGATAGATGATTGCTTGCAAGGTCTTGCAAGAAAATATGGATGGTCCAAGGTTCTCAATTTGAAAGTCGAGGTTTATCCGGAATTGGTGATTGAATTTCTTTCTTCGATTGAGGTTGTTTCGGAGACAGGTGACATATCTTTTTACCTTGATGGGGTGGAAAGAACTATGACTTCGACGGAGGTCAATGAGCTTTTTGGATGGCCATGTGATGGGACCATCGGTCCTACGGAGTTCGAGTCATTCGACGGAGACAAAAATGGGCATCAATTCTTTTCTAAGGCCTTTTGGAAGGAGGTGACGGGTCGGGATGATTGGAGAGTTGGTCTTTCAAAGGCCTTCTCCTTTGTGAATCCAGCTATTCGTCTTTGGCATCGGATCATGACACAGGTGCTTTATGCAAGGAAAGATCTGGGTAATCTCACAACCAAAGATTTCAAGATGCTATGGTGGTTTGTGCATGGTGACAAGGACAAAATGGGTCAACTTGACTTTGGGAAGTTCCTCATTGATGCATTCATTCGAGAGCGCCAAAAGAAGAAGGAAAGCATCACTATAGGGAGTTTTGTCACTCTCTTTGCCGAGCATGTCGGAGTCCCCTTGTCTTCTTTTGCAACTTTGACAAACATGGCTCCCCTTACTCATCAAAGGTTGGAAAAATTTGACTGGTTATCGGCATGTGGAACTAGCACATATATGTGGTATACAAAAGGGGTAACGGAGGGCGCATGCAAGGTCCCTTATTCACTCCTCCCTAATCCTGCTACACGGTTGAGTTTGCCTAATGCTTTGTTGTTCACCCCTATTACCAACAAAGCGGCCACTATGCAAGCAAGCGTCGATCTCCGACAACATGATACCACTACTTCAGCGCATGAGCCCTCATATCCACCTGAGGTGCATGATCTTGCGACCCCGAGCTCTGCCCCAGTCACCATGGAAGCGTTCCGAACGCTCCTAGATTGCTTTACTCAGTTCTCCAAGGATATCAAGGCTAACTTTGATGGCCTTGACAAGAAGGTTGAAGCAATGGGCATGGAGATTGGCTCTTTGCGTCGTCAGTTTGAAGCTTCTGGCCCCACCGCTTCTACTGTCGCCAGTCCTACCGAGTCTTACTCGGCCGACGAGGCTCATCACGAGTGAGCACTTTCCATCTCTCTCCCTTGTTTGAGTTATATTGTTGCTATTTTCACAGTGAGGGCACTGTGTTTTGTTTAGCTTGGGGGAGGGATATCTATCTTTGTTGCTTTCTAGTATAGTTTTATTTTTTTGTTTAGGTGTTGTACGCTTTGTACCGTCCGTTAGGGGTGGGAGTTTACGTGCAACGAAAAAAATGTACTGCTTTCCTAGTGTTATTGTTCAATTTAGTTGCATTCTTACTTGCATTCATATGTCTTTATACCCTGCATTGTGCAATTGACTTTCAAACTATGTTCGGGCTTTATTTGACTCTCTTGAGCTTCTTTTGAACTTAGTTATGATTCTGAAATTCAGTCGGTCATGCTATACATTGATAACTGCTTGGCATTGTGTGAACCAATTGAATGGTATGCGGTAAGATGTTGGTCTCGTGTCAAGAATAGCTAGCCAATTATCTTGTAGGTCACCTTACTATGTGTTTGTGTGATTGATGTGACTTGTTATCGTATGATTTTGGCTTGAGATTCATTAGTAGTTTAGTTGCAACTCACGCATGCCGCGTATGACAGAGGCCATTCTCTTAGGAAGCCTTCAGACGAACTTAGAAACATCAGTTCCTGCCTTTCATACCCATGTCGTAGCCTTGTCCGTTTATTGTTTTAACTCCACAAAATTGAGCCCTATTAGCCCCGTTGGTTACTTGTCCCGAGTCTAGCTTGGGGGAGCTTCGGTGTTCGTAATGGTTTCATTGATGTTGATTGATTGGCACACTAAGCCAATAGTTCGTGGTTCGAGGCTATGTTTGGATTTGTGGTTCGGAAATGGTGTATATTATTGTTGGCACCCAAGCTTGTAACAGTTAGCATTAGATTTATTTATGTACTTTCGATTTCATTATCTAGTTTCATTTTCATTCAAAAAAAAAAAAAAAAAAAAAAAAAAAAAAAAAAAGAAAAAAAAAAAAAAGAAAAAAAGAAAGAAAAAAAAAATAGAGAAAAATCAAAGAAAAAAAAAAAAAATATATGTTTTTCGTTCTTGTATGTAATTTGAAAGCAAGGAAAGGGGAATGAAGAAAGATCATTGACATTATATTATGTTTTCCCTTGGTTGTAACTTGGTTGATTGTTAGGGTTTCATGGTTCGATGGAGTTGGATTTGCGGCATTATCACGCCGACGCATATAGTTCACATTTGCTCCCCAAGTTGGACCTTACTCTCACTTTTTCCCAAATTATACCCTACCCTTCCTTTTCACCTAGCCCCATTACAAGCTTATTATAAAGACCTCTTGATCGGCATGTTTGTTTTGTGATTGAATGAAAATCGTTTCTTGCTATTGTCATCTTACCCTATGTTGCATCATATATTTATATTCTACAAGGTATGCGGCGACGACTAGCTTGATTGAGAATAGTTTGTGGCTAAGCTTGGTTGTTTCGATTGTGGATCACGATGCTTTGTGGTTCTATTTGTATCTGAGCTAGATTTCCGTCTCAATAACTCTGTTTGATTGTTTGCTCGAGAGTTAGGTTGGTCTTACCATGGTTTTATGAAAGTCAGGTGCGTCTTGCTTCTCTATCTTTGGTTTAGTGTTGCTTGGGGACAAGCAACAGTCTAGCTTGGGGGAATTTGATGAGTCATATTTGTATAGGGTATTTTAGGCGCATTTAGGTTGCATTATTAGGCATTTATATCATTTTAGTTGCATTTAGGATCACATTTGCATAAGTTATCGTTGTCATACTCTATTACGCCCCGTTTGTGTTTTCTTAATGTTTCAGGTGATTTTACGGTCATTTGGATGCTTTCGGAGTGTTATGAGTTGATTTGGATGATGAACGGATGGAATGTTGACTCGAGGATCATTGCATATCTCTAGGGATAATTTTGAGTCAATAACGAAGCTAAACGCTATTTTTCTAAGCATCAAAACGGACAAGCGTTCACTCTTTTGATGATATCTCAAGTTCTACATGTCGGAATGAGGCGATTTTTATTGGCCTAGAAAGTAGACTTCAAGAGCTTTCCAACGACAGGTCACACGTCCTTATAGGCATTGTAGAACAAGAGTTATGACATAAACAAGATGGCTCGACTATCCGATTCGCCCGAAGCCCAAAACGATGGCCCAATCTTCCCCTTGGGCGCGAAAACCAGCGACCCACCAGCGGGCCCGCTGGTTTCTCCGCCCAACTACTTCCACACGCGGGTTCATGCTTTCATCTTGGTGATCGTCCAATTAAATCATAGCCTATGTAATTGTTATTTTCCTTTTTTGTTTAGAATTTAGGAAACACTAAAATACCTCAAGGGAATTAATGTATTCCCTTAGGCTTTAATTTCTTTTCACGTTTTTCAATAGGAAGAACACTTGAACGCCAGTTTTTTTGGTTTTCTATTCTTCCCTTTTTCCATTGTGGAACCCTAGCTTTCAATTTTCAATTCATCAATCTAGAGGTAATTCAATAATTTCTTTTGCTTTTATTCTTTCTTATTGTTTTCGTTCCTTAGTTTAAATTTTCCTTTGATTATGAAATTCATGTTTATTATTTCTATCATGTTTGTTAATTCAATTATGAGCGAGTAGTCGTATTCTAGGGCTAAGTAAGGGAAACCATGTTTATACCATGATTATTATGCATAAAGTTTGTTAATTTATAGATTATTGCTTGAGTATTCCGATTGATTTGTTTTAATTGTTGATTCATGTTATCGGCCAATTTCATGAATTGATTATCTAGCTAATAGGAATTAGAATCGAAAGATCGTATTTTTAGAGGCTTAGTGCAATTGGCAATTCTGATTATGTTAGCGACCGTACTGCATATGTTGAATTGAAAGTGTTAAGACCCGACCGTAGGCTTAGCATGTACTTTAATTACTCGGCTTAGTTTATTCATTTCCGAATTGATTTATGTTCTTGGATTGGTATAAGCATGGTGAACCGAACAGACGCCCTAGACCTTTAATTCATTGATAAATTACGCATTTTTATTATTGTTTTAGCTTTAGTAGTTAATACTCAACTCAACTTTCGTTATTGAAATAGTTCGTATAATTGGGCAAAAACTAATAGAACTTGTCTCCCTGTGGGATCGACCCGTATTTGCTAAGTATCTGCTAACAACAGACACCGTGCACTTGCGGTATCACTTTTTAACTCATCAACGTCCGCTATTTTGGAGGGGTTTTTCATTGTCAGTTTGTCTCGGAATTTCCCCTCCCGTAGCGCGTGCTTCAAGGCGAAGATTGCTACGTCTGGCTGCAGGTTCGGAATGTTGGTGGATTCCTTCATGAATCTGGCCATGAAGTCTCGCAGGCTCTCATCTCTTTCTTGCTGTATAGAGGTTAGCTCGGCAGTGGTTCGTTCTGGGCGATTGTTGCTCACGAACTGTACACAAAACCTCTTTTTCAGCTTCTTCCAACTTTTGATCGATCCCTTCGGCAGCGATCTGAACCATTCTCCAGCAACTCCTGTCAACGTGGTTGGGAAGTATTTGCACCAGCAGGCTTCGGAGTAGGGACTCATAAACATCTGCTGTTCGTAAGAGATGACATGGTCCCTCAGATCTGTGATTCCGCTGTACGTTAGGTGCGCTGGTAGTCTCACTTTGGGAATTGTATCCATGACAATATCATCCGAGAATGGGGAAGATGCCGGAGTCATGATTCTCTTTCCTAGCCTCTCCCTGATACCTTCGCTTCTCGAGTTTCCTCTAAGGGACTGCTCGGGGGCGTGTAGGGGGCTAGGAGTTCGGTCACTTCTCCTTCTCGACTGGCCACTGCCCTCGGGTTGTCTACTGGACCCACAGGGGCTACCCAGCCTATCATGAACTGAAGGTCGCAGTCTGCTATGGACCGAGCTTCGGATCCGAGTTCGATCACTGGCCCCACTTTGGAGAGCTTGGGGTGTTGGAGACGGTGTTGCGAACCATTCTGGCTGCTGTGCAGCTCTCTGTTGCGTATCCCACGTGCTCTCTCTCCACCTTGTCATTAGGTGCGTTCCTGACATTGTGGAGAGATCTTGCTCGGGCCTCACATTGTCCTCATCAGTCGAGGGCATGTTCAGCAATACCTGTCACCTAGCTCTCCTCGCTTCTCGCCGTGCTGCTGCCTGGGCTTGTTCTTTCTCGTTGAAGAGGAAGTTCTGCATGATGGTCATGGCTGCAACGAGCTCTTCTCGAGAAGGGAGTGGTCTGCTAGTCGTGGCGGTGGCCCTTGCTGGCTGCGACCTCGCCACTGAGTGCAGCTGTTCACCTCCATCGGATTTCGAATCCGTTTGGACAAGGACATCTCCCACCTGGTTGTCATTGTTGGGCATTTCCATTTTTTACGTGGAAAGTGAAGTGTTTTTTCAGAGCTTTCAAGTGTTCTTCCCCACAGACGGCGCCAAATTGTTCCGGTGTTGAAGTGGATGAAACAATGGGCTTCGAATGAAGGCCCTTTTGTGTGTGTTGAAGATCTTGCTAGCTCGAATGTATTGTGTCCAAATCAACCTGCACAATAAACAAGTTACTAGCCTCGGGGGTGTTTCCGAGGAAAGCCCCTCCGATGCCTAAGTAAGAGCAATGCTCGGATTCTAGAGAGAGAAATTCCCTAGAAGGGTAGTCTTAAGGCGTGAAATGGACGTACCTTGGTATGTGAGCCATGACGGCTTATTTATAGTGTTTGTACAATAAATCCCCTTAGGTCATTTATTGCAAGTGGGCCTTGGGCCTTGATTGATGGATGAATAGCCTTTTGGAAGGTAGTGCTTGTGGGTTTGATGCTGTTATATTGAGCCATTGGGCTTTGGACTTAGTGGCCCAATTGGTAGTCAATTGGGAGCCCAAAAAAAAAAAAAAAAAAAAAAAAAAAAAAAAAAATAATAATAATAATAATAATAATAATAATAATGTTACAATAGTATACGGAGTTTATTATGTGAATATTGTAATATCCTAGATAAACGGAATTACTTAGTTAGCCTTCCTAATGTAATATATATATACGGTTGAGAATTAATGACAAATCACGAGATTGAGTATTATCTGTCATGGTATCAAGAGCCTAGGTTAAACCTAGAATAATTTTTTTTTCCGCAAAAGTTGGAGGAGTACAGCTGCCTGTTCACAGATGGGCGACGATGGTGTACCACCACCTGAGAAGGTGAACCTTCCCATCGACCTTGACTATCATCTCGGGTCCGGTGATGGGCCAGGCATCGTCATAACGCCGGTGAAGCTTCGTGGTTTGGTTAACTATAACGAGTGGGCGAAAGTTGTGAGACGTTCGATGATTTCGAAATTCAAATTTGGGTTTGTCGACGGTTCTGTTACCGAGCCTTCTACAGACGCAAACAAGATGAAGCATTGGTATGCTGTGAATTCTATGGTGGTGTCGTGGATTACGAATACAATTGATGAGAATCTCCGTTCTTCCATTGAAGACTATGATATTGCGTTCGAATTATGGTGTCACTTGAGGAAGAGTTTGTCACATTAAGATGGCATTGAGTAGCTGTAAACATGCCACCACGGAGGGGGTTACGGAGTATTTCAGCCGAATGTCGAAAATTTGGAAGGAGTATGTACAGTACGCAAGGGTGCCGCGGTGTACATGTGCGGGATGTACGTACAATATAGCGAAGCAGGTAGGGGACATAAGGGAGGAAAATCGCCTACAATATTTTTTGATCGGCCTTGACGATCATTATGAGGCCATTCGGGCCCAATTGTTGGCTCAAACGCCCCTGCCTTCTGTCGATGAAGCATACCAGACCGTAGTTAATACGGAAAATATGAGGGTTAAAGGAAGTACGGGGAAGGAGAATGTGATGGCGTTTAAAGTTGAAGCCAAGACTAGAACAACTTTCGGAGACGTGTCTGACAAGTTTTGCACCCACTATAATCGTGAGGGGCATGTAGAAGAAAGCTGCTATCAACTCATTGGGTTTCCTGATTGGTGGGATGAGAAAAAGCGGGGTGGCTGTGGCCCAGGAAGGGGTGGAAAGACTGGTTTCCGTGGAGGGAAGGCTAGATGTGGTAGTGCTAGCACAGCACGTGCTAACGCTGTAACTACAGTTGCTGCCAGCAGCAGTGCAGTGGCGACACACGGAAGCAACGCAGGGACAGTACCTGTTGTGACTGATTTGCAAGGTATTGCGGGGGTCTCGACAGACTAAGTGCAGCAAATTATGGATATTTTGTCTAAGCCTAAGGCAAAATTACAAGATAATCCAGACTTAAGTTGGATTATTGACACAGGAGCTAAAATCATGTGACGGGAAATATTTCACTTTTGAGAAATATTACTACGTCTCAAGATTGTTCGGTTGTGTTGCCAGATGGTGTGTCGGCGAACTCGAATCAATATGGTTCTATGACATTGGGAGGAGGATTAGTTCTTCATAATGTTTTATTTGTGCCTAAATTAAACTGCAATTTAATTTTTGTAACTCAATTAAGTGACGAATTGAATTGTTCAGCTCAATTTACTAACAAAATATGTGTGATTAAGGACCATATGACGAGGACGGTGATTGGCGTGGGTGATCGACATGAAGGACTATATTTTTTCCGCGGAGTTCCGAGAGTGAAGGTGCTTGCAGTGAGATGTATGGTTAACTTGTGGCATCAACGTATGGGGCATCCGTCGGAGAAGATATTACAGTTACTCCCTCCTGTGAGTCGTAGGCATAGGAAGAATAATAAAGTTTGTGATGTATGTCCGCGTGCAAAGCAATGTAGAGAGAGTTTTCCCGTTAGTGATAGTTATGCTATTAGAATGTTTGAGTTGGTTCATATTGATTTATGGGGTCCTTACAAAACTCCATCATCTTGTGGAGCAAAATATTTTTTAACGATTGTTGATGATTTCTCTAGAAGTGTGTGGATTTATTTGATTAGTAATAAAACTGAAGTTGAGTTGATGTTTCAGAATTTTGTTGCTATGATAAAGTGCCAATTTAATCAAATCATCAAGGTGGTTAGGAGTGATAATGGTACGGAATTTAACTGTTTGCAAGGATATTTTTTTAAGCATGGCATGTTGTTTGAATCTTCGTGTGTTGGAACGCCTCAACAAAACGGGCGAGTTGAAAGAAAACATCAACATATTTTGAATGTGGGGAGAGCGTTACGTTTTCAAGGGAATTTTCCTAAAAGGTTTTTGTAACACCCTAATAATTCCTTGCTTTTATAAAACCATTTTCCAACTTAAAATAAAGGAATTACTAAAGTATTACCGCCACTGTGATAACGGTTAAGGCTAGTACCAGAATTACGCAGCGGAATTAAATGTCAACTAACTTTTAAAAAACATAATTAATGAAATATTGAGGCCTCCTACAATTTGGAACCATAATGGCCCAAAACCCAAAGTATAAATAATTCAAACATTTCAAACATAATTAAAGTAAAGTTAAATAGTTCAAAATACGAAAAACATGCAACTCTCTCGATCATCCCAAGCCATATGATTCCGATCTACCAACCTGCTATTTTATTCTACTCCCCATCAATGCAAGAGCAAATGATAGATCATCATAGGGTCATTAAGGCAAAGGCCATGACCAAAACACACAAAGAACGTAGTAAGCAAAAGCTGAGTACTTACAAGCATAGAGTGAAATGAAACTAAAACATGCATCACTCACTAAGTACTAATCAACATGCAAAAGCCATATAATAATTAACAACCAATCATGAATACAAGACTCGACACTTGACTCGACTCTTGACTCACAATTTAATTAGAATAAGCTTCGAACGGGCCAAAAGAATAATCCACAAAGGGAAAAGGTGATGGGAGCCAACCATACACCAAATATATAATAATAAAATCGGGCCATACCGAGTGCCGGGCCATACCGACGGAATTCCTGCGCATAATATAAATGAAACAACGTCTTGTATCATTAGTAGGAGTACGAGCTTTCCGGCAAGACTCCCCCCATTGTTCATACTCAAGGTATATACGTTCCAAGAGTTTCGAAGCTTGTTCTGGTTGCACTTTACGTTTATTAATATTTTATTAAGGGCGAACTCAAGACTCACCAACATGCACACATACAATTAATAAACAACAACCAAAACAATCTTATTTTAAATGCTTTAGGACTTGTGATCAACAAGGCAAGACACGTGTGATATTACTACCATGTTCCTCCTCACCAAGGTGAGACTCCACATCATGCACATTAACATGAGGGTTGTGCCCTTGCACGACAAATCCTAATTCATTTCATACATAATATTCCCAACTGAACCCTACATGTGCGGTGGCTTACGTGAGTTAACCCTTCACATGTGGTAAAATAAATAGTACAACGAGGTACGATCAATTGGCTCAAAGTATGCTAGACATCCCATACAATAGCGTACAAATAAATAATCCATCCCTTGCATGTGAAATAAACCATACATGCATAAATATTGAACAACATGATTGACAATGAAATTCATACTCATAATAATCCCAACATGCCTGTTCTATCAACAATTCAATAATTCCAATAATAATAATTCACGTGATTGTCCACCAAATCAAATATGAACTCACCAAGTTCACGTAATATGATTTACATCAATAAATAATCACGTAATGTCCCTTGACAAATAATGTGGTCGCCCTAGGCTTGTACGTACCTTGAATACCTAAGCGTAGGGGCCACTTTGCAATAACGAGCACTCAACTAGAAATCACCTCCTATCATCAAAATAATGAAACTTAAATTATTTCCATGTTCATTAAATTTTCAGCAATTTTATAAAATTTAAAACCTCCTTTAGACTTTAGAATTCAATCGTTTTTCAATAATAAAAACGTCTCAATTTGCAAAATCAATCCCTAGTACGAAAACATACTTTTCCCGCCTTTAAAATCAATAAAAATCAACACTTTAAACCTTTATTCAAATCTGAAAATATAATTGATTACCATAATTAAAATCATCACCTAATTATTCTAATCAATTGACTCATTAGGTCTAGGTTAAAACCCTAACTTGAAAATCCCAATAAGGCTGCGTTCTATTCACCTGATTTTCACTTATTTTTCCTGAACTTATCTTATCTGAACTTATCTGAACTTAAATGAACTTATCTGAACTTATCTGAACTTATTAGAACTTATCAAAACTTATTTTAGTTATAAATTATACTTGGTCAACCCTTATTTTTCCTGAACTTATCTTATCTGAACTTATCTGAACTTAACTGAACTCATCTGAACTTATCTGAACTTATTTTTCCTGAAATAAGTGGAAATAAGGTGAACAGAACAGGGCCTAACACTAGTTTATTATCATAAAAATCAATGCTTTATTCAATAAACTAATCTGAAAATTCATCCTTTAATAATTAAAACAAACCTAATGAATCACAACACGCAAATCCTCAAACCACGGTATTCATAACCGGTTCCCAGTATTTTAATTACTCAAAACAATATTAATATAATAATTTAAAATACGGAATTTAAATAGAATAGGTAAGGAAGGAGAGAATTATACCAATCCGGCCTATAGCACGAAACAACCACGAATTAATGTGATTGGGCGAAAAAGATTGAACAACGAACGAACAAGCAACAACGTCAACACACAACGCACCACTCGTGGGCGTGTGTGCAGCGACGAAGAGGAACGGGCAGCAGGGGCGCGCAGCAGTGCTGGCGAGAGGGGAGTAGCGCGCTGGCGCGGGCGAAGGGAGTGAGGGAGTGTGGGCGCGAGGGCGAGAGAGAGCGGGAGTGTGGGCTTGCGGCTGGGCGAGGGAAGGCAGCAGCGGCAGCACCACACAACAACAACACACGCGCACAAAGGGGGGATGGGCGATGTGCCGTGCAAGGGGCACGAGCAGCAGCGGGCACTCGTGTGCGGGACGAGGGCCGGACGAGCAAGGAGGAGAGAGAGAAAGAGGAGTGTTGGGAAAGAAAGAGAGAAAAGGGTTTATGACAAAATAGGGGGTCATTTAATGATGGGGGAGTCCTATTTATAGGTTCACTAATCCCTTGATGGGCTAGGCTTAGGAGATTTGAGTTGGGCTTAGGAAATAAATGATTTGGGCTAGCTTAGGATTTAAATTAAACTCTATTGATTGGGCTCGTTTAGTAAAACAAATTGGACTTTTTATTTAAAACCCGAAGCTTTAAAAATCATTTGCAACTCATTTAATTTCCCGACTCAAGAATTAAATTCATTTCGTAATTAATTAAAATAATAAATATTCTAATTAATTAAAATACATTAAATAAAATGCATTTAAATATTATTTAAATGTTAATAAAACGTAAAATGCTTTATAAATATAATAAAATATACTTATAAATATTATAAAAATACGAGGTATTACAATCTACCCTCCTTAAAAGAAGTTTCGTCCCGAAACTTGGGTTCGGAAATCAAAATTCAATTCAAAACTTGAGACTTTATGAGACTTTCAATACGTTCATTTACAAAAATTTTAAGTTGCTGTACTCTTTACATGATTAAACAGGACAATAATAAGTGCAAATTCAATAAAAAGCACTAAATTGAGCATAAAATAGGGGAAAACAAGGTAAAAAACCCGAAATTCTACCGCACTCTACCCCCCTTAAAAGACACGAGTTACGACCCCGTAACTCAACTAACCTCGGGAAAAAGCTTGGGATATTTCTTTCTCATTTCGTCCTCCGCTTCCCAAGTGGCTTCCTTAGATTCTTGATTAGACCACAAAACTTTGACAATTTTCACATCTTTAGTACGCGTACTACGCACTTTGCTATCAAGGATTTTGACAGGTCTTTCCTCAAAGGTTAGACTTTGGTCTAATTCTATGGTCTCCGGTTGCAACACATGCGATTTATCCGGGATATATTTCCTTAACTGAGATATGTGGAACACATTATGCACTCTATGCAAGTCCAAAGGCAAGACTAGTCTATAGGCTACCTTTCCGGTTCTTTCTAAGATCTCATATGGGCCTATGTACTTAGGGCTTAACTTCCCTTTCTTTCCAAATCTCATGACACCTTTCATTGGTGACACTTTGAGTAACACTTTATCACCTATGTTGAACTCTTCATCCCTACGTTTCAAGTGTGCATAGCTCTTTTGGCGATCCTGCGCCGCTTGAATCTTTGATTGGATGGTTTGGATTTGGTTCATGGTGTCCTCTATTGTGAGGGGGGTCGAAAAAGCACGAGGCTAATGCGTGACCTCATCCCTCATGGGCGTGACGTTTCTTTTTGTCAAACCAAGTGTAATTGGATTTCCTATGAGTTTACACCCAATTGACTAGTAATATAGGAGTCGCCATTCAGTTTTTGACGACAATGAGAAAAACTGACAAAACCCGGTTATCGTGACATAAAGGGAGTGCAATTATGTTTGACCACGACGGCCATAGGTTCCCTTGTGATCTCTGGTGTGGGGATCTCTCAACGTACACCTACAAGGTAGAGATTGAGGGTTCGGGGGACTGTAACTACCGAGAGGAGTATTCGCTCTTCGATAACTCTAGAGGCAGGATATCCTTACTAGCTCAGCATAAATAATTGGAGGGACATGCGTTAACTATTAAACTAATCTGAATTGATTTTAACAATATGCAACACATAATACTAGATCGATTGCGATTATCTGATTTTTAGATTGTTTTAAGGGACCTAGTGAAGGAAATAATGCCCTTGGTCCAAGTATGCATTCTATGTTAAGTCTAATAAATGCGGTTCAGTATTAATTAACAAGTTAATAATTCAGTGAGATCAAGTGAGCTGAATGCCTAGCTAGAGGCCGCTTCAGTTCAAGTGGAATTAATGATATTAATCCACAGCTTACTCTTGACTGAACCCGTAGGGTCACACAAATAGTACGTAAACGGATCAAGTATTTAATGGCATTAAATACTCCATCTATGAATATTCGGAATCGACGGATCTTGGTTTCAGTGGGAGCTGAGATCGTCACAGGCAAGAAATGAATACTCCGGAAACGATGATATTGCCGGAAACGGAAATATGGATCGTATCGGAAATATAAATATTATCCAAGTCGTAGATGTTGCCGGAAACGGAAACATGGTACGTATCGGAAAATATTATCGGAAATGGAAATATTGCCGGAAACGGAAATATTGTCAGAATCGGAAATATTATCGGAATCGGAAAATAATTCCGGAAACGGAAATATTAAATATTTGTTCGAAACGGAAATTAATTCCGGAATCGGAAATGTTAAATATTGTTCGTATCGGAAATGAATTCCGGAATCGGAAATTTAATCGGAAGCGTATCGTACGAATAAGCATCGGACGAGGCCTGCCGGACGAGGGCCCAGCTCGAAGCCAGGCCATCGCCCAGCAAGCCAAACGCGCGCCACAAGCCCAGCCAAGGCAGCGCCCAGGCCTACCGCAAGGCAAGCCCAGCGCGCGCCAAGACCGCGGCTGCGTGGGCCTCGCTGCGTGGGCTGATGCTCGCACGCACGCGCATGGGCGGCCCATCGTGGCTGCCGTGTGTGTGTGTGAGTTTGTGTTCATGCACGATTCCTAAAACGTGCAGAGTTCGGTTAATGATTAAATTCCTAATTCTATTTGATAAATTAATTAATTAGAGTTCTTGTAGGATTCTAAGTTTAATTAATTCGTATCCTAATAGGATTCCAATTCTCTTTCCATACCCCTATAAATATGTGGCCTGGGTTCACAATTTATAACGAGTTTTCAAGTATTCAAAGTGAGTTTTTGAGAGAAAAATTCAGTCACACATCTTGCTCAAAAGTGCCGAAAATTCTAGTACCTTAAGGGCGATTCTAGTTGGTCAATCTTAAGGCGGATCCGGACGTGCTGTGGACTATCTACGGAGGGACGACACTTGGAGTCCTAAAGACTTGTTCTTGCTCGGTTCGGGCGCAGCTAGGGAGGGCACGCAACAAAGAGTATGCATCTAAATTATGCTATATGATTATGTGTAAATAATATGTATTCCTGGGTTAATGGTTGTTTCCGCATGATTTATGTAATGTCATATGTATCATAACCTAACAGTGGTATCACGAGCCCCTTATTATTTTCATAATCTAAATTGCATGAACATGGTTAAATATTACAAAATTGCATGAATTAAAAGGGGTGATTAATTTTCGTAATTGTTAATTAATTGCAAATTGCGTTTATTTAATTATACGTACGCAGTTTTTCGGCAGTTTCTTCGTTACTCATCCAAATCGAGTGATTTTTGTGTCAATTCCGCATGTAAAAGGCATTCTAAAATTTTGACAAAAATAAGTATTTTTCTGCCGAACCCAGAATTCTCAAATTCGAAGCCTAACTATGAATTTTCAAAGGTTTTAGTTTTTCGAATGCAAAATTTCGTAAATTTAAGATGTTAAATTAAATATTTGCGATTCTTGTTGATAAATCTTGAATTTTTGATTGACCTACTGTATATGTTTAACAAGTTTGAATGCCTAGCCTTGTTAATTATGCAATCTAATTTGTAATTATGATTAATTTGTTGAAAATTAGAATAATTTAGAATTAATTTGATTTTCATAATTAATTATAATTTAATTAGAAACCTATGATTAAAAACCACCATAAAAATTGTAAATTTATGATAAATTTTAAATTTTTATGACCTAGACTTGAATCCATAACAATCGAAAATCAATTGAATAATAAATTTTCGATTTTTTCGCCCTAAAATTATGAAATTAATATTATTTATTAATTTGTCATTAATTTTAAATATAAATTTTAAATTTTTTATGCGATTCGTTCATATAACTTGCACGAACAAAGCAATGGACGCTTCGTGTTACCCTTAAGGGGTGTTGTATAGTGCGGGCATGCGACGACGAGCAAGGGAGCTCGTCGCCCGTGCGGCACCAATGCAATGAGCAAGGCATGGTGCACGAGCACAAGGCAGCAGCCCTGCCTTGTGTCGTGGGCCACGAGCTATGAACAAATGGGCATGGGCGAAAGGCAAGCCAAGGCAGTCGCGTGTGGCCAGCAAGCGAGCTGCGCCACAACGCGCACTGCCTCGCGCAAGAGCGCGCAGCCTCGCGCGCAGCGAGCGCAAGCTCGCGTGCCACGAGCGCTGATCCCAGCGTTGCTCGCGCGCCCAGCGAGCGATGTCGCGCGCACAGCGAGCGATGGCTCGCGCGCACAACGAGCGATGGCTCGCGCGCACAGCGAGCGATGGCTCGCGCGCACAGCGAGCAATGGCTCGCGCGCACAGCGAGCGCTGGCGAGCGCGCACAGCGAGCGATGGCTCGCGTGCATCGAGCGCTGGCGCGCGCGCAGCGAGCACCACTTGTGCGATGGCTTGCGATGGAAGATGCAGCAGCTATGCAACGAGCGCATGGGCTGCGCGCACATGGCCAGCGATGGCTGTGTGCGTGTGGCCCATGGGCGTGCGATGCGTAGGGTGTTTGCGTTGCGATTAGATCGTTTTGAATGTTTAATTTGAAATTTTTCAGTTTACGTAATTTTAATTAATTTTAAAATTAATAATTTAAATTATTTTCTTGGATTTTAATTTTGAATATTGTAATTATAATAAATTTTATTTATTCTAATTATTTTACTAAAATTAAAATCATGAATTAATTTAAATACGACTGAAATTAAATTAAACTTTTTGGATTCAATTATAATTTCATATGAGCTTTAAATTTTAATTAAATTTGTATGTTTCCGGTTAGACTAGAAATACATTTTTATGTTTAAAATTAGTAAAGCATATAAATTTATTGGTTTAAGTGGGAGCGCTTTTTAGTCATAAACTCTTGATTAGGTCTACGAATCCTTAAGGTTAAAACAACTTGATTAGAATTAATAAGGACTGAATAATTGGTAGATTATTGGTGCCCTTGATTAATTGCTGCAAATGTTTACGTGATGCATAATGTGTTTTACTAACCAGCTATGTGGGCCATTCATGATAATGAATGGGTGAATGGTATATATTGTATATGTACTGTTTTGCAGGTTATGAAGTGACTAGTATGGCCCAAATAGGATAGAAAATATGGTCTGCGTACCATTAATTTGAATGTAATTGGTCTAAAGTACCAAAGTTGTTTTTCAAATTCAAATATGGTCTGCGTACCATCAAATAGTTGTAATTAGTTTTAATTATAGCTTATCCTATTTGAAGAAAATGGTGCCTCCCACGGAGATTTTCAAGACGGACTTTGAAGTCAAAGCTTCAAGATGAAGTCGGGCCATACTAGATCACATTTATCTTATGCATGCTTTAAGTTATTTATTGCTTTAAATATGTCTTAATTATGCATAAGATTGTGGCTTGATTATGTTGCATGATTAAGGATTTTAGTTCACTTAAAATCTAACCAACATAGTAAGAGCCTTAAGTTCCAAACTTAAAAATTGAGTTAAAAGGTGCCATGCCAAAATATACACTTGCTTGGATATCCTTTACATCAATCTAGTAATAGTTTTCGCTCAGCGAGGTGTTACTTATTGGTCCTAAAGGGGCAAGGTACACAAATAATTGTGAGTACATGTTAGTTTTGGTGAAACTCAACGATATAAGTAAGGAGTCCTTTTATGTCGTGGAAAAATCGATAGGTTTACCTAATAAGTTCTTAGACGTACCTATCAACCAAGAGTAGTTTCTAAACTATTAGCAAAAGGCTTTTGCTTACCTAAGATGTTTTAGAATTGAGTCGACAAACTGTGCTTAATTCTTCAATGGTTTTAGGGTCTTGGAATCATTTTATTCACACCTGCCGGAACACATAATTCGAATAAAATGCTAATGACTTGTTGAAATTGCATGATTGCTTTAATTTTCAAGTTATTACTCATGATAAATGTTTAGACTTTGCATGCTTCAATGTATGTTTTAATTATTGTTTATAATTAAATATCTTGCTCTGCAATAAATCCTTTTAGAAAGGTAACAGTAAATTTCCTCGATTGGTAGTGAATCCAAGAACGATTCACGGAAATGAGAGAAAGTGAGCAATTTAAAATGTACGTTTCTTATAGCGACTTTTATGGTTGTTTTCGAACATCAAAATCGAATGGCAAACCAATTGGTGCTTGTGAATTCAAAATACAATGTAGTTTTGAGATCATAAAGCATTGAGCTTAAAACGCTCAGCTTTACCAATGGTTAACAACCTAATATCTTTGTCCATTTAATTCTCGAATGAGTCTAGTCCCTAGACATTCGAATAGATCGATGCTTAGAGAACTTTAGAAGCTTCTGGTAAGATCATCTAGTTGAAACAGAATGTTCAACATAAATTAAATGGAAAGAACCTTGTTGGTGACATTGGACATGTCTAACAAAGTATAAAAGTCAACACTAAAGAATTCAATTCTTAAGACTATAAGAAAGGGTACAAGAAATACGAAAACGAGGAACAAATGAAAGGAATTTACGATTCCGTTTCTACCTATAAATTTATGTTTAAAGAGAAGTGACCTAGCAATCAAACTTCCTTGGTATCATATACCGCTTGAGGTTCTTACTTCGGTAATAACTCAAACAATGGAAGCTAGGATACACTAATGACATACAAGTGGGAAATGAAGCATGGCAATGCTACATTAGTTGTAGGGTCATCTAGTTTGTTTTAAAGTCCTTTCAAAGGCTGGAACTAAATGGCTATTTTGTTCCATAATCAGCATACCTAAATTTCTGCTTCAAACACAGAAAGACTCACATTCAGAAGAACAAAAACAATGCTTGTTTGTTTGTTTATTTGAATGAAATGGTCATTTACGGAATGAGTCAATATGCTTGATTAAAACAAACAACTCTTTAAAGAACTTTACTAGGTTCAACCCCTTGATTTGAGTTCCACTAATCTTTGGCATTGTTGCTTAGACCATATCAACAAGTTAACATTCAAAAGCTCTATTTTAATGGACTTTTGAAAGTTGGTTGATTTCTAGATCAACTTAAGACAAGCTAGTCTTACTTGTTGAAAGTAACAAAAGATATGAACTATTGTTAGAACGCCTAGACGATAGAGTTCAAAGCTAAAGAAAGATTTTATGACTTTATTATTTCACATGGATTTAAGTGAATATAGGTTTATTGACTCAAATGTGATATAAGTTGAATCTGTTTGGGTAGTTCCAAGATTCAGAAGTATAAAATCCACTTGGCAAGAAATCATAAAGATCTAGGTTAGATCATGTTAATGATTACTTGAGACCAAATATGATCATCAATGATTGTGTGTTGTAATTTCACAATCTAGGTCCATAAGATATGGCATATCGTAGTTGGAATAATCGAAGTCAATTAGTGCTTGATTCGATCAATGATGAATCATAAAGACTTTTCCTATAATTTCTAAAACAAAATGCTCAACTACCACTAAACTAAACCAAATTCGTCAAAGCTATTGAAAAGTAATTTCAGGATATCTTTTCAATTATATATATCTAAAGAGTTGCTAAACTCAGTGGGAGCTTAGTGTTTGTTATTCAACAAACTAAGGCCCAAGTCTAGATATATGTTTCATTGTGATTTATTCAAATGAAACACAAGGGTATTGTTTCTACCACGAATTTTTGAGAACATAATGTTTGTATGCTCGAAATAATGTCCTTTTTGGAGATTCGTTTCCAAAATGACAAGTGGGAGAAAATAGACCTCGAAAGTCTTTGAGGCGAACAACAAACATAAACGGACAATCCGGAGGCTTTTCGAAGTGCTTCAGAAAATCCGAACTTATTCTTTAAGGACTTTAGAAGTGGCTTTAAAGAATAGACATCTCTTAGAAGACTTTACAAGTGCTTCAAGGAGAACAGAATATTCAAAGGACTTTCAAGTAGCTATTGATATTCTATTGTTTGATGTTCTATACCCTAGTAGGCATAGAGTTCAAGTCACTGGAACTATGAGATTCTTCTATTAGATAGTGAAGAAACATGGAGTTCAGGTCATTGAAGCTATGCGATTCTTCCATTAGATAGTGAAGAAACCTACAACTTGCAGTCAAACTATTATCATGTAGATTAATGAGTTTGTGACTTGTAAGAAATCTATGACGAAACCCAGATTCCCTAAAATGGTTAGAGGCCATATATAGACTATATGTTTAATTGGTTAAAGGCCATAAAACATACTCAATGTTTTGATGACAAAATTGAAATTTTGTTGATTTGCAAGAATAGTTTCACACCTATTGGTTGCAAGTTTGTTTTAAGGATAAAAACCATCAAACATGGAATTGTGTTCACACACAAAGCTAGATTAGTTGCTAAAGGTTAAAAGCAAATTCATGGCATGGATTGTGTTGAAACCTCATGCAAAATCATAATGCTTAAGTCTATAATTCAAGCAATGATTGCATATTGGTACATATGGCAATTGGATGACAAAACGTATTCTTCAATCAAATGTTGGAATATAATATGTACATGGTATGTCATAGAATTTGTGGATCCAAATAAATGCTTGAAAAGGAAAGCTAGCTTATAAAATCTAAGTACAGATTTAAGCAAACAATTGGGAATTGGAACTGTATTTTAAGTGAAGCTAATAAGCATTTTAGTTTCATAAAATATACATGATTCTTATAGATATATAAGAAGTTTAGTGGGAGTACTTAAAACTTAATTGGTCCTATGTGTATTACACACATATCTCTCTATTGTGAAACAACATTACAATGCTAATGACTTAGATTTGAAATTATTCATCAATGATGGACCATGGCGAAACTTAGTACATACTGGGTATTAAGATCTATTTACAAAGATCTTATGATATTGTTTTGGATTAAGTAATGGCATTTACTAAATCAAACACGAAAGTCTCCATTGGAGATATTCGACCCATGTGAATAAATCTAAGTAAAGGATGTTTGAACTATGTATAAGCATGTACTAAGTTAAACATCAAAGGATCTAAATAAGATTCTTAACCTATATTATATGTCAAAGAATTTAGCTGAATTTAGTATCTACTGAAACTAGATAAGCTAAAGTTACATGAATAGAATTCAATTGGGAATTATTCTGCAAAAGAATTTATCATGTATGATATAATATGAGGATCGCCAAAAACGTATCGTATGACTTTAGCCATGACGAACATATACCAATCTCTATTGATCTAAGTAAAGATCAACTAGATTGAGATCAAGAATACTTATGGTACTTGAAAAGGTACATAGGAATAGTTCTTGATTCAAGGAAATAAAGATATGCTAAATATTGATGCTACACGCATAAACACTGGCAAAGGATCAAGCAAGACCCTTTGGAGTTAACCATTGACAAGGACGAGCTAAAGAGCATCGTGTTTCGAAATGGCAACATGGATTGGAGACCATGAGTTGTTGCGTGGGAAATTAAAATAATAATTTCTATGTTCTAAGATATAGTTGGAGAGTCTTCCACTGCTTGGATAGGTAAATCCAAACAAAGCATCACTAGCAACCTATACAGTTGAAGTAAAAGTAATTATTGCCTAAGAAGCAATAAAACAGGGTTGTTTAAAGTTCTTCACTGAACTTGGGTAGATCACCTATCTGCTGGCTTGATGGTTCTTCATTGAAAAATGCGTAGAACCACTCTTGAAGCAAGAAAAACGTCTGCTAACTTGATGGTCCTTCATTGCAAAATGAGTAAAACCACCATCGAAGTAAGAAAGACTAGATCACATAATAAACAAACTCGAAAAGATCTTATCATCATATCTCGAAGAACATTCGATGAAAAGGATATTAAGATTGGCAAAGCATGATAACTAAACCTATGCAACAAGTGAGAAGCAACACTCACGTTGTAGCACTGGAAATCAAGCATAGCTTTGAATTCTATGAATTGTTTTAGAAGATGGGTTTGAGGCCCATGGTTATAAAACATTGGGGTTGAACATTTATCATATATGAAATGTATTTTCATATTCCATTTAATCTTGGTTTAGTATTAAATGATGAGTCCCTTCAAATTTGACGATATATTCAAGATAGACTGTCAGGACCAGTCCTGTGACTAAGAAATGTCTATCAAGTGAACTTGAATGTCAAAGGTTGAAAATGGTCCCTAGTCGGAGTTTTCTATAAAATTGGACGCATAGAAAACGTTAGACGATTAGAATGCAAGATGACTGGTAGTTCTGTTTCTTGAACTATGTGGACATGGCAATGTCATAATCATTTGCATAGATACTTACTTTGGGAAGACTAGTATCGGACAAGACCTATGAAACTTTACTGTAAGAGATGAAAGTCTGTCATAAGTAAATTTCATTAAATTATTAGACACTAAATCCTCAATACCTGAGTGATTTGAGATTACTTGTTTGAGAACTGGTTGCTTTGACGTTGACCAACCGTCGCACCGTAAAAGGAGGCTATAAAGGCAACGCTCAGGTAATCACCTATCAAACGAAGTCTAATCTCAAGATCGCAAGATTGGGATTGTCCTCCCATAAATCGGGATGAGATGCTTAAAAGTTGTACAAGGCCACTCGGAGAGCTAGAAACTGTGAAATGCATGGCCGTGCTCGGATGAATCATAGGCTATGATTATCTGTTTATTTGATCAGTTGAACTCTGAGACCGAGAAACACCTCTGGACATAATAAGGATGACAACTCTTACCTTATGTTCAAGAGCAAGCATCGAGCGACAAAGGAATTAGGAAATGCACACTTGTCCCTAAGGACAAGTGGGAGACTGAAGGAAATAATGCCCTTGGTCCAAGTATGCATTCTATGTTAATTCTAATAAATGCGGTTCAGTATTAATTAACAAGTTAATAATTCAGTGAGATCAAGTGAGCTGAATGCCTAGCTAGAGGCCGCTTCAGTTCAAGTGGAATTAATGATATTAATCCACAGCTTACTCTTGACTGAACCCGTAGGGTCACACAAATAGTACGTAAACGGATCAAGTATTTAATGGCATTAAATACTCCATCTATGAATATTCGGAATCGACGGATCTTGGTTTCAGTGGGAGCTGAGATCGTCACAGGCAAGAAATGAATACTCCGGAAACGATGATATTGCCGGAAACGGAAATATGGATCGTATCGGAAATATAAATATTATCCAAGTCGTAGATGTTGCCGGAAACGGAAACATGGTACGTATCGGAAAATATTATCGGAAATGGAAATATTGCCGGAAACGGAAATATTGTCAGAATCGGAAATATTATCGGAATCGGAAAATAATTCCGGAAACGGAAATATTAAATATTTGTTCGAAACGGAAATTAATTCCGGAATCGGAAGTGTTAAATATTGTTCGTATCGGAAATGAATTCCGGAATCGGAAATTTAATCGGAAGCGTATCGTACGAATAAGCATCGGACGAGGCCTGCCGGACGAGGGCCCAGCTCGAAGCCAGGCCATCGCCCAGCAAGCCAAACGCGCGCCACAAGCCCAGCCAAGGCAGCGCCCAGGCCTACCGCAAGGCAGGCCCAGCGCGCGCCAAGACCGCGGCTGCGTGGGCCTCGCTGCGTGGGCTGCTGCTCGCACGCACGCGCATGGGCGGCCCATCGTGGCTGCCGTGTGTGTGTGTGTGTGAGTTTGTGTTCATGCACGATTCCTAAAACGTGCAGAGTTCGGTTAATGATTAAATTCCTAATTCTATTTGATAAATTAATTAATTAGAGTTCTTGTAGGATTCTAAGTTTAATTAATTCGTATCCTAATAGGATTCCAATTCTCTTTCCATACCCCTATAAATATGTGGCCTGGGTTCACAATTTATAACGAGTTTTCAAGTATTCAAAGTGAGTTTTTGAGAGAAAAATTCAGTCACACATCTTGCTCAAAAGTGCCGAAAATTCTAGTACCTTAAGGGCGATTCTAGTTGGTCAATCTTAAAGCGGATCCGGACGTGCTGTGGACTATCTACGGAGGGACGACACTTGGAGTCCTAAAGACTTGTTCTTGCTCGGTTTGGGCGCAGCTAGGGAGGGCACGCAACAAAGAGTATGCATCTAAATTATGCTATATGATTATGTGTAAATAATATGTATTCCTGGGTTAATGGTTGTTTCCGCATGATTTATGTAATATCATATGTATCATAACCTAACACCTAGCATAATAGTTCGATTTCCCAAAATATTATCTTTATTAGGCGTGATAGAGCAATCATATTTAATAGTTTAACAATTTATAAAAGGGCGAGGAAAACAATTAAATCATGCAAAGGGACACATTACGACGCACCCTTGAGAGGTGCGTCACGGTTCTCAGAAACCTAACCACTTTGGCTTTGCTATTTCTCCTTTTATTTAACGAATCTCAAGTTTCCAGGCTTAATTCTTCAGCTACAAGGGACAGGATACGTTCTGTTCGATTTCCGGATCGATTGCGACAGAACGCGGGATCAATTTCGCAGCGTGAGGCTTAGGCTTAGGAGTTGGAGTCAATACTCAGAATATGAATTGTGTGTTGTTTTCACGTCGAATTTGAGGCTACATTTATAGAAAAGAGTTCGTGGAAAGATAGAATTTTAGAGCTCTAATCCAAGAAGAATTAGGAAAGAACACGTACCCAGGTAATTTCAGCGCCCAGGGCTGGGCGTTAAAGATTTCGGCGCCCAGCTCTGGGCGTTGAAAATGGGATCCAGGCAATTTCAACGCCCAGGGCTGGGCGTTGAAAATGATGTTTGGGCCGCGTTCTTTGTCAGATTTGGACTCTTATAATCCGGAGTGTTTGAGACTTATCCGAGTCTTTTAGTGCGTATTAACTTTATGACGTAATGCGTCTGGGCCCGTTACAAACTCTAGGTAAATGGCGCAGACCCCGCCGGCTAAAGATGGCGAGCCTGTCCGCTAAGGGTGGACACCCCGTCCTATAGAAGTGGACGAATCTGTTTTGAAGTTTATTTGTGTTTTGTTTTGAAAATAAGGACCTACGCGGTTTGTGACGTAGACCCCGCCGGCTAAAGATGGTGAGCCTGTCCGCTAAGGGTGGACACCCCGTCCGATAGAAGTGGACAAATTTGTTTTGAAGTTTTGAAAATAAGGATCTACGCGGTTAGTGACGTAGACCCCGCCGGCTGAAGATGGCGAGCCTGTTTTTTGCTTTGTTTTGAAGATTCTATTTTCTTTTCATTTTCGAAGACTGAGGACCTGCGCGGTTAGTGACGCAGACCCCGCCCGCTGAAGGTGGGCGAGCCTTGTCCGCTAAGGGTGGATGCCCCGCCCGCTGGAGGTGAGCGAACCTGAATTCGTCTTTTCGATTTGGGACTCGCGGGGTAAATTCCGCGATTTTGCCCGATTGAGGTGGGCAAGTCCCTATTTCTTTTGTTCTTTGTGATTTCTTTTGAAAATTTCTTTTTATTGATTCTTGTAGGAGCGAATTCTTTCGAGGGATGCTCGGATATAGTTGTAACCTGAATTTGGGTTGACAACGTGCTTAGACGGACCATTGTCTTGTGGTCATCTTCTTTCATGGTTTTGAGCTAGTCTTTACGGCTCAATTTTGCCACTACCTGGGTCCTTGATTAGGAGACTATGTATAAGTATCAACGGCGACCTTTGTCTTGAGGTCGTAGACCGGTTTTATTTTTTGAGACATCCAAACACGGGACTTCGTACAGCGTAGTCTGGGATTATTGTTTTAACTTTGCATAATATATATTTTCCTTCGAGCCCCCAAGCACTCGTGCTTGACGGTCATCTCTTGTCAAAGAGTTTCCTTGGGGATAAGCATTTTGTAATGTCCTTGATCGTGTTTGGGATCGTGCTCGTAAGTGCGAGCGATCTTTGTAGTGGTGTGCTACTCCTAACAAAGCCGTGAGGTGCGACTTTCGGTAAATAAATCGGCAATTTTTGAGTCGAATGGATAAGGCACGGCCCTATAGAAGTCATGGGCCTTTTTGGGTCTGGGATCATTTTCGGCGCCCATGCCTGGGTGTTAAAGATTTCGGCGCCCAGCGCTGGGCGCTGAAAATGATTTCTGGCGAGGTTTCTTGATGACACAGTTGGCCTCTTGTTCGTTCGTTTTCTTTTTTTTCTTTTCGTCTAGAGATTCGTTTTTGGAACGAACCGTTCATTTGGGATCACCGTTGATTGGTGAATAATTATTTCTCGAGAATCTATAGCCTAATAGTGGACCAACGGTGTTTATTATTTCCTTATTCATTCGCCATTTCTTAGCTTAGAACGATTGTGGGATTAATCTTCAACGCCCAAAGTCAGGCGTGGGATTTGGCGTCGGAGTTGATTATTTGGCAGATCTGCCTCTTTTCCGCTCGCTTATTTCACTTGGGGATTCTACGTATTCTCTTCTCTTTTGTTTTTCTTTATTTTTGGAACGTAGAATTTTATTAGAGATCACAATGAGCTGAGTGATCGTGATGATTTCTCGAGAAGCCGTAGCCGATTGGTGGACTACGGTGTTTGTCGCTCTTAAGGCGTACAGTTATTGCAATAGTCGGGCGAGTCTATATGGCCCGAGGAACATACCTTGAGGCGTAAGACTTTGATCGCTCTTGTTGTTATTTTGAACGTATATATTTTTTTTCTTTCGAACGTCTCCGTGAATGTTTGATACTTAGAATGTATGTGCGAACGAGTGTTCATAGAATGGCCGTTGCGTGCGGTCCATTAATCAGTTCGCTTGAATCATTGTTTTTTGAGAAATGACTGATGTTGAATAGTTTGCTTAGAAGCTTGACAGGGTTCAGTCCCATTCATGAAGTGGGCTCAAGCATCGTGCCCTTTTTGATCATTCAAACATTTGTTTTAAGACCTTTTTTATTATTTATTTTTTTATTTTGCTATGGTCGTTTCGTAGCTTGGAGCCCCCAAGTATGCATGTTGGGATGTTTCCTTTTGGCGTACGATTTTTGTAGGTTCTTTCGAGAAAGATGCCTTGGGGTTCCGCTCGTGTAGGTGCGAGCTATCCCTTTCGTGGTAGGTAATATTTTGCTACCTTTAATCCTTAATGTAGAAGTCGTGTGGCTTGCATTTTGAATTTGGGCGATAAGTAGTCTTTGCCTCTTTTACACATGCTCTTTGGTCGTGCCCGCATTAGTGCAATATGCCTTACTCTTTTTTTTTTAGACTTGTACCGTGGGATGGTTGAACTTATGGTGCGACGTAGGCTTGTGTGGCCTAACAGCGTGTCTTAGAACATTCCCCCAGGTGTTGGGATATCGTTATTATTTTTTGCATTGGAGTACTTCATCACGCCTCGTTCAGGTGCTCGAACAAGTGTAACACCTTCTGCGTGGGTGTGCACGGCTTATTACTTCGTTCGATGCGAGGATTCATAGATGTTTCTTTATTTTTATTTTCTTATGCTTGATTTTTCTTTCGCTTTTGCTTTGGAACGACGTAGACTGTGTAACGGGCGCTTGTAGGGCGAGCGTTATGTGCAGTAGTTTGATCGGAGTTTTGGTGACTCGCGATTTTCAGTTACCCTTGTTAGTGGGGTGACTTTATATGTTCTAAGTAGTGCTTAGAATTTGGGAGGGGTTGTAGCCATTCTAAGGTTCGTTTTACACGATCAAACCTTAGGATTGTGCCCCTATGATGTATGTATAGCATTAGAGTCGAGAATTTGCGATTAAATCGTCATTTCGAGCATTTTTAGAGTGTTTTTCTCAAGCCCCCAATTGTAGCTACGGGATTGGCTTGGTGCTATAATGCTTGGCATACGTTTTTATGCATTCATGGTGACATGGATCATGAATAGTTTGAACCAGACTCGTTTAGTGCGAAGTACGTTCGAGTAGTGATTTGCTACTTTTCTTGTAAATGTCGTATTGTGCGACATTGCCATGGTCAAGGTAGTCACATGTTGAAATGTGCCTTGAACAAAAGCTAGGTGCCTTTCTTTACCCATAATCATATTTAGAAATCTTTTTGACTCACTTGCAACATCGAGATAAACGCATACTTAGCTTAAACCAACGACACTTTATTATGTTCGAAGAAGTCTTTGAAAATCTTTTGAAATTCGAGTCCTACTGTGTACAATCCGAGGTGTCCTAAGTAAGTTGACTTATAGAAGGGTTCGTACAGGATTACATGAGTGAATCAAAATACTGTTACGATTTTTGGAATGCTGTCTAAGGATTTTCTGGAAGCCAGGGTGCAGGCGTCAAGATATTACTTGTGCCCGTGTGGCACATGCTTTGGGCTTTTAGGGCCATCTTTTCCAGAATGGCGGGAATATAAACCGTTTACAAATTGACTTAGATTTACTTGGTGTATGTCTGCACAAAAGGTCAAGGTATACTTAGTTCTTTCCCTAGCTCTTTCATCTCAATTTTTTATCCCCCAGTTGCTGTTATGTCCTCTCATTAATGATGCTTTCTGATTTCGATTTTAGATGCCCGTGTCATATGTCTGAGTAGGGTGAGCCTTGGTTAAGTGCCAAGTCCTATTGACAATGTCTGATTTTTTTCAAAGGGGATTCACAAGCATTTGAATTACCATGAACGGGTGCCTTGAGTTCGAAGGAACGATGGGGCGACGCCGTAGAACAATCCTCTTTATTGCAAGCTTACTGCCTTTACTACTTGTTGGCGATTATGACTGTGTCTAGTGGTGAAAGAAGGTCTTTAAGCGAACGACTATGTCTAGTGGTGAAAGAAGGTCTTTAAGTGAGTTAGTTCGCTTTAGGGAGGGTCAAGTCGAGTACTTTAGAGGTCATGGACGCTTGCGCTAGCCCCCATTCAATTGAGGCAAAGCGATCTTTTGAGTCTTGGCTAAGTGCCTAGGAGTTTGAGTGCTCCTTCTGGCAAGGGTACGTGCCCTTATTATTTTTCGATGTGTGCTCGTTTTGGCATCTTGATGACTTGGATTCTTCCTTTGACTTAAATTTTTCTTTCGACTTGGGTTGCAAGTAATTAAATTTCAATAAGGGACTCTATTTCTTATTCTTGTTATTCTATAGGCTTTAACATTTTTGCAAATTGGTTGGACCGAATCATGGATTGCCTACGTATCCGCCTTAAATAAATTTAAATTGGAATCAGGTCTTGCGTAGTTCTTAGCCTGGAAAATGGTTTCTTAGAATGCCGATTTTAAACAAGTACGTTATGAGGTGGAGCCGTAATGTTTGAAATAGGATGAGATAAGTGTACGAAAATTTTGGAGCGCGCGGATTTTGCGTATTTTGTACGATCTTCTACCCCCCAAGTGTTCGTTTTTCTTCCGCATATAGGAAAATATACGAACACTTTTAGGAATTGGGAGTTGAAAGGGATAAGCAAGAACGACACCCAGGGCTGGGCGCTATTATTTTCGGCGCCCAGGTCTGGGCGTTGAAAGCGTGTTCTGGGCTGCCTTTTTGCGCTGCTCCTTTTCGTTTCGTGCCAAATATTTGCGAATCTTTTTTGTGCGCTAAATGCTTCTTTTCCTTTTTTCTAAATGCTTCTTTTCTTTTTTTCGTGCGCTTTGCAAAGTTTTTTTAATTATTATTTTTTATTTTTTTATTATTTTTTTACGTTAAGCGTAGAACGTACTTTTCATTTGTTTTTTTTTTATTCGTGACTCAAGACGGCTTGAATGAGATGGGGTAATTTGTATAGGTATTAGTCAAGCATGAGGATCACATCCGCTAGGACTCACAATTTGCAGCCTCAAGCTAGTGTCATGAGTTTACCTCAACCAGGGCCAATGAGTAGCATGGGGACGGCTCAAGGGTATATGAACAGGATGTATCCACACAAGTTATATGGTCATTATGCTAATGGTGATGCAAGAGCAGGTTTGAGCTTTGGAAATGATGGGCATGACGCACGTGTCAATGGCCGTACGTGGTTTGCAGTTGACAACAAGTTTAAGAACAAGAGTCGAGGTAATGGTTATGGCAATGAGAACATGGATGGGTTAAATGAGCTGAACAGGGGCCCCAGAGCGAAGGCGTCTAAGAACATAAGGATTGGAAAGGGTAGACATCGTAGAACTTTATGTAGTTTTTGTGGCATGATTTGGATTGGTTGACTCAATTATTTTCCTTCGTTTATTTGGGTAAATTTCACACTTTGGAAGGTACGGGCTAAGTATTTCATGGATCGCTCTTTTCGCTCTCCCTTTTCTCTTTCTCTTTTTTTTTTGCATTTTGGGAGGTATGGGCTAAGTATTTCATGGCTCGCTCTTTTCTCTCTCCCTTTTCTTTTTCTCTTCTTTCTTCTTTTTTGCTTGGGATTTCTCCCCCTTTTTATTTGGGCTAAAAGGTAGATGGTTGTGGTCTTTGAGTCACGAGGCGAGACTGAGTGAGCCTCGTTTGGTAGGCCTATAGTGGACCTTTAATTTTAGTAGGCCTAGGGTGGACCTTTAATTTTAGTAGGCCTAGGGTGGACCTTTAAATTGTCTTATTTTGCAAGCGTATTTAGTCGTTTCTTAAAATGTGCAAATAGCGTAGATTCAAAATGTTAATTTTACCTTATTAAAATTTAACGAAAGAATTACATCGAAAATAATTTTTTTGCTTCTTTTCAGATTCCAGTTTCTGGGATTTAATTGGAAGTTGTGATTTAGACTCGAACTTTCATTAATTTTTCTGATTATAACCCGTGTATGAATACAAGGAGGTGGCCTAGACTCAAAATAATGACGTGGCGTAAGCCTATAATATTTGACCAAGCAACTTTCAGACTTAGGCTAATTGGACCATAACTTTCGTTGGTTGACACTTTAGATTTTAACCCTTGGGTGTTCATTTGTCATGCGCCATTTTGCTTAATGTTGGCAAGGTAGTTAGTTGGGGAGATCGAATTTTTATTTTTGCAAGACTAGAATCATTAGTGCGACTTCCCTCTTAGTGTGTATTGCTTTACCCCAATGGTAGCCTTATGGTATGCCGATTTGGGTATTTTCATGGTTGGTCATGTTGCATTCACGGAAAATCTTTTAGTCCGTACTTAGGAGTATTTCAAGGAGCGAGTGGCTCGAGAGGACTATGATAGTCGTGACCCAATGTGATCATAAGCCTTGAGGCCATTAATTTTTGCTAATGGTATTGACACCTTAGGTTCACTTTGGGGGTTGTGCGACTATGGGGGAATGATTTTCAGAATGTGACTGTTTCCATTTTGCAAATACTATAATATATTCTTTTTGTTGGTGAGAGAGAGTATTGAGGCCATAGATTCTTAGTATGGGATGACAATTACATATGGGTGCTTATTGATTTAAATGTTAGGAAGGGAGACTCAATATGCTTTAACCTTTTAACTTGCAGAACGACACCAAGCATTAGGACCGATTCTATGGATAAGACAACTAAGACTTAGGATTTAGATTGTACTTTGGCATAGCCTAGTCTAGACTCGGATTTATTTTTTTATTCGAACATTATTTTTCCTTGAAGACCCTATTTGAACTTTTTTTTTTTGAATACTTTGCCCATGTGACATTCAAGGTCATTTAATTAGCATGCTCGGTTTTGGTGCCGAACATTGTCGTCATAGGAGGCCTAATGACGACACAAAGAGTTGTTTATTTTATAAGTCGTTCTTAGAATTGAGTGCCTTTTCGTACGCCCTTGCAGCAATTTTCACAAATTTTCTTTTACTGCTACGTATTTTTTTTATATTTTTTTATGCGCGGGCACCGAGGCTGCTGTGCCTGACCAAAAGGCCAGGCAGCAACTTCAGCGCCCAACTGTGGGCGTGAGAATATTTGGCGCCCAGCCAGGGGCGCTGAAAATGCGTCCCTGACTGGTACTCGTATTCTGTTCGCGTATATTTTTTTGTATATGCGACTTAATTTTGCGTGCTTGCCTAATAACGTCCTTTACGCGTTGTGCAGCGTTGTGGGATTCGTTACGGGCCATCCCGAGCGTCGCTTATTTTTGTGGCGATCGTTCGGGTTTGCGGAACACGTATTTTGGTATAACACTTTGGCCAATTGCTTTACGAATGTTTGGGAAATTTTTAAGGTCGTTGGTTTTCTAGCATTATTTGTCACACACAATCACATAATTCGCTACACATAACTAACATTACATCATGAGGCAAAATAAGAATATGTCATGTAGTTTATGATAGGCTTCTATGGGTAGTATTTGCGCCGGCTCGGTACCGCTTCTATCGCAGATCCAACACATGCCCCGGTCGAGGTAGTGCCTTCAACAGACGAATTTCGCCCAAGAGGCCAATCACGATGTAAGCCAAGGGGGCATGCACCAATGAGAGGGACCTAGTGGACGAGCGATTGGGTTTGGGATGGGTGTACTACTAGCGAAAGTGCCGAGTGGACAACATTCGAAGCGTATGCACCCCCGGGTTGGCGATGGGTATCCTTAGTCCTAACTCCCTAAGGGAGCCAAGATTCGTTATGCGGTTCTGTCCGTTCACATTAATATGCTGATTTTCAGGTCGTCCCAACTTGATGGGGAAATAAACGCGGGGTAGGGTCGTTTCACCCTTCGGCTATTTTGATTACCTACGAGCACGAGTATTTCCTTCACTATCCCCAGCGGAGTCGCCACTGTGAGGGGGGTCGAAAAAGCACGAGGCTAATGCGTGACCTCGTCCCTCATGGGCGTGACGTTTCTTTTTGTCAAATCAAGTGTAATTGGATTTCCTGTGATTTTACACCCAATTGACTAGTAATATAGGAGTCGCCATTCAGTTTTTAACGACAATGAGAAAAACTGACAAAGCCCGGTTATCGTGACATAAAGGGAGTGCAATTATGTTTGACCACGACGGCCATAGGTTCCCTTGTGATCCCTGGTGTGAGGATCTCTCAACGTACACCCGCAAGGTAGAGATTGAGGGTTCGAGGGACTGTAACTACCGAGAGGAGTATTCGCTCTTCGATAACTCCAGAGGCAGGATATCCTTACTAGCTCAGCATAAATAATTGAAGGGACATGCTTTAACTATTAAACTAATCTGAATTGATTTTAACAATATGCAACACATAATACTAGATCGATCGCGATTATCTGATTTAGATTGTTTTAAGGGACCTAGCATGATAGTTCGATTTCCCAAAATATTATCTTTATTAGGCGTGATAGAGCAATCAGATTTAATAGTTTAACAATTTATAAAAGGGCGAGGAAAGCAATTAAATCATGCGAAGGGACACATTACGACGCACCCTTGAGAGGTGCGTCACGGTTCTCAGAAAACTAACCACTTTGGCTTTGCTATTTGTCCTTTTATCTAACGAATCTCAAGTTTCCAGGCTTAATTCTTCAGCTACAAGGGACAGGATACATTCTGTTCGATTTTCGGATCGATTGCGACAGAACGCGGGATCAATTGCGCAGCGTGAGGCTTAGGCTTAGGGGTTGGAGTCAATACTCAGAATATGAATGGGGACAAAAGTAGGTGTCTACATCTATCATTTGAGGTCCCAACACTACGGTTTCACTAATATCGTTCCAGCAAAGTGGACTTCTACACTTTCGTCCATACAAAGCCTCAAATGGTGCCATTCCAATTCTAGCATGATAGCTATTGTTATATGAAAACTCAATCAAATCCAGGCTATCTTCCCAACTTCCTTGGAAATCAATAACGCATGCCCGAAGCATGTCCTCCAGGGTTTGGATAGTCCTTTCAGTTTGTCCATCCGTGGCTGGGTGGAAGGCTGTACTCATTTTCAATGTCGTACCAAAGTTCTTCTGCACACTTTTCCAGAAATTCGAAAGAAACCTTGAATCCCTATCTGATACGATATCCTTAGGAACTCCATGTAACCTCACAACATTCTTAATGTAGGCTTTAGGAAGTTGTTCCATTTTCCAGGTTTCCTTCATTGGTATAAACACTGCTGACTTAGTCAACCTATCTACCACAACCCAAATTGTATCATTCCCAGTCTTTTACTTAGGTAAACAAGTGACGAAGTCCATAGAAATACAGTCCCATTTCCAGCTTGGAATCTCTAAAGGTTGGACCTTCCCTTGAGGTCTCCTATGCTCAATCTTAACTTTCTGACAAGTCAGACATCTAGCCACAAATTCAGCCACTTCGTTCTTCATCCTTGGCCACCAATAGACCTTTTTCAAGTCCTTATACAACTTGTCACCCCCTGGGTGCACAGAATATGGCGTGTTATGCCCTTCTTTCATCAATTTCTCCTTCAATTCTCCGCACTTTTGAGGCACGCACCACCTGCCTTTGTACCTCAAACTTCCATCATCATGGATTCGGAAATCTAACTCCTTACCCTGCGAAATCTTTTCATTGATTCGCTCTAACTTTACATCACCTACTTGATTCTCCCTAATCTCATCAAATATCGACGGCTGGATGGTTAAGGCATTCATTATTCCCACAAGGCTTTCACCACTTACTATTTCAAGGTTCAAACGCTGCATGTCCTTACACAGCTCGTTAGCAACGACTAACGCATTAACACTATGACTTGATTTCCTACTCAAGGCATCCGCAACTACATTGGCTTTTCCCTCATGGTACTGGATATCCAAATCATAGTCCTTAATTAACTCCAACCACCTTCTTTGGCGCATATTCAAATCCTTCTGTGTGAAGATGTACTTCAAACTTTTGTGGTCCGTAAATATCCTACACTTCACACCGTACAGATAGTGTCTCCATATCTTCAATGCAAACACTATAGCAGCCAGCTCTAAATCATGGGTAGGGTAATTGGATTCATATGGCTTCAATTGCCTTGATGCATACGCAATAACCTTCCCGCTCTGCATCAATACACACCCTAAACCATTCTTAGAGGCATCACTATACACATCGTATGCACCACTCTCATCTGGTAAGGTTAATACTGGCACGGTTGTCAATCGCGTCTTTAAGGCTTGGAATGCTTCCTCACACTGGTCACTCCATTCAAACTTGGTTTCCTTCTTCATCAAGGTAGTCATGGGCTTGGCTATCCTAGAGAAGTCTTGCACAAAGCGCCTATAGTAGCCAGCTAATCCCAGAAAACTACGAATGTCAGTCACACTCTTGGGTGTAGGTCATTCACTAACAGCTTTGATCTTAGCAGGGTCAACTGCCACTCCTTCTTTTGACACAAAATGTCCCAAAAATGCAACTCTTTCCAACCAAAACTCACACTTTGAGAACTTGGCATACAACTGGTTATCTCTCAAGGTACTCAACACTGATCTCAAGTGTTCCGCGTGATCCTCTTCACTCTTCGAATACACTAGGATGTTATCTATGAAAACCACTATAAACTTGTCCAAATAGGCATGGAATACACGGTTCATTAAGTCCATAAATATTGAAGGGGCATTGGTTAACCCAAAAGGCATAACAGTGAACTCATAATGTCCGTATCTAGTCCTGAATGCGGTATTTGGTATGTCATGGTCAGCGATTCTCAATTGATGATAACCCGAACGCAAATCGATCTTTGAAAAGATTCCTGCTCCTTTTAGTTGGTCAAATAGGTCTTCTATCCTAGGTAATGGATACTTGTTCTTGATTGTGACCTTATTGAGCTCCCTGTAGTCTATACAGAGCCTCATACTTTCATCCTTTTTCTTCACAAACAACACTGGTGCTCCCCAAGGCGATGCACTTGGCCTAATATAACCTTTCTCCAATAGATCCTCTAGTTGGCCTTATAACTCATTCATTTCTGCTGGAGCCATCCGATAAGGTGCTTTTGAAATAGGGGCGGTTCCAGGCACTAAATATATGGTAAATTCAATAGGTCGATTGGGAGGCATCCCCGGGATCTCTTCTGGAAATACATCAAGGAATTCATTGACTACTGCAATATCCTCAGGCTGATCCTTGATCACATGCTCTAGGTGAAGGAAATAATGCCCTTGGTCCAAGTATGCATTCAATGATAAGTCTAATATATGCGGTTCAGTATTAATTAACAAGTTAATAATTCAGTGAGATCAAGTGAGCTGAATGCCTAGCTAGAGGCCGCTTCAGTTCAAGTGGAATTAATGATATTAATCCACAGCTTACTCTTGACTGAACCCGTAGGGTCACACAAATAGTACGTAAACGGATCAAGTGTTTAATGGCATTAAATACTTCATCTATGGATATTCGGAATCGACGGATCTTGGTTTCAGTGGGAGCTGAGATCGTCACAGGCAAGAAATGAATACTCCGGAAACGATGATATTGCCGAAAACGGAAATATGGATCGTATCGGAAATATAAATATTATCCAAGTCGTAGATGTTGCCGGAAACGGAAACATGGTACGTATCGGAAAATATTATCGGAAATGGAAATATTGCCGGAATCGGAAATATTGCCGGAAACGGAAATATTGTCAGAATCGGAAATATTATCGGAATCGAAAAATAATTCCGGAAACGGAAATATTAAATATTTGTTCGAAACGGAAATTGATTCCGGAATCGGAAATATTAAATATTGTTCGTATCGGAAATGAATTCCGGAATCGGGAATTTAATCGGAAGCGTATCGTACGAATTAGCATCGGACGAGGCCCGCTAGACGAAGGCCCAGCACGAAGCCAGGCCATCGCCCAGCGAGCCAACACGCACCATCGCATGCCAAGCCTCGACCAGGCCCAGCGCAAGGCCAGGCCCAGCCAAGGCCTGGGGCGCGCGCGCGAGAACACAGTAGTGGGCCGAGCGCTGTGCGCCTAGCGTGGGCCGCAAGGCTTGCGCGGGTGTACGGTGCTCATGCAATGCTTGTGCGGGAATCCTAAAGCAATCGGGATTCGAAATATGATTAAATCCTAAAACTATTAGATAATGATTATTTAATTAGAGTCCTAGTAGGATTATAATTAAATAAATTAGTATCCTAATAGGATTCCAAAACCTTTTCCATAACTCTATAAATAGGTGCCTAGGGTCACATATTTATATAGTTTTTTCAAGTATTCAAAGTGAGTTTTTGAGAGAAAAATTCAGTCACATATCTTGCCTAAAAGTGCCGAAAATTATTAGTACCTTAAGGGCGATTCTAGTTGGTCAATCTTAAGGCGGATCCGGACGTGCTCTGGACTATCTACGGAGGGACGACACTTGGAGTCCTAAAGACTTGTTCTTGTTCGGTTCGGGCGCAGCTAGGGAAGGCACGCAACAAAGAGTATGCATCTAAACTATGCTATATGATTATGTGTAAATAATATGTATTCCTGGGTTAATGGTTGTTTCCGCATGATTTATGTAATGTCATATGTATCATAACCTAACAGTGGTATCACGAGCCCCTTATTATTTTCATAATCTAAATTGCATGAACATGGTTAAATATTACAAAATTGCATGAATTAAAAGGGGTGATTAATTTTCGTAATTGTTAATTAATTGCAAATTGCGTTTATTTAATTATACGTACGCAGTTTTTCGGCAGTTTCTTCGTTACTCATCCAAATCGAGTGATTTTTGTGTCAATTCCACATTTAAAAGGCATTCTAAAATTTTGACAAAAACAATATTTTTCTGCCGAACCCAGAATTCTCAAATTCGAAGCCTAACTATGACTTTTCGAAGGTTTTAGTTTTTCGAATGCAAAATTTCGTAAATTTAAGATGTTAAATTAAATATTTGCGATTCTTGTTGATAAATCTTGAATTTTTGATTGACCTACTGTATGTGTTTAACAAGTTTGAATGCCTAGCCTTGTTAATTATGCAATCTAATTTGTAATTATGATTAATTTGTTGAAAATTAGAATAATTTAGAATTAATTTGATTTTCATAATTAATTATAATTTAATTAGATACCTATGATTAAAAACCACCATAAAAATTGTAAATTTATGATAAATTTTAAATTTTTATGACCTAGACTTGAATCCATGTTAATCGGAAATCAATTGAATAATAAATTTTCGATTTTTCGCCCTAAAATTATGAAATTAATATTAATTTATTAATTTGTCATTAATTTTAAATATAATTTTTTTTTAAATTTTATGCGATTCGTTCATATAACTTGCACGCACAAAGCAATGGACGCTACGTGTTACCCTTAAGGGGTGTTGTATAGTGCGGGCATGTGACGACGAGCAAGGGAGCTCGTCGCCCGTGCGGCACCAATGCAATGAGCAAGGGCATGGTGCACGAGTACAAGGCAGCACCCCTGCCTTGTGTCGTGGGCTATGAGCAATGGACGAATGGGCATGGGCGAAGGCAAGGCACGACAGTCGCGTGTGGGCAGCAAGCGAGCTGCGCCACAACGCGCACTGCCTCGCCCAAGTGCGCGCAGCGAGCGCAAGCTCGCGTGCCACGAGTGCTGCGCCCAGCGTTGATGCCGCGCGCAGCGAGCGCTGGCTTGCACCAAGCGAGCGCTAGCGAGCGCGCACAGCATGCGCTGGCGAGTGCACGAAGCGAGCGCTGGCCCACGTGCATCGAGCGCTGGCGCGCGCGCAGCGAGCACATGCTCGCGTGCATCGAGCGCTGGCGCGCGCGCAGCGAGCACCATCTCGCGCGATGGCTTGCGAAGGGTAGAAGCAGCAGCTTTGCGACGCAGCGCATGGGCTGCGCGCACATGGCCAGCGATGGCTGTGTGCGTGTGGCCCATGGGCGTGCGATGCATAGGGTGTTTGCGTTGCGATTAGATCGTTTTGAATGTTTAATTTGAAATTTTTAGTTTACGTAATTTTAATTAATTTTAAAATAAATTATTTTCTTGGATTTTAATTTTGAATATTATAATTATAATAAATTTTATTTATTCTAATTATTTTACTAAAATTAAAATCATGAATTAATTTAAATACGACTGAAATTAATTTAAACTTTTGGATTCAATTATAAATTTATATGAGCTTTAAATTTTAATTAAATTTGTATGTTTCCGGTTAGACTAGAAATACATTTTTATGTTTAAAATTAGTAAAGCATATGAATTTATTGGTTTAAGTGGGAGCCCCTTTTAGTCATAAAATCTTGATTAGGTCTACTAATCCTTAAGGTTAAAACAACTTGATTAGAATTAATAAGGACTGAATAATTGGTAGATTATTGGTGCCCTTGATTAATTGCTGCAAATGTTTACGTGATGCATAATGTGTTTTACTAACCAGCTGTGTGGGCCATTCAAGATAATGAATGGGTGAATGGTATATATTATATATGTACTGTTTTGCAGGTTATGAAGTGACTAGTATGGCCCAAATAGGATAGAAAATATGGTCTGCGCACCATTAATTTGAATGTAATTGGTCTAAAGTACCAAAGTCGTTTTTCAATTCAAATATGGTCTGCGTACCATCAAATATTTGTAATTAGTTTTAATTATAGCTTGTCCTATTTGAAGAAAATGGTGCCTCCCACGGAGATTTCCAAGACGGACTTTGAAGTTAAAGCTTCAAGATGAAGTCGGGCCATACTAGATCACATTTATCTTATGCATGTTTTAAGTTATTTATTGCCTTTAAATATGTCTTAAAATGCATGAGATTACGGCTTGATTATGTTACATGATTAAGGATTTTAGTTCACTTAAAATCTAACCAACATAGTAAGAGCCTTAAGTTCCAAACTTAAAAATTGAGTTAAAAGGTGCCATGCCAAAATATACACTTGCTTGGATATCCTTTACATCAATCTAGTAATAGTTTTCGCTCAGCGAGGTGTTACTTATTGGTCCTAAAGGGGCAAGGTACACAAATAATTGTGAGTACATGTTAGTTTTGCTGAAACTCAACGATATAAGTAGGGAGTCCTTTTATGTCGTGGCAAAATCGATAGGTTTACCTAATAAGTTCTTAGACGTACCTATCAACCAAGAATAGTTTCTAGACTATTAGCAAAAGGCTTTTGCTTACCTAAGATGTTTTAGGATTAAGTCGACAAACTGTGCTTAGTTCTTCAATGATTTTAGGATCTTGGAATTATTTTATTCACACCTGCCGGAACACATAAATCGAATAAAATGCTAATGACTTGTTTAAATTGCATGATTGCTTTCATTTTCAAGTTATTATTCATGATAAATGTTTAGACTTTGCATGCTTCAATGTATGTTTTAATTATTATTTATAATTAAATATCTTGCACTGCAATAAATCCTTTTAGAAAGGTAACAGTAAATTTCCTCGATTGGTAGTGAATCCAAGAACGATTCACGGAAATGAGAGAAAGTGAGCAATTTAAAATGTACGTTTCTTATAACGACTTTTATGGTTGTTTTCGAACATCAAAATCGAATGGCAAACCAATTGGTGCTTGTGAATTCAAAATACAATGTAGTTTTGAGATCATAAAGCATTGAGCTTAAAACGCTCAGCTTTACCAATGGTTAACAACCTAATATCTTTGTCCATTTAATTCTCGAATGAGTCTAGTCCCTAGACATTCGAATAGATCGATGCTTAGAGAACTTTAGAAGCTTCTGGTAAGATCATCTAGTTGAAACAGAATGTTCAACATAAATTAAATGGAAAGAACCTTGTTGGTGACATTGGACATGTCTAACAAAGTATAAAAGTCAAACACTAAAGAATTCAATTCTTAAGACTATAAGAAAGGGTACAAGAAATAGGAAAACAAAGGAACATATGAAAGGAATTTACGATTCCGTTTCTACCTATAAGTTTATGTTTAAAGATAAGTAACCTAGCAATCAAACTTCCTTGGTATCATATACCGCTTGAGGTTCTTACTTCGGTAATAACTCAAACAATGGAAGCTAGGATACACTAATGAGCTAAAAGTGGGAAATGAAGCATGGCATTGCTACATTAATTGTAGGGTCATCTAAGTTTGTTTTAAGTCCTTTCAAAGGCTGGAACTTAATGGCTATTTTGTTCCATAATCAACATACCTAAATTTCTGCTTCAAACACAGAAAGACTCACATTCAAGAAAAACGAAAACAATGTTTGTTTGTTTATTTGAATGAAATGGTCAATTACAGGTTGAGTCAATATGCTTGATTAAAACAAACAACTCTTTAAAGAACTTTACTAGGTTCAAATCAACCCCTTGATTTGAGTTCCACTAATCTTTGGCATTGTTGCTTAGACCATATCAACAAGTTAACATTCATAAGCTCTATTTTGATGGACTTTTGAAAGTTGATTGATTTCTAGATAATTTTAAGACAACTAGTCTTACTTGTTGAAAGTAACAAAAGATATGAACTATTGTTAGAACGCCTAGACAATAGAGTTCAAAGCTAAAGAAAGATTTTATAACTTTATTATTTCACATGGATTTGAGTGAATATAGGTTTATTTACTCAAATGTGATATAAGTTAAATCTGTTTGGCTAGTTCAAAGATTCAGAAGTATAAAATCCACTTGGCAAGAAATCATAAAGATCTAGGTTAGATCATGTTGATGATTACTTGAGACCAAATATGATCATCAATGATTGTGTGTTGTAATTTCACAATCTAGGTCCATAAGATATGGCATATCTTAGTTGGAATAATCGAAGTCAATTAGTACTTGATTCAATCAATGATGAATCATAAAGACTTTTCCTATAATTTCTAAAACAAAAATGCTCAACTACCACCAAACTAAACCAAATTCGTCAAAGCTATTGAAAAGTAATTTCAGGATATCTTTTCAAATTATATCTAAAGAGTTGCTAAACTCAGTGGGAGCTTAGTGTTTGTTATTCAACAAACTAAGGCCCAAGTCTAGATATATGTTTCATTGTGATTTATTCAAATGAGACACAAGGGTATTGTTTCTACCACAAATTTTTGAGAACATAATGTTTGTTTGCTCGAAATAATGTCCTTTTGGAGATTCGTTTCCAAAATGACAAGTGGGAGAAAATAGACCTCGAAAGTCTTCGAGGCGAACAACAAACATAGACGGACATTCCGGAGGCTTTTCGAAGTTCTTTAGAAAATCCGAACACGTATTCTTTAAGGACTTTAGAAGTGGCTTTTAAAGAATAGACATCTCTTAGAAGACTTTACAAGTGCTTCAAGGAGAACAGAATATTCAAAGGACTTTCAAGTGGCTATTGATACTCTATTTGTTTGATGTTCTATACCCAAAGTAGGCATAGAGTTCAAGTCACTGGAACTATGATATTCTTCTATTGGATAGTGAAGAAACATGGAGTTCAGGTCACTAAAGCTATGCGATTCTTCTATTAGATAGTGAAGAAATCTACAACTTACAGTCAAACTATTATCATGTAGATTAATGAGTTTGTGACCTGTAAGAAAGCTATGACGAAACCCAGATTCCCTAAAATGGTTAGAGGCCATATATATACTCAAATGTTTTAAATGGTTAGAGGCCATAAAACATACTCAATGTTTTGATGACAAAATTGAAATTTTGTTGATTTGCAAGAATAGTTTCACACCTATTGGTTGCAAGTTTGTTTTAAGGATAAAAATCATCAAACATGAAATTTTGTTCACACACAAAGCTAGATTAGTTGCTAAAGGTTACAAGCAAATTCACGATGTGGATTGTGTTGAAACCTCATGCAAAATCGTAATGCTTAAGTCTATAATTCAAGCAATGATTGCATATTGGTACATATGGCAATTGGATGACAAAACATCTTCCTCAGTCAAATGTTGGAAGAAACTATGTACATGATATGTCATAGGATTTGTGGATCCAAATAAATGCTTGAAAAGGAATGCTAACTTATGAAATCTAAGTACAGATTTAAGCAAGCAATTGGGAATTGGAACTGTATTTTAGTGAAGCTAATAAGCATTTTAGTTTCATAAAATGTACATGATTCTTATAGATATATAAGAAGTTTAGTGGGAGTACATAAAACTTAATTGGTCCTATGTGTATCACACACATATCTCTCTATTGTGAAATAACATTCAAATGCTAAATACTTAGATTTGAGATTATTCATCAATGATGGACCAAGGCGAAACTTAGGACATACTGGGTACTAAGATCTATTTACAAAGATCTTATAATATTGTTTTGGATTAAGTAATGGCATTTACTAAATCAAACACGAAATACTCCATTGGAGATATTCGACCCATGTGAATAAATCTAAGTAAAAGAATGTTTGAACTAAGTTAAAACATCAAAGGATCTAAGTGAGATTCTTAACCTATATTATATGTCAAAGAATTTAGCTGGATTCAGTATCTACTGAAATTGAATAACCTAAAGTTACATGAATAGAATTCAATTGGGAATTATTCTGCAAAAGAATTTATCATGTATGATATAATATGAGGATCGCCAAAAATGTATCGTATGACTTTAGGCATGACGAACATATACCAATCTCTATTGATCTAAGTGAAGATCAACTAGATTGAGATCAAGAACACTTATGGTACTTGAAAAGGTAAATAGGAATAGTTCTTGATTCAAGGAAATAAAGATATGCTAAATATTGATGCTACACGCATAAACACTGGCAAAGGATCAAGCAAGACCCTTTGGAGTTAACCATTGACAAGGACGAGCTAAAGAGCATCGTGTTTCGAAATGGCAACATGGATTGGAGACCATGAGTTGTTGCGTGGGAAATTAAAATATTAATTTCTATGTTCTAAGATACAGCTGGAAAGTGTTCCACATATCTGTGAACTGCTTGGATAAGCAAATTCAAACAAAGCATCACTAGCAACCTAAACAGTTGAAGTAAAAGTACTTATTGCCTAAGAAGCAATAAAACAAGGTTATTTATGTTAAAGAGTTCTTCACTGAACTTGGGAAGATCACCTATCTTCTGGCTTGATGGTTCTTCATTGAAAAATGCGTAGAACCACTCTTGAAGCAAGAAAAAGGTCTGCTAACTTGATGGTTCTTCATTGAGAAATGCGTAGACCCACCATTGTAGCGAGAAAGACTAGATCACAAAATAAACATACTCAAAAGATCTTATCATCTATCTCAAAGAACATTCGATATTAAGATTGGCAAAGCATGATAACTAAACCTATGCAACAAGTGAGAAGCAACACTTACATTGTAGCACTGGAAATCAAGCATAGCTTTGAAATTCCATGAACTGTTTTAGAAGATGGGTTTGAGGCCCATGGTTGTAAAACATTGGGGTTGAACATTTATCATCATATTCCATTTAATCTTGGTTTAGTATTAAATGATGAGTCCCTTCAATTTGACGATATATTCAAGATAGACTGTCAGGACCAGTCCTGTGACTAAGAAATGTCTATCAAGTGAACTTGAATGTCAAAGGTTGAAAATGGTCCCTAGTCGGAGTTTTCTATAAAATTGGACGCATAGAAAACGTTAGACGATTAGAATGCAAGATGACTAGTAGTTCTGTTTCTTGAACTATGTGGACATGGCAATGTCATAATCATTTGCATAGATACTTACTTTGGGAAGACTAGTATCGGACAAGACCTATGAAACTTTACTGTAAGAGATGAAAATCTGTCATAAGTAAATTTCATTAAAATTATTAGACACTAAATCCTCAATACCTGAGTGATTTGAGATTACTTGTTTGAGAACTGGTTGCTTTGACGTTGACCAACCGTCGCACCGTAAAAGGAGGCTATAAAGGCAACGCTCAGGTAATCACCTATCAAACGAAGTCTAATCTCAAGATCGCAAGATTGGGATTGTCCTCCCATAAATCGGGATGAGATGCTTAAAAGTTGTACAAAGCCACTCGGAGAGCTAGAAACTGTGAAATGCATGGCCGTGCTCGGATGAATCATAGGCTATGATTATCTGTTTATTTGATCAGTTGAACTCTGAAACCGAGAAACACCTCTGGACATAATAAGGATGACAACTCTTACCTTATGTTCAAGAGCAAGCATCGAGCGACAAAGGAATTAGGAAATGCACACTTGTCCCTAAGGACAAGTGGGAGACTGAAGGAAATAATGCCCTTGGTCCAAGTATGCATTCAATGATAAGTCTAATATATGCGGTTCAGTATTAATTAACAAGTTAATAATTCAGTGAGATCAAGTGAGCTGAATGCCTAGCTAGAGGCCGCTTCAGTTCAAGTGGAATTAATGATATTAATCCACAGCTTACTCTTGACTGAACCCGTAGGGTTACACAAATAGTACGTAAACGGATCAAGTATTTAATGGCATTAAATACTTCATCTATGGATATTCGGAATCGACGGATCTTGGTTTCAGTGGGAGCTGAGATCGTCACAGGCAAGAAATGAATACTCCGGAAACGATGATATTGCCGGAAACGGAAATATGGATCGTATCGGAAATATAAATATTATCCAAGTCGTAGATGTTGCCGGAAACGGAAACATGGTACGTATCGGAAAATATTATCGGAAATGGAAATATTGCCGGAATCGGAAATGGAAATATTGCCGGAATCGGAAATATTGCCGGAAACGGAAATATTGTCAGAATCGGAAATATTATCGGAATCGGAAAATAATTCCGGAAACGGAAATATTAAATATTTGTTCGAAACGGAGATTGATTCCGGAATCGGAAATATTAAATATTGTTCGTATCGGAAATGAATTCCGGAATCGGGAATTTAATCGGAAGCGTATCGTACGAATTAGCATCGGACGAGGCCCGCTAGACGAAGGCCCAGCACGAAGCCAGGCCATCGCCCAGCGAGCCAACACGCACCATCGCATGCCAAGCCTCGACCAGGCCCAGCGCAAGGCCAGGCCTAGCCAAGGCCTGGGGCGCGCGCGCGAGAGCACAGCAGTGGGCCGAGCGCTGTGCGCCTAGCGTGGGCCGCAAGGCTTGCGCGTGTGTACGGTGCTCATGCAGTGCTTGTGCGGGAATCCTAGAGCAATCGGGATTCGAAATATGATTAAATCCTAAAACTATTAGATAATGATTATTTAATTAGAGTCCTAGTAGGATTATAATTAAATAAATTAGTATCCTAATAGGATTCCAAAACCTTTTCCATAACTCTATAAATAGGTGCCTAGGGTCACATATTTATATAGTTTTTTCAAGTATTCAAAGTGAGTTTTTGAGAGAAAAATTCAGTCACATATCTTGCCTAAAAGTGCCGAAAATTATTAGTACCTTAAGGGCGATTCTAGTTGGTCAATCTTAAGGCGGATCCGGACGTGCTGTGGACTATCTACAGAGGGACGACACTTGGAGTCCTAAAGACTTGTTCTTGTTCGGTTCGGGCGCAGCTAGGGAAGGCACGCAACAAAGAGTATGCATCTAAACTATGCTATATGATTATGTGTAAATAATATGTATTCCTGGCTAAATGGTTTTTCCGCATGATTTATGAATTGTCATATGTATCATAACCTAACACTAGGTTCCTCACATTGCATAAGAAGGCTGGGTTCCCTTTACTGACTAGCTTCACGAGTTCCATTGCCGTGATGATTCCTATGTTCTTAGGCTTACCAAAACGACGATATGACACTACTTTGCCTAGGATAGACCTCAAGTGAACCTTCTGCTTCTCACAATCTATTTTGGCTTTGAACTTGGCCAACCAATCCATCCCTAGAATTACATCTAGCTCTCCTAACTCAAATTCGATTAGGTTAGATAAGAACACGGTCTTGGCTATGGTCAAAGGCACATCTCTATGAATTTTGGTACACTTCACTATACTACCTGTAGGTATGACTATAGGTACCTCAATTGGTTCAGGCTCTTTCAACCCTAGTTTCCCCAAAGCATCTACTGATATAAAAGAATAAGTCGCACCAGAATCAAATAGAACTTTAACTAAAATGGAATTAATAGAAAAAGTACCCGCTATGACGTCAGAGGAAGTCTCCGCTTCTTGCCTAGATATCACATTCAACTTTCCTTGGGCAACTCCTTTGTTATAGCCACCTCCATTGGTGTTCCCATTGTTGTTTCGGTTCCCATTCTGCTGTTGGTTCCCTCCAGGCTTTCCATGGTTCTGGTGATTGCCATTGCTATTGCCATTGTTACCACCTTGGTGGTTCCTTTGGTTTCCACCTCCATTTCCCCCATTTCGGTTCTGATTGTTCCGCTTATTGCCTTGGTGGTTACCTTGGTTAGGCTTTCCATTCTTAGAATAGCATTCATACTCCCTATGACCTAACTTTTGACATAATCTACAAGTCACCAAATTTCCATCACAATCCTTTCTAGGGTGATTCATGTTACAGCGCCTACATTCGTAGGTCCGTACTCCATTCCTTCCAGACTGATTTCCACCACCTTGGTTGTTGCGATTGCCACCATTGTTAGCCCTAGACTGGAAATTCCCATTTCCTTTGTGCTTCTTAAAATTCCCCTGATTCTGATGGTTATTCCCTTGATTCGAGCTTCCGCCATCCTTTCTCTTTTCAGCACTACCATTCTTCCTTTGTTGTAACCCATACAGGTGAGCAGCTTTCCCGTACAGGGTGTCTAATGAGGTAAAGGTCTCTCCCGACAACAACAGCTGTAAGTCCATGGTTAAACCATTCTCAAATCTTTGAGCCCTGAGATCTTCCGTTGCCACCACTTCAGGTGCAAACCTAGACAGTTCTATAAACTTAGAATAGTATTCCGTCACAGACAGACCTCCCATTTTGAGTTCAATGAACTCTTGCGCCTTTTGCTTTTTCAGATAAGGTGGGTAAAACTTGTTCCTTAGTGCAGTTTTGAATGCTTCCCATCCAAAGTTAGGTGTGGCTCTAAGGGTATTTTCACATCGTTGGTACCATAAATCAGCTTCACCTCTTGGGTAGTACACAACACTATTCACCCTAAGGTTTTCGGGGCAATTCACAGCTACAATGAGTTTATCAAACTCTCTCAACCAGTTCTCAAGCACACTGGGTTCAATCTCTCCGCTATAGAGTGGAGGCTTGCTTTGAGCTATTTTCTTAAACATTTCCCCAGCCGGATCATGCATTGGGTTGGCTCTGGTTTGAGCTAGGTCTCGAACTACCTCAGCTAGTTTTCTAACCACTTTAGAAATCTCTTGGTTAGCCATATCCCTTCTCCTGAATAAATAAAAAGGCTAACTTTAATATTGGTTGGACATGACATTACTAAGGCACTAGTTTAACAACGAACCTACTCACAACAAGAACACATTTAGGCGCAACCTAGGGGAAGAGTTGGCGCCATTCTTGGGCCTTCTCACCCCTCTATTCGATGCAAGTAAATTTAGATGGTTGCTACTAAACCACCTTGCACATAAAATTTTATTGAAGAAATAACAAGCAATCCCTTTGCGATACCCACAAGACTTAGAATTGAGAATTGAACTTAAAGGATAACGAAAAAGGAAATTCTATTCTTTTATTAAAACTCCAATGAATAAGTCTTACATCCATTAATGCCATAGCATTTATTCTCCAACTATGATAAAACTAAAACCGTAAATAGTAGCTTTGCCACTTTATTAATGAACGAAAAATAAAACTAAGGATTACATTTCTCTAGAGACTAACGTCATCACGACGATCATTTCTTTCCTTTTATTGCTCTGGAGTAAAGTCTTGATCATTAGGATCATCCAAGTCTTCTTCCGGATCCGAGTCTTCATCCATAGCCTCATCATTTTGCTGTGGCTCACTATCAACCACATTATTCTCTTCAAGCTCATCTTCAGATCCACTGGATATTTCAATGGTGGGTTCAGGAACTATAGGGTTAAGATTTTCAATCTCTACCACATCATCATCACTATCCTCCTCAACCTCACTAGCTTGCTCATCATGGATCATGCCATCCTCACCATCACTTTCTATTCCTCCATAGCCCATACCTAGACCCGCAGAGTACTTCCCATCCTCATAGCTATTTTCCGCAACCTCTAAGATAGTAGCAAGAACCTCAGAGCACCTACCATCACTAGTCCCATATTTGTACCAATTAGGGGTACCATCTCCAAAATGCATGTCACTGAACTTGTTCTTGAGGTCTATGTAAGGGTTCTTATGGGGTAAACAATCTGACCATACTAGCCATCATATCTTTGTGCCTAAGGTGGGGCATATTCTTGGTCGAAGCCAAATAGTCACAAGCAAACACGATCTTCTGAACATACGTGCGAGGAGTCTCATTATCCATCTTCTCTAAGTATCCTAGACTGGTGAACTTAGAAGGTAGCATCCTTAATTCCTGAAAATTCACAACTCAAAAGTCTTACTAACGCGTTTCCATAGAAATTCCAACCCCAAAAGGATACAATAAATAGTTCGTGGAGCCATACAATTTCAATGCAGAAATATATGCTCAACATGAAATATGATGCAATTAATCACATAAAGCAAGATAAAACATGGTTAGAACATATTCATGGCACTTAATAAATCACATTGTCACATATTATGCATTCTTAGACTAATATGCCCTTCTTAGTCTACCCAATTCTCACTTGAAAATAATATTAATTTTTGAAATTAATTAAGAAATAACTCCTAACTTAGTTGAAATTATTTAAATTAAAATCGAAAATTAATAAGAATTATTGATTAATTAAATAAATAAATAAATAAATTTCTAATAATTTAAAATAAAATAAAAAGAAATCCGAAAATTTTAAAATATAAATTCGAATAATAATAAATAAATAAATAATTAAAATAATTCGGATAATTAAATAAAATAATTTCCGAAATTAATAAAATAAATTCGAATTTAATTCGAAATTTTCGAATAAAAAAATTTCGAAATTTTTTTAATTAATATTAAATAATAATCCGACTTTTGAACTAATTTCAAACGACCCAAAATAAGTGATATTTGATCTTTAAAATATTGAGTACTCAAAATAATACGTTTTGACTTTAGGAAATTAATTTTTGAAAATCCTAAAGTTTCGCAATCGTAGTTTAAGGATTTACCGCACTATTAGTTAGTGCAAAGCAGCTCTCAAACTAGAGCTCTGCAAATACCACTTTGTAACACCCTAATAATTCCTTGCTTTTATAAAACCATTTTCCAACTTAAAATAAAGGAATTACTAAAGTATTACCTCCACCGTGATAAAGGTTAAGGCACAGAATTACGCAGCGGAATTAAATGTCAACTAACTTTTGAAAAACATAATTAATGAAATATTGAGGCCTCCTACAATTTGGAACCGTAATGGCCCAAAACCCAAAGTATAAATAATTCAAACATTTCAAACATAATTAAAGTAAAGTTAAATAGTTCAAACTACGAAAAACATGCAACTCTCTCGATCATCCCAAGCCACATGATTCCGATCTACCAACCTGCTATTTTATTCTACTCCCCATAAATGCAAGTGCAAATGATAGATCATCATAGGGTCATTAAGGCAAAGGCCATGACCAAAACACACAAAGCACTTAGTCAGCAAAAGCTGAGTACTTACAAGCATAGAGTGAAATGAAACTAAAACATGCATCACTCACTAAGTACTAATCAACATGCAAAAGCCATATAATAATTAACAACCAATCATGAATACAAGACTCGACACTTGACTCGACTCTTGACTCACAATTTAATTAGAATAAGCTTCGAACGGGCCAAAAGAATAATCCACAAAGGGAAAAGGTGATGGGAGCCAACCATACACCAAATGTATAATAATAAAATCGGGCCATACCGAGTGTCGGGCCATACCGACGGAATTCCTGCGCATAATATAAATGAAACAACGTCGTGTATCATTAGTAGGAGTACGAGCTTTCCGGCAAGACTCCCCCCATTGTTCATACTCAAGGTATATACGTTCCAAGAGTTTTGAAGCTTGTTCTGGTTGCACTTTACGTTTATTAATATTTTATTAAGGGCGAACTCAAGACTCACCAACATGCACACATACAATTAATAAACAACAACCAAAAAAATCTTATTTTAAATGCTTTAGGACTTGTGATCAACAAGGCAAGACACTTGTGATATTATTACCATGTTCCTCCTCACCAAGGTGAGACTCCACATCATGCACATTAAATGAGGATTGTGCCCTTGCACGACAAATCCTAATTCATTTCATACATAATATTCCCAACTGAACCCTACATGTGCGGTGGCTTACGTGAGCTAACCCTTCACATGTGGTAAAATAAATAGTACAACGAGGTACGATTAATTGGCTCAAAGTATGCTAGACATCCCGTACAATAGCATACAAATAAATAATCCATCCCTTGCATGTGAAATAAACCATACATGCATAAATATTGAACAACATGATTGACAATGAAATTCATACTCATAATAATCCCAACATGCTTGTTCAATCAACAATTCAATAATTCCAATAATAATAATTCACATGATTGTCCACCAAATCAAATATGAATTCACCAAGTTCACGTAATATGATTTACATCAATAAATAATCACGTAATGTCCCTTGACAAATAATGTGGTCGCCCTAGACTTGTACGTACCTTGAATACCTAAGCGTAGGGGCCACTTTGCAATAACGAGCACTCAACTAGAAATCACCTCCTATCATCAAAATAATGAAACTTAAATTATTTCTATGTTCATTAAATTTCCAGCAACTTTATAAAATTTAAAACCTCCTTTAGACTTTAGAATTCAATCGTTTTTCAATAATAAAAACGTCTCAATTTGCAAAATCAATCCCTAGTACGAAAACATAATTTTTCCGCCTTTAAAATCAATAAAAATCAACACTTTAAACCTTTATTCAAATCTGAAAATATAATTGATTACCATAATTAAAATCATCACCTAATTATGTTAATCAATTGACTCATTAGGTCTAGGTTAAAACCCTAACTTGAAAATCCCAATAACACTAGTTTATTATCATAAAAATCAATGCTTTATTCAATAAACAAATCTGAAAATTCATCCTTTAATAATTAAAACAAACCTAATGAATCACAACACGTAAATCCTCAAACCACGGTATTCATAACCGGTTCCCGCATTTTAATTACTCAAAACAATATTAATATAATAATTTAAAATACGGAATTTAAATAGAATAGGTAAGGAAGGAGAGAATTATATCAATCCGGCCTATAGCACGGAACAACCACGAATTAATGTGATTGGGCGAAAAATATTGAACAACGAACGAACAAGCAACAACGTCAACACACAACGCACCACTCGTGGGCGTGTGTGCAGCGACGAAGAAGAACGGGCAGCAGGGGCGCGCAGCAGTGCTGGCGAGAGGGGAGCAGCGCGCTGGCGCGGGCGAAGGGAGTGAGGGAGTGTGGGCGCGAGGGCGAGAGAGAGAGGGAGTGTGAGCGTGCGGCTGGGCGAGGGAAGGCAACAGCGGCATCACCATACAACAACAACACACGCGCCCAAAGGGGGGATGGGCGCTGTGCCGTGCAAGGGGTACGAGCAACAGCGGGCACTCGTGTGCGGGACGATGGCCGGACGAGCAAGGAGGGGAGAGAAAGAGGAGTGTTGGGCAAGAAAGAGAGAAAAGGGTTTATGAAAAAATAGGGGGTCATTTAATGATGGGGGGAGTCCTATTTATAGGCTCCCTAATCCCTTGATGGGCTAGGCTTAGGAGATTTGAGTTGGGCTTAGGAAATAAATGATTTGGGCTAGCTTAGGATTTAAATTAAACTCTATTGATTGGGCTCGTTTAGTAAAACGAATTGGACTTTTTATTTAAAACCCGAAGCTTTAAAAATCATTTGCAACTCATTTAATTTCCCGACTCAAGAATTAAATTCGTTTCGTAATTAATTAAAATACATTAAATAAAATGCATTTAAATATTATTTAAATGTTAATAAATCGTAAAATGCTTTATAAATATAATAAAATATACTTATAAATATTATAAAAATACGAGGTATTACAGTTTTGGGGGGAATGTGTGATGGCTGCATGCTATTTAATTAATCGCACGCCTACTCCTATGCTTGGTAATAAAACTCTGTACGAAATGTTGTTTGGGAAAGTGCCGTCCTTTGCCACTATTCGTGTATTTGGGTGCTTGTGTTATGCTTAAAATCTACGGAGTAAGGGAGATAAATTCTCTTCTCGTAGTAGGAAATGTATGTTTCTTGGGTATCCGTTTGGGCAAAAAGGGTGGAAGGTGTATGATGTTGAGACACGTGAATTCTTTGTTTCACGGGATATGAGGTTTCATGAAGATGTCTGTCCATTTGTAGATGCTCCAAATGGCAATGTTGGTGTTGAATATCCTTCAATAGAAAGTGCAAATGAGTTTGAACAATGGGATTTGCTGCGTGAGGATGAGGGAGTTGGGACAGCAGGTGGAAGGCCTGCTGATGTTCACCTTCCTGTGAGTGAAGAAGACGCAGTTCTGCAGGGTGGGCAGCAGCTGCCTGTGTGTGAGGCGCTTGAGGCGCGAGGCGAGGAGCAGAGGCGAGTGGGTGAGGTGCTGCAGGATGCGCAACATGAGGTGCTGTAGGATGCGCAACACAAGGCGCTGCAGGATGCGCAGCATGAGGCGTTGCAAGATGTGCAGCACGAGGCGCTGCAGCGTGCGAGCCTGCAGGAAGTGCAACGTGGGCAGTGAGCAGACATGAATGAGGGAGTGGGGCAGCAACAGCACTCGTTACGTGATGAGGGTACGAGTAGTGATGGAACAGATTTGGGTAGTGAAGGTACGAAGTTGGGTAGGGGGAAGCGAGAGAAGTTTCCATCTTCGAAGTTGCGTGATTACATGACGCACACAATCCGGAAAAAATATAGTTCATTCGAAAATCCACCAATGTCACCGTCTTCAGGCACACCTTATCCTATCACCTATTTTGTTAATTATGAACGTTTTTCGTCGAAACACAGAAATTTTATTGCAGCATTGCAGGAAGAAAAGGCACCTAAAACATTTAAACAGGCAATGCAACATGAGGGGTGGCGAGATGCAATGGCAGCTGAAATTGCTGCATTAGAGGATCAGGGTACTTGGACATTGGAAATTTTGTCGGAAGGGAAGAAAGCATTCGGAAGTAAATGGGTGTATATTGAGAAGAGAGACGAAGATGGGAATCTATTGCGTTTAAAGGCACACTTAGTCTGTCTAGGCAATCATCTGGAGGAAGGTTTGGATTATAATGAAACTTTCGCGCAGGTAGAAAAAATGGCTACAGTTTGTACTTTCCTTGCGGTAGCAGCTGTTAAGAAGTGGGAGGTGCATCAGATGGATGTTCACAACGCTTTTCTTCATGGAGATTTGGAGGAAGAAATTTATATGAAAATGACACCTGCAGGCTTTCAGAAACATAATTCGGACAAGGTTTGCAGAATGAGGAAATCATTGTATGGCTTGAAACAGGCACCCTGTTGTTGGTTCGAGAAATTGTCTATGGCTCTGAAGCACTATGGGTTTCAACAGTCGTACTCAGAATACTCTTTGTTTACACTTTCCAAAGGTACGTTGCAGTTAAGTGTGCTTATTTATGTAGATGACATGATTATTGTTAGTAATAGTACCTTTGCGCTGGAAAGCTTTAAAGCTTATTTGAGTGAATGTTTTAAGATGAAGGATCTGGGTGCTCTGAAATATTTTTTGCGGCTTGAGGTGGCTCGTAGTAGTATGGGGTTCTATGTTTGTCAGAGAAAATATGCTTTGGATATAACTTCTGAGACTGGTCTATAGGGTGCAAAGCCTGTTGAGTTTCCGATGGAGCAAAATAAAAAACTGGCACTGGCAGACGGGCCAGACTTTGCAGATGGTGAGAAGTATAGACGTTTGATTGGGCGTCTGATCTATCTAGCAGTCACGAGACCAGATTTGGCATATTCTGTTCATATTCTCTCCCAGTTCATGCAGTCAACAAAAGAGGAACATTGGGAAGCGGCGTTGCAAGTGGTACGTTACTTGAAAAAGTGCCCCGGACAAGGTATTCTACTTCGCTTGGATGGCGTTTTGCAGTTGGAAGGGTGGTGTAATTCGGATTGGGAAAGTTTTCCGTTGACTCGTCGCTCCTTGACAGGTTGGTTTGTGTTGCTTGGTCTGTCTCCGGTCTCTTGGAAGACTAAGATACAACATACCGTCTCGCGTTCGTCATAAGTCAAAAAAGGAGCAACACATATCACAAATCGAGTGTTCATCATAAGTCACAAGAAAAGCTACAGACCCATGGCCATGAGTTCCTATATCAACATAGGAGGAACTCATCAACGTTCTTGAGCTGGAACAAGTGAAGCTTCAGAGTTGAATGCCTCACCAAAGGAGAGACATATATGTCTAGGTAGTTTATCTTGCTTAGATTATATGTAATATATTAATATGTTAAGTAGTATATAAGGAACTAGAGGAACTTGGATTACACGTGTGTTTTGTCTAAATATCAAGAAACATAGTTTTAAGGAAAATACTTTAAATAAAATATCTTTTCGTGTTAAATAAAAAAAAAATCAGATTTTTATCACATTTTGCTAAATAAATAAAAATAGTTTTTATCTTCCTAAAACTTCTCCTAAATATTTTTACAAAATAAATAAATGTTTTTTAGAAAACAACAGTGATTGACTTAGTCTTAAACATATCCAACAGTTGAGGAAGTTGTATGGGAAGTGGTCTCCCCTTGTTCCTCAAGTCTAGGGACGTGACAATCGAAGAGTCAGTTGTTGGCAGTTGAGTTTTTGAAGGATACAAACCCTAAGGACAAAACTCTATATAAGGACAAGAAGTTTTCTGAAAAAAAGATACACAAACATTCCTAGAGCTTTGCAATTGCTAAAAACGTGTTAAAGAGTTCTTCTGAAAACAAGTTTGTGTCCTAGTTAATCTAAGTTCCTAAAATTCTTTATATATATACTTAAGCTTATTAATATCTAGATTTCTTGAAACAAAATTGTATTTCAGATTAGATAGGATAGAGTTATCCTGTAAAGACTTAGAGTGTAAGTCTGAGAGAAAGAAGAAAAGAGAGTTGTAATCAGAGTAGGTTACAAAGAGGAACTCGAGTTTGAGAGGAACTCGAGTCAGAGAGTTATTGTAATCGAGGTATTACTATAATATAAAGGAATTCTCTTCTTGATTAGTGTCAAGAAGTTTTCTAAATCATTGCCTTTTATCTTCTTAATACTCAGTTCCTTCGATATTTCTAAGTTCCGCAAGAAATTCACTCAAAGTTCGAAATGCAATTCACCCCCCCCCTCTTGTGTGTGTTCCTACTGGAATATCACACATTGAGTTGGATTGTCATTTTATTCATGATGCAATCAAGGAGGAAATTATTTGCCCGTCGTATGTGTCGACGAAGGTTCAATTGGCGGATATTTTCACCAAGGCGTTGGGGAAGGCGCAATTTGAGTTCTTTCTAAACAAGATGGGCATTCCAGATCTTCATGCTCCACCTTGAGGGGGGATGTTGCGATAGTATACGAAGTTTATTATGTGAATATTGTAATATCCTAGATATACGGAATTACCTAGTTAGCCTTCCTAGTGTAATATATATATATATATATATATATATATATATATATATATATATATATATATATATATATATATATATATATATATATATATATATATATATATATATATATATATATATATATATATATATATATATATATATATATATATATATATATACACGTTTGAGAATAAATGACAAATCACGAGATTGAGTATTATCTGTCAAATAATAATAATAATAATAATAATAATAATAATAATAATTGTTATAAAATATATATTAGAGTCATGCCCATTATACCCTCACTCATATACTCCGTATAATACTATATATGTGTATATATTATATATGCCTAATGAATGAATAGGAAATTACAGTTAGTTTCTCTCTCCCTCTCTCTCTACTTTCATAATACCTTATTAGCAAAATTGCAAACCGCTGACGGAAATCAAAGAGACTCAACACGGGGAATATACCAAAGAGAATCACCACTGTCAATGTAAGTTAATATTAATTGATTTCATGGGCATGTATGATGATATTTGTTGATTTGTTCTATTCTAAATTACTGTGATTTTAATTGATTTGCGGTTAGTCAAATGTTTTGTATGTTACATTAATGTTACCCTGTTTTTCGTTGAATTGCAATTGTTGTATTTTGTCGAGAATACCTCATAACATGATGCATATATCTTACACTCCGTATTTGTCTTCACTTGTAAAGTGGTTGTTTTGAGAATGTATACATATTTACCCCTTGAAGAAAATGAATACCTCTCAAGTTCAATGGGAAATAAATGATGAAGAATTATGTCTTGCTGATAGTGCAACTACTCAAACTATACTTAAGAATAAGAAATATTTCTCTCAATTGATGATGAGAAAAGCAGTGTGAGCACTATATCGGGTAGTACAAGTATTATAGAAGGCTCCGGAAGAGCAAATATATTGTTGCTTATGGAAACTAAATTTGTCATCATTGATGCATTATATTCTCTCAAGTCTCAAAGAAATTTATTGAGTTATAAAGATATTCGAAGTAATGGTTATCACATTGAGACGATTAGTGAAGGAAATGATGAATTCCTTCAAATCACGAGCATAAACAATGGCACAAAGACTGTTTTGGAGAGATTACCTACATTCTACACTAGTTTGTACTAAACGAAAATTAATTCTATTGAAACACATGCTATTGTAAACTAGAAGTTTACTCATAGCTTCATAGTTTGGCATGACTGGTTAGGCCATCCTGGTTCAATAATCATGCAAAAAATCATTGAAAATTCTTGTGCGCATTCATTAAAGAGCCAACAGATTCTTTCTAATAATTTTCCATGTGTTGCTTGCTCACAAAGGAAAGTTGATAATTCGGCCATCACCAGCTAAGATAAATTTTGAATCAATCAATTTTCTGGAATGTATACAAGGGGATATCTGTGGGCGAATATACCCCCATGTGGACCATTTCGATACTCTATGGTTTTAATCGATGCATCGACTAGATGGTCACATGTGTGTTTGTTATCAACTCGCAACCTGGCGTTTGTGAGGTTACTTGCTCAATTGATTAAATTAAGAGCACATTTTCCAGATACCCCTATCAAGTCTATTCGTCTTGATAATGCAGGTGAATTTACTTCTAAAAGTTTCAATGATTATTGCATGTCAATTGGGATAAATGTTGAGCATCCTGTAGCACATGTTCATACACAAAACGATCTTGCAGAATCATTAATTAAACGCATTCAGTTGATTGCTAGATGTAGGGGGTGTTTTTTTGTATATAGAATTATCCCTACGGTTTTTGAAATTTTGAACTTGAAGGAGTCTCCACCAAACATTTTAAGGGTCCGGTTTGGAAGGACCAAAATTGACTCTTTTGGATAAGGCATTGATTCTTGAAACCGAATGTGTGAGATTCGGGTACGCCAACGAACTGCTTATTTTGGGAAGCTTTAAAAATACATTCGAATACAAGACAAGGATCGTTTTCGTGAAATCCTAATCATGGCACTAGGTTGAATCATGCATTTTAGAATATTGAAATTGCTACTTGTACGTGGTCACTTTACTTTAAAGTTAATTAAGGGAACCTGTAGGGGGTTGTAATTTTCCCGCACGTGGTTTTTTTCCCCTACGGGTTTTGAGATTTTGAATTTTGAAGGAGTCGCCACCAAACAATATTTAAGGGTCCGGTTTGGAAAGACCAAATTTGACTCTTGTGGATAAGGCATTGAATCATAGAAACCGAATAGGTGAGATTCGGGCACGGGAACGAACCGCTTATTTGACAAGCTTTAAAAGTACATTCGATACAAGACAAGGATTGTTTTCGAGAAATCCTAATCATGACACTAAGTCGGTTAGATCATGCATTTTAGAACATCGAAATTGTTATTTGTATGTGATCACTTTGCTTTAAAGTTAATTGAGGGAACCTAAGGCCGGTTTGTCCAAAATTATCTTTGTGAAGCGTGATGTAACCTTTTGTATGTTATTGAATTTAGCATGTGAGGTGATGAAAGAAATAAACATGTAAAGCATCATCACAAGAAATGAAGGAATTATTGAAATGCGTACAAAACCACATCACCTTAAAAAGGTGAGTAAAGAGTGCGGAATTGAAATTGCAAAAATAAAGGTGCGATATTGAAAGTGCGTTATTGAAATGCGGTATTGAAATTGCGGTATTAAAAGTGCGATATTGAAATTGCGGTATTGAAAGTGAGATATTGAAATGACGATATTGAAATGACATTATTGAAATGAAGATATTGAAATTGTATTATTGTGCTTGAGATCCGAACGCCAAACAAATACTTAATAATAAGTACGGATTCAATTCTCTAAGAAACCTCAACTTTAGATGAGTTGCTCATCATAAAGCATCCTTGACTTTGATTATTGAAATAGAACTTGAATATTGGAATTAGGAGACTTGGTTCTTAAAGATTAGACCTTTTAATGTTAAAAAGGCCTCACCTTTAATATGCTCCATAACTTGAAATTGATTCTAGTTTAAGGAGGAATTGCTCTCACTTAAACATCATTGAATATTGAAAATAGAACTTGTATATGAAGATAAAGCATTGCATGTTCATGTGTTCTAGTTTGGAAAAGGGTTTGCACTTTTCCAAACATCCTTGAACTTTGAAAAGATTTTTATTTTATAAAATTGTATGGTGATTGTTGTAAAGGAGAAACTTTTCAAGCATGAAAGATCATCACTTTACTAATCATTTTCAAAAATAAAGCTTGAATCTTGCATATTGATATTGAAAATGTGCTTAGGAAATCATTTGGGAAGAGATTCAAGAGTGAAAACTCCCCAAAGATGGCACTTTTGGACATGTTTCCTAGTTAGTCATGAGTATGAACTCAAATGACAACATCCTTGGAATTGTATATTGAATTTTAGAAATGTAGAAAAGTAGAAAACATCATAATGATTGATTAGGGATTGAGAATTACCTATTTAGGATTAGGTTAGTTTTCCTATTAGTGCTCCCAATTGCTTAAGTATTTAGAAATTGTAATGGAAATTGTAGATTTGAACTTGAATTTTGTATTATATTTTGAGAGGAAAATTGGAGATTACGACGTTGTATTATCAATCTCCATCCTCATTTGGTGTAGAAATGAGGGTTGATATAGGATATTAGTCGGCTAAACGCCAAGACCCACCAGCACCTGGCGCTGGTGAGGTGTCCCAGAATCCGCCAAAACAAGGACGATGACACCGTCCTTGATTTGTTTTGTATTGCTGTATCTTTGTACGACTTTGGAACGTAGTGTTTTCTTGGAGGTTAAGGCTTGGGGTTGCATCTAAGAACCCACCTTTTTTGAATTCGAGTTTCATGTTTGGACTCAGTTTTACAGGACGGGACTCGGCATGCTCGGTTTTGTGGGTCGGCGCCCGATTATGGGTTGCTTAATGTCATTTTGACTGGAAAGGACCTTGTCAAACCAATGGAGAGGTCCATAGGGTGAGATTGTGTTTGGATTTTGAAATTGATTTTTGGAAATTAAATTTTGTACCGAGTTCCGTAATGGGAACGGGCTCGGGGATTGGATTTTTGATTTTGGAATATACTTTAGCAATTGGGACTTCCGCATGGAGTTTCACCAACCACCTAGTAAGGATAATAGTATCGTCATCATCCCATTAGGGGAGACACAAATTAGGTGTCTACAGAAGCCCCCACTTTGACTGAGCGTTCGGTTAGGAAAGCGAAAGTCAAAGTTTTCGAATAGGGACGGAGAACGGTCAAAATGCTCTGCAATCAAGACCATTCTTTGTATGTCGGTACCTGCATACGACAAGTCTTAGACAAAGGATAGAGTCTACCTCCGTGCGGTTTTAACGACTCTGGTTTTTTATTTTTTTTGTATTTGTATTGCTTTTCCGCCTTTGACTTAGAACGGAGCTTGGCATCGAAAATTTTGAATTTTGACTCTTGACTCTTGAATTTTTAATTTTTGAATCTGGAATTTTGAATACCTGGAGTTGATCCGCTAGGCTTTTGTACGAAGTGCTGTCTGAGGCTTGATCCGCTTGGGAATATGTCCATTGGGGAAAGAGTTTTTTATTGACTCTTATAATTTTGAAAATTTTGTTGACTTTGATGGAGCTTCGGTCCGCTGGGAGTTGAACGCTTAAATCCGCGTATTTTTCGGACTTTGTATGCTTGAGATATTTATCTGTCAGTGTCAGAGAAACAGTTGTATGCCAGTATTTATCGGAAAGTAGTATGATTTGACGTTTGATGCATGGTGCAGAAAACCGTAGCAGCAAAGTACGCGCAATCAGCACGGATGACCGCGCCTAGATTCTCCGCGCATGGATCAGGGCCTGCGCCTGGCGCAAGGGGCAGCGCCCAGCGCAGGGCTTGCTTATATAAGGCCCCCGCCGTGCTCTTGCATGAGCACATTCACTTGTTCCTTCTTGTTTTCTCAAAATTCGATTGCTCTCTCCCTTTGGTCTAGTTGCTCTTGTCTTGCCTCTACCTTCGTCCATGTATGTATTTCAAGTTTTGTTTTATGAAATTACCTTAGGATTGCATGTAGGATAGGTTTTTGCACTTGAAATTTTCTCGTATTTGTTGATGTTGTACTTGTATGGTAGTAGGCTTCTTGTATCTTGTATGAAGAAAATTGTTTGGTAGCCATTTGAACTTGAACTGTTGGAACTTTGTAGAAATTGAACTCTTGTATTTTGAATTTTGTACTTAGCCTTTGTAGATAATGACTTCACTGGTGACCTTGGTGGGTCTTGTCAAAGAATAGGCTTGGATAGCCTAGACGTTGGTGTAGAACTTGAATACCTGCTTCGGCATGGATAGCCTAGACATTGGTGTAGAACTTGAATACCTGCTTCGGCATGGATAACCTAGGCTTTGGTGTAGAACTCGAATATCTTCTTCGGCATAGATAGCCTAGGCGTTGGTGTAGAACTCGAATATCCTCATCGGCATAGATAGCCTAAGCGTTGGTGTAGAACTTGAAAGCTGCCTTGAAATAAGGGTCCCTAGATAAACTTGCGTTGCCAATGGGGATTTTTAGACTTTTGAATTTTGTACGGGCAAGTATAAGATAGCCCCCAGATTTGATGTTGATTTTTGTATTTTTAATGCTTTAGTATGCCTCGTCACATTCGGAGGAAACTTGCTGAATGCTCAAGTAGTTGAGCGGCCATGGAGGATGCTTCATACTATAAAGCTGCTAAGGCAGATCCACCGCCCGCTGGCATGGTTCTGAGGGGAAGACCGGCCTGTTTTTGAGGGTCACGGCTGGCAGCCCAAAGACCTTGTATTCCACCCGAGGTTTCATTTGTCTCTGCGGCCACGCGCTGGTTTGGTATGCCTTGTACTCTGCTTTGAACTTGCTACTTGAACTTGTATAGGTTTGTATTAATCTACCCTTTTTGTAGACTTATAGGGACATGATACAAGGGTTTTGGTCTTTGGAGGAGCTTTGGACTATCTCTCCGACCATTCTTGGCGTCGAGGAGACCCGAGAAATTTAGGATCAGACTGGCTTTGCTCCTTTCTAGGAGGCGACGAGAGGATTTAGTGGGATGGTGGGCGTCAAAGCCCGGACACAAGCCTTGCTGAAGTGGTGGTGGGACACCACCAACACATTTCACTGAAGGAAATAATGCCCTTGGTCCAAGTATGCATTTAATGTTAAGTCTAATAAATGCGGTTCAGTATTAATTAACAAGTTACTAACTCAGTGAGATCAAGTGAGTTGAATGCCTAGCTAGAGGCCGCTTCAGTTCAAGTGGAATTAATGACATTAATCCACAGCTTACTCTTGACTGAACCCGTAGGGTCACACAAATAGTACGTAAACGGATCAAGTATTTATGGCATTAAATACTCCATCTATGGATATTCGGAATCGACGGATCTTGGTTTCAGTGGGAGCTGAGATCGTCAAAAGCAAGAAATGAATACTCCGGAAACGATGATATTGCCGGAAACGGAAATATAAATATTATCCAAGTCGTAGATGTTGCCGGAAACGGAAACATGGTACGTATCGGAAAATATTATCGGAAATGGAAATATTGCCGGAATCGGAAATATTGCCGGAAACGGAAATATTGTCAGAATCGGAAATATTATCGAAATCGGAAAATAATTCCGGAAACGGAAATATTAAATATTTGTTCGAAACGGAAATTAATTCCGGAATCGGAAATATTAAATATTGTTCGTATCGGAAATGAATTCCGGAATCGGGAATTTAATCGGAAAGCGTATCGTACGAATTAGCATCGGACGAGGCTTGCTAGACGAAGGGCCAGCACGAAGCCAGGCCATCGCCAAGCAAGCCACACACATCCAATAACACGCCAAGCCTCGACCAGGCCCAGCGCAAGGCCAGGCCCAGCCAAGCCTTGGCGCGCGCGAGCTCAGCGATGGGCTGCGAGCAAGTGAGCCTCAGCGATGTGCGCTGTGCGTGGGCCGCAAGGCTTGCGCATGGCCGTGCGGTGCTTGGGCGCTGCGTGCATGCGTGCTACGCGAATCCTAAAGCTATCGGGATTCGTCATATGATTAAATCCTAATCCTAATAGATAAAGTTTATTTAATAGAAACCTAGCAGGATTCTAATTAAACTAAATTAGTATTCTAATAGGATTATAAGTCCTTTTCCATAAACTCTATAAATAGGTGCCTAGGGTCACAAATTTATACACAACATCGAAGTATTCAAAGGTAAGATTTTGAAGCAAAAATCAGCCAAACACTTGCAACCATTTAGCCGAAATTCCCAGGAACCTTAAAGGCGATTCTAGTTGGTCAAGCTGAAGGCGGATCCAGACGTGCTGTGGACTATCTACGGAGGGACGACACTTAGAGTCCTAAAGACTTGTTCTTGTTCGGTTCGGGCGCAGCTAGGGAAGGCACGCTACAAAGTGTATGCATCTAAATTATGCTATATGATTATGTGTAAATAATATGTTTTCTGGCATTAAGGTTTTCCGCATGATTTATGTTTTGTCATATGTATCATAACCTAATAGTGGTATCACGAGCCTCTTATTATTTTCATAATCTAAATTGCATGACATGGTTAAATTTTACAAATTTGCAAAGAATTAGAAGGGGTGATTAATTTTCGTAATTGTTAATTAATTGCAAATTGCGTTTATTTAATTATATGTACGCAGTTTTTCGGCAGTTTATTCGTTACTCATCCAAATCGAGTGATTTTTGTGTCAATTCCGCATGTAAAAGGCATTCTAAAATTTTGACAAAAAAATTTATTTTTCGGCCGAACCCAGAATTCCCAAATTCGAAGCCTAACTATGAATTTTCGGAGGTTTTAGTTTTTCGAACGCAAAAGTTTGTAAATTTAAGATGTGAAATTGAATATTTGCGATTCTTGTTGATAAATCTTGAGTTTTTGATTGACCTACAGTATATGTTTAACAATTTTGAATGCCTAGGCTTGTTAATTATACAACCTAATTTGTAATTATGATTAATTTGTTGAAATTCGAATAATTTAGAATTGATTTGTTTTTCATAATTAATTAATAATTTAATTAGGTATTCATGATTAAAAACCACCATAAAAATTGTTAATTTATGTTAAATTTTAAATTTTTATGACCTAGATTTGAATCCATGTTAATCGGAAATTAATTGATTAATAAATTTTCGATTTTTCGCCCTAAAATTATGAAATGAATATGTTTTATTAATTTGTCATTAATTTTGAATTAAAAAATTTAAATTTTTATGAAAAACGCCCATAAATGTTGCACGCACAAAGCAATGGAAGTTACGTGTTACCCTTAAGGGGTGTTGTATAGTGCGGGCACGCGACGACGAGCAAGGGAGCTCGTCGCCCGTGCGGTACGAATGCAGCGAGCAACCAAGGCATGGCGCACGCACGAGGCAAGGGAGCCTGGGCGTGTGTGCTATGTGCTATGGGCGAAGGGCGATGGGCGTGGCACATGACGAGGCGCGCGCGCGAGGGCGAGAGCTGTGTCGCCCAGCGATTGCTGCTCTGCGCACCAACGAGCGCTGCCTCGCCACGAGGGCTTGCTTGCGCCTAGCGAGCGAGCAATCCTTCGGTAGCTGCTGCGATTCATGCGGGCGAGCAGGCTGCGCGCAAGCGTGGCTTGGCTTGCTGCGTTTGCGCGTGGCTGCTGCTGCGATGTGCCATGGGCGTGCGATCGGTCGTGCACACGATGGGGCTTAAGCGCAAGCCCAAGTGCTCGTCGTTTTGAATTTTAATTTGAAATTTTCAGTTCGGAAATTTTTTTAATTAATTTTAAAATTAATAATTTAAATTGTTTTCTCGGATTTTAATTTTGAATATTATAATTATTATAAATTTTAATTTATACTAATTATTTTACTAAAATTAAACCTTGAATTAATTTAAATTCATTTAATTCAACTGAAAAATAAATTAAATAAATGGATTCGGTTATAATTTTATATGAGCTTTAAATTTTAATTAAACTTGTATGTTTCCGGTTAGACTAGAAATACATTTTTATGTTTAAAATTAGTAAAGCATATAAAGTTATTGGTTTAAGTGGGAGCAATTTTTGTCATAAACTCTTGATTAGGTCTACAAATCCTTTAAGGTTAAACAACTTGATTAGAATTAATAAGGACTGAATAATTGGTAGATTATTGGTGCCCTTGATTAATTGCTGCAAATATTTAAGTGATGCATAACGTGTTTTACTAACCAGCTATGTGGGCCATTCATGACAATGAATGGGTGAATGGTATATATTGTATATGTACTGTTTTGCAGGTTATGAAGTGACTAGTATGGTCCAAATAGGATAGAAAATATGGTCTACGTACCATTAATTTGAATGTAATTGGTCTAATGCACCAAAATTTGTTTTCAATTCAAATATGGTCTGCGTACCATCAGATAGTTGTAATTAGTTTAATTATAGCTTATCCTGTTTGAAGAAAATGGCGTCTCCCACGGTGAAATTCAAGACGAAGTTTCCAACCATTTTCAAGACGGACTTTGAAGTTGAAGCTTCAAGATGAAGTCGGGCCATACTAGATCACATTTATCTTATGCATGTTTTAAGTTATTTATTGCTTTTAAATATGTCTTGAATATGCATGAGATTGTGGCTTGATTATGTTGCATGATTATGGATTTTAGTTCACTTAAAATCTAACCAACATAGTAAGAGCCTTAAGTTCCAAACTTAAAAATTGAGTTAAAAGGTGCCATGCCAAAATAACACTTACTTGGATAACCTTTACATCAATCTAGTAATAGTTTTACGCTCAGCGAGGTGTTACTTATTGATCCTAAAGGGGTAAGGTACACAAATAATTGTGAGTACATGTTAGTTTTGGTGAAACTCAACGATATAAGTAAGGAGTCCTTTTATGTCGTGGCAAAATCGATACGTTTACCTAATGAGTTCTTAGACGTACCTATCAACCAAGAGTAGTTTCTAGACTATTAGCAAAAGGCTTTTACTTACCTAAAAGATTTTAGAATTGAGTCTAAATACATAATGTGCTTAATTCTTCAATGGTTTTTAGGATCTTGGAATCATTTTATTCACACCTGCCGGAACACATAACTTGAATAAAATGCTTAATGAACATTAAATTATGCATGTATGCTAGAATTTAAGTTTATTAAGAGATATTGTGAATGATTATTTATTTGTTTATTCTTTTTCAATTATAGTTTTAAATTATGGCAAACAACAATTCATTCAAATTCGATCAATTCTCGAAAAGGAGAAGTTGAACGGGAAAAACTTCCTTGACTGGCAAAGGAACTTGCAAATAGTTCTTATGCAGGAAGGAAAGGAGTATGTCCTGGAAGAGGCGATGCCCGAAGCCGCAGGCGAAGGGGTCACTCAGGCAGCCCTCAATCGTTGGATTGATGCCAACAAGGATGTGAAATGTCTAATGCTTGCAAGCATGGGTGCAGATCTGCAGAAAACGTTCATCAACTCAGATGCTTTCACGATCATCAGTGTGTTAAAGAACATGTTCCAAGATCTGGCTCGAGTCGAAAGGTTCGAGACCCATAGGCAAATTCTTGAGACCAAGCTTAAGAAAGGCGAGCCCGTAAGTCCACATGTTCTCAAAATGATTGGACTCATTGAGAATATGAGTCGGCTGGACCAGCAATTCTCTCAGGAAATGGATGTAGACACCATCCTCCATTCTCTTCATAGCGGGTATGATCAGTTCAAACTGAACTACAGTATGAATAGTCTGGACAAAACGCTCACTGAGCTTCACAGTATGCTGAAGACCGCTGAAAAGACGCTCAAAAGTGATAAGCAAGATGTGCTTATGGTGCGTGGGGGCAAGTTCAAGAAATCTGGAAAGAAGAGGAATGCTAAGAAAGGTGGCAACAAGGCCAGCCAGACTAAGCAGCCAGGCGGCACCAAATCTGAAAAGAAGAATGTGAGCCAACCCACTTCTGAATCTGAATGCTTCTATTGCAAGAAGAAGGGGCATTGGAAGAGAGATTGCTTGAAGCTAAAGGAAGATCAGAAGAACGGAACAGTCGTTCTATCTTCAGGTATTTTCGTTATAGACTGTATACTTGCTAATTCAACTTCTTGGGTATTAGATACAGGTTGTGGCTCACACTTATGTTCCAATCCACAGGGACTAAGAAGAAGTAGAAGGTTAAGCAAGGGTGAAGTCGACCTACGAGTGGGAAATGGAGCACGGATTGCTGCATTAGCTGTAGGAACTTATTATTTGTCGTTGCCCTCTGGGCTAGTTTTGGAACTAGAAGAGTGTTTCCATGTTCCAAGTCTTACTTAAAACATCATTTATGTTTCTTGCTTAGATGCTAAGGGATTTTCCTTTTTAATAAAAGACAATAGTTGTTCGTTTTATTTTAAAGAGATGTTTTATGGATCTGCTAGATTAGTCAATGGACTTTATTTATTAGATCACGACAAACAAGTTTATAACATAAATACCAAAAAGGCCAAAAAGGATGATTCAGATCTCACCTATCTGTGGCATTGTCGATTAGGCCATATTAACTTGAAACGCATGGAATGACTTCAAAAGGAAGGCATTCTAGAACCATTTGACTTAGAGGATTATGGTAAGTGCGAATCATGTTTACTTTGCAAAATGACAAAGCAACCTTTCTCTAAAGTTGGAGAAAGAGCAACTGAACTATTGGGTTTAATCCATACAGATGTATGTGGACCAATGAGTACAAATGCTAGAGGTGGTTTCAGCTACTTTATCACTTTCACTGATGACTTCAAGAGATATGGTTATGTCTACCTAATGAAGCATAAGTCTGAATCCTTTGACAAATTCAAGGAATTTCATAGTGAAGTAGAGAATCAATTAAGCAAGAAGATTAAGGCACTACGGTCTGATAGAGGCGGTGAATATCTGAGCTATGAATTTGATAACCACCTGAAAGAATGTAGAATTCTATCAGAATTGACTCCTCCTGGAACACCACAATGGAACGGTGTGTCGGAACGAAGGAACAGAACCTTGCTAGACATGGTTAGATCAATGATGGGTCAGGCCGAACTTCCAATAGAATTTTGGGGACATGCACTAAATACAGCTGCACTCACTATAAATAGAGCTCCGTCTAAAGCCGTTGAAAAGACTCCATATGAGTTATGGTTTGGAAAGCCTCCAAATGTGTCTTTTCTTAAGATTTGGGGATGTGAATTATACGTCAAACGATTAATTTCAGACAAACTTCATCCAAAATCTGACAAATGTATCCTTGTGGGCTATCCAAAGGAAACAAAGGGGTATTACTTCTACAATACATCTGAGAACAAGGTGTTTGTTGCTCGAGATGGTATCTTTTTGGAAAAGGATCACATTTCCAAAATGACAAGTGGGAGAAAAGTAGACCTCGAAGAAATTCGAGTCGAACAACAAACTCTAGAGAATGTTCAAGATGACATTCAAGATAAAACTCAGAAATCTTTAGAAGTATCTGGTGAGAATCATGGACAATCTAGAGATGTAACCCCGCATAGATCTCAAAGATATAGATCTCAACCGGAAAGATACTTAGGTATTTTGACGAACGAGAGCTATGACGTTCTATTACTTGAAAGTGATAAACCTGCGACTTACAAACAAGCTATGACGAGCCCTAGCTCCAAGCAATGGCATGAAGCCATGCAATCTGAATTAGACTCCATGTCTGAAAACCAAGTATGGGATTTGGTCGATTTGCCAGATGGCTACCAAGCCATAGGAAGCAAATGGGTTTTCAAACGGAAAAAGGACAAGGATGGAAAACTTGAAGTTTTCAAAGCTAGATTGGTTGCAAAAGGTTACAGGCAAGTCCACGGAGTGGATTACGATGAAACCTTTTCACCAGTTGCAATGCTAAAATATATTCGGATAATGTTAGCAATCGCTGCATATTACGATTACGAAATATGGCAGATGGATGTCAAAACCGCTTTCTTAAACGGCGTTTTAACAGAAACTGTGTTTATGACACAGTCTGAGGGTTTTGAGGATCCAAAGAATGCTAAAAAGGTATGCAAGCTTAAGAAATCAATCTACGGATTGAAGCAAGCATCCAGGAGCTGGAATATACGTTTTGATGAAGTAGCCAGTGACTTTGGTTTCATCAAGAACGCAAACGAATCTTGTGTATATAAGAAGGTCAGTGCGAGCAGAATTGCTTTTCTAGTATTATATGTCGACGACATATTACTTATCGGAAATGACATTCCTACGTTAAATTCTGTCATGATTTGGCTTGGGAAATGTTTTTCGATGAAGGATCTAGGAGAAGCACAGTACATACTGGGCATCAAGAATTATAGAGATAGATCTAAAAAGATGATTGGACTTAGTCAAAGCACTTATATCAATAAGGTGCTTGAAAGGTTCAAGATGGAAGACTCCAAGCGAGGCTACCTACCCATGTCTCATGGAATGACTCTAAGCAAGACTCAGTGCCAAAAAACACTTGATGAGCGTAGACGAATGAATGGGATTCCATATGCATCATTGATTGGTTCAATAATGTATGCTATGATATGTACACGCCCGGATGTTGCGTACGCACTCAGTGCTACGAGCAGATACCAGTCAGACCCAGGAGAGGCACATTGGACTGCTGCCAAGATCATTCTGAAGTACCTGAAAAGGCACAAAGATGACTTCCTGGTCTATGGTGAAGATGATGAATTAATTGTTAAAGGCTATACGGACGCAATTTTCCAAACCGACAAAGATGATTTCAGATCACAGTTTGGGTTTGTCTTCTGCCTCAACGGAGGTGCAGTAAGCTGGAAAAGTGCTAAGCAAACACCATTGCGGATTCTACAACTGAAGCGGAGTACATTGCTGCACATAAAGCAGCAAAGGAAGCTATATGGCTAAGGAAGTTCATAGGTGAACTTGGTGTAGTCCCCTCCATTAAAGGACAAATAGCCCTATATTGTGATAATAACGGAGCTATTGCACAGGCAAAGGAGCCTAGACACCACCAAAGAGTCAAGCATGTACTTCGTAGATTTCTTCTTCTACGAGAGTTAGTTGAAAGAAAAGAAGTCGAGATAAGCAAGATTGGAACTGATGACAACATCTCAGATCCATTGACTAAACCTCTGCCGCAGGCGAAGCACAACTCGCACACTGCAGCTATGGGAATCAAGCATATTGGAGAATGGCTTTGATGTCCTTGTTTAATGTTTTAAAGTTTTAGAGTTTAATACTTTGTAAAACATTATTGGTTAATCATTCACAATAAATGAATAGAATTCATTTTTCCATTTAATTTGTGGTTTATTAAATGATGAGTCCCTTCAATTTGACGAAATATTCAAGATAGACTGTCAGGACCAGTCCTGTGACTAAGAAATGTCTATCAAGTGAACTTGAATGTCAAAAGTTGAAAATGGTCCCTGGTCCGAGTTTTCTATAAAGATGGACGCATAGAAAACGTTAGACGACTAGAATGCAAGATGACTAGTAGTTCTGTTTCTTGAACTATGTGGACATGGAAATGTCATAATCATTTGCATAGATACTTACTTTGGGAAGACTAGTATCGGACAGACCAATGAAACTTTACTGTAAGAGATGAAAATCTGTCATATGTAAATTTCATTAAAATTATTAGACACTAATCCTCAATACCTGAGTGATTTGAGATTACTTGTTTGAGAACTGCTTACTTTGACGTTGACCAACCGTCGCACCGTAGAAGGAGGCTATAAAGGCAACGCTCAGGTAATCACCTATCAAACGAAGTCTAATCTCAAGATCGCAAGATTAGGATTGTCCTCCCATAAATCGGGATGAGATGCTGAAAGTTGTACAAGGCCACTCGGAGAGCTAGAAACTGTAAAATGCATGGCCGTGCTCAGATGAATCATAGGCTATGATTATCTGTTTATTTGATCAGTTGAACTCTGAAACCGAGAAACACCTCTGGACGTAATAAGGATGACAACTCTTACCTTATGTTCAAGAGAAAGCATCAAGCGACAAAGGAATTAGGAAATGCACACGGATCTTGGTTTCAGTGGGAGCTGAGATCGTCAAAAGCAAGAAACGAATACTCCGGAAACGATGATATTGCCGGAAACGGAAATATGGATCGTATCGGAAATATAAATATTATCCAAGTTGTAGATGTTGCCGGAAACGGAAACATGGTACGTATCGGAAAATATTATCGGAAATGGAAATATTGCCGGAAACGGAAATATTGTCAGAATCGGAAATATTATCGAAATCGGAAAATAATTCCGGAAACGGAAATATTAAATATTTGTTCGAAACGGAAATTAATTTCGGAATCGGAAATATTAAATATTGTTCGTATCGGAAATGAATTCTGGAATCGGGAATTTAATCGGAAAGCGTATCGTACGAATTAGCATTAGACAAGGCTTGCTAGACGAAGGGCCAACACGAAGCCAGGCCATCGCCCAGCAAGCCATATGCATCCAATAACACGCCAAGCCTCGACCAGGCCCAGCGCAAGGCCAGGCCCAGCCAAACCTTGGCGCGCGCGAGCTCAGCGATGGGCTGCGAGCAAGTGGGCCTCAGCGTTGTGCGCTGTGCGTGGGCCGCAAGGCTTGCGCATGGGCGTGCGGTGCTTGGGCGCTGCGTGCATGCGTGCTACGCGAATCCTAAAGCTATCGGGATTCGTCATATGATTAAATCCTAATCCTAATAGATAAAGTTTATTTAATAGAGTCCTAGCAGGATTCTAATTAAACTAAATTAGTATTCTAATAGGATTATAAGTCCTTTTCCATAAACTCTATAAATAGGTGCCTAGGGTCACAAATTTATACACAACATCGAAGTATTCAAAGGTAAGATTTTGAAGCAAAAATCAGCAAAACACTTGCAACCATTTAGCCGAAATTCCTAGGAACCTTAAAGGCGATTCTAGTTGGTCAAGCTTAAGGCGGATCCGGATGTGCTGTGGACTATCTACGGAGGGACGACACTTGGAGTCCTAAAGACTTGTTCTTGTTCGGTTCGGGCGCAGCTAAGGAAGGCACGCTACAAAGTGTATGCATCTAAATTATTCTATATGATTATGTGTAAATAATATGTTTTCTGGCATTAAGGTTTTCCGCATGATTTATGTTTTGTCATATGTATCATAACCTAACAGACATGGGCTGGGGGGAGATTACTATTACTCCCTTCGAGTTAGCCATGATTACCGACCTCCCGTTTTTTTAGAGGGAGGTGGTTTTCGATGCTGCCCTAAAATGGCGTTCTGAGGGTGTTAGGGACTGGATCGGTCTTGTTGTTGATTTGATCACGGACAGTGATTCCTCCGCTTCCGTGGAGGTGATTTTGACTAGGCTTTGTATGGCTGGCATGCCAGCGGAGCAGAGGGTTCAACTCTTCCTTCTAGCCCTTATAGGTCGAGTAGTCGCCCTTGGCAGGAATAGCCGCCTGCTGGTGGGATTTTTGGGGTCCTTGGGCGACTTGTGGGGTGTTTCGGCCCTTAACTGGGGTGGCTCAGCATATGGCCACTTCTCGTACGAGATGAAGAATGCTTCACGGACTGCCCAGGAGAGTTCGACGAGTATAGCTGCCTTGTGGAGAGTGTTGGAGATACTTGTGACTCCTTGTATTTTATATTTTGTACTTGTGTGTTTTATGTTGTATGTTGTAATTTGTATGCATAAGACTAACAAATGCCTTGTTTGCTTTTGACACTACGGGAAAACACGGCATATTTTGACGCTTTTTCTGGTATTTATCGACGCTCTAGGGCGTCGAAATTTTTTATATCGACGCTTCGCTGAACGGTCGAAATTTTGATGGTCGATATTTTCCGGCGGTTTAAAGCGTCGATATTGTCTCCATTTTCCTCGCTGCAGAGCGTCGATATTTTCCATATTGCAACGGTTCGTCTAGTCGAAATATTTCGAGTATCTACTTTGTCGCTATTTACTCTCCTTTCGCGCAACAACAACGCATCTTTCGACCCTTCACTCAGTCATTTCTAGTGTTAACATTTTCACTCCACCAAATCTAGACCCCTCTGAGGGTCACAATTTGATACTATATTTTTTCCGCCAAACCAATTTAGACCCTTCTAAGGGTCACAATTTTATACTATATTTTTACCGCCAAACAAATTTAGAACCTCCTAAACGTCACAATTTCAAAGCATATATTGTTCTTCATTCCGGTCGGCCTTTGCATAATAACATATATATACATCCAAAAATATATAGTAAATTAGATATATATATATATATATATATATATATATATATATATATATATATATATATATATATATATATATATATATATATATATATATATATATATATAGAGAGAGAGAGAGAGAGAGAGAGAGAGAACAATAAAACTTAATTAATCATTATCATAAAATAATAATTAATTAGCAACAATGTATTTTATAAAAAGTGCTAACAATCATCCACGCATTAATTTGTATTGTCAACTCAAACTGAAATAAAAGAAATACAAAAACAACTTTCTAACATCATTTGTTCTACCCTGATCAACATAGTAAAAAACGAAAGAAAAACAACTTCCCAACTAAGTCTAATTAAGCGAATAAATCCTATCGCCATGATAGCTTAGCGCGCTTGAAGATAACTTGTTATCCCTTGATCTATGTTTCACCATTATAGCTTGAATCATCAATTAATCTGCAAAGAAAATTTAATGTCAATTTTTTTTGGTAAAAATATATTATTACTAGTCACAACATCACCAGTAACTCTCATCCATCTCAACGTCAGAAACCAGTAGAGCCGAAAAGAAAGGAAGCTACACACACACCAAAATCTATTGCACAAACCCACAACAAATAAAAGACTACAAATCCCACCCCATTAATCCAGACAATAACAAAGTCAAAAAAAAAAAATGCAGTCTCTGAGACGTTTTTTAACAACAAGCTCATTGCGAACCTTTAGCAAAAATGTGTATGATCAGGTATACATAGGGATAAAATCATGCGCATGGTTGCTGTTGCTATAATCCAAGTTGGATTACTAAGAGATATAAAGTTGGCTCAAATTCTATCCATGCGTGATCATATAGTCATGAAATCAGCACTTTCAGAAGTCAGAGCCACTGGTAGCAGTTGTATCCTGCCATAAACCTCTTCTCATCTCTCCTATAAAAGCAAAAGATGAACCTAATCTATTGCACAAACCCACAGCTAGCAGATAAATGACTACAAATCCAAAGGCAACCTCTAACCTACACACACACCAAAATCTATTGCACAAACCCACAGCAGATACCAATCTGATTTACTGCAGAAACAACAATGCACATGGACAAAGAAGCCATAGAAGCTAGCTAGTAATAAAAAACGTACAACTCTATACAAAAACAATTCAGTAGTAAGCTAGCTTTCTAACACGAGGACAACGGTTTTTTAACCTCCGGAACTAAGCATGTCCATTATTCTAATCCACAGATCACTATATACAGATCACCAACATTGAGGATGACTCCTCGAGGGAGTCAACAGAGAGTACATTCCAAAATCAAGATAAAGACATTGTCTATCTAGATAAATATCAAAGAAAAGCCAGTGCATCAGAGCTACTGGGACTATGAGGCTGCTACTTTATCTCAGAATGTAAAGGGTTTGGAGAAAAGAACAACACTTTGCTGTGACACTTTATCTCAGGTTCGAGTAAAAAAATCGGGCACCTCGAGTAAAGATGCTTCTATCAAAGATCGCAGAGGGAGAGTAACAAAATATTCTTCCATTTACATTTCTGAATATGTTATAGGAAGGAGGTCATTACTTGGTTGTGGGTCAGCTTTTTGATAATCCTGCAATTTCACATTACACAAAGAAGATATTCTGGGATATCCAAACATTTTCTCATCTTGCTCCCCAACTCTCAAGCTTCTCTAGATGTCTGAATTATGTTGTGATGCAAGAGCATAACTTATGCATCATTTGGTTAAATCTACCTAGGACTACCTATATGCACCAAAGGTAGGAACAGAATCAATTCTAGCTGTTTTTAGCCATTTTTCTATACTTAGTAGGTGGTTTATTTGTACCCTTAGTACTCGGTAATTATTTTTGTAACGATAGCAAAGACGCATTTGCAAAGGGTTGCACCAAGTGGCAGCCGTTGCTCAAAACAGAACAGTAGGAGCAGCACTTGCAAGCATCTTGGTGGAGAGTTATGAAGTTGTAAGAGCTAGGAGATGCCATGACCTGGAACTATTGGTTATCTGTTAGGCCCTACTATCTTTTACCTTGTTTGACAGCTGCAATAGGTTTTAAATGCCATAACTGTAATTATAGCCAGTAGCAAAGTTCAGGTTTGCAGTTTTGGTGTGAGAGTACATTCTGGTGGGGTTCTTAATTTGGTGCTGTTAAAAAACAGCAGCGAAACAAATGGAGCATCAGTTAATACTTCATTACTTGGCCTATTAATTAATTCAGTACTTTAGTTAATTCTGATAACAATAGATTAGTGTCGATCACAAAGCAGCAAATTCATTTCTTAGCCAACATGGCCCAACAACTGACACCATAACCAAGTACAAAAAAAGTCAAAAAGGAACAAAAATGTAATGTGCAATCAATAAGTTCTTGCACACGCTCAATCAGAGCTTTATACAGGTTCAATAAAGTTGTAGAACAACAAACAAATTCAAACAGTAAGGAAATCTAGCTTGCAGGTTCAGAATGTGTCCATAAAAACATAGGGTTATAAATCATGTTTATGGTCACAAATCGCAAAAAATTTCAAGCTTAGCAACATAGTTAAGTCCATATAAGATTACCTTGCTTTTGGCAATAGTGTACACATCTCATGTCTCGGCCTATTTTTCACCACTCCCACCAGAATCATCATTAATCTACAAAAACTATTTTAATAAGCCACGTCGAATACATTTTACATTGAGTGTACTAAAACAAATATTCAAATACTTAATCGGTAAGACATGCATGTTTCTAAAGCAAAATGACTAACCATATGTATTGCTGATTCCGCACCATCTAAAAGGTCTGATGAAACATTTCCTTTGCGTACTTCCTTCAAAACTTGTCCTAAGAAAGAAGCAATCATTTTAAATGACTGCGTTGTTTCATCAAACTTCGTGCTTAGAGCTTTATTTTGTTGTGCAAGTTCCTGATTTTGCTTCTTTACAGCTGATAGTTCACCTTTTATGTTCTCCACTTCCACGGCACCATTGTTAACATAGCTTGACCCTTCTTTCCTTAGCAAACCTTCCACTCCAAAGATGTCACTTTGTTTCACTCCAAACCCATAATTCAGAGGACGTTTAGGTATTTCACCTTTATACATAAGCCTATTAAAGACCTCATTCTCAATTTCAACCCTAGACAAGGAAGAAGAGGAACTCGCAAGGTTTTCTTGGACCTCATCGTTTGCTTCCTCCTGTTAGATAATATGAGAAGCGAATATCAGAAGTGTAAGCTCTAGAAGACAAAAGATCGGAGGCCTTGTTACATTTGTTAATGCTAATGAAATATATACATATATAGATATCAGAGGCCTTGTTTTAACTGATCTGATCAGCACGGATCTGATCAAAACTGATCTGATCGAAACAGAAATATTCAGAATTGATCAGTTCTGTTCAGATCAAATCAGTTCTGATCAGAACAGTGCTGATCAGATCAGTTCAACTACTGAGTGTATGAACTCGCCAGAGTGACACTATTTACCGATCCTGTTAAACTAAAGTGCAGAGTAGGATTCACCTAGCTAAAAACTAATGAACTGAGAAAATAAGCAAATAAGAATTTGGCCACTTTTCAAAAATTGAAATGTCTTCACATATCATGTTGGATACTATAAAAAAGAGAAATATTGAATTAAGGAGTTCGCATAGATTTGAGAAAGATTGAATAAGCTCAACGCAATGGATACCATAAATTGATGAGAGGGTGTGCCCTCTTCAAAGCTTCCACCTTTGGCATAAACTGATTTGTAAAATGCCAATTCGCTAAACTCCCCTTTCTTTTTCTGCAATTATAGGAAACAAATAAATAAACAAACTTGTGGAGTAGGGCTGATTATAGTATCTTTGTGTTTTATGTTCCTATCTACTTAGAATCTATAGTAACTAAAATGCAACAACTCAAAGAAGGTAGAAAATCATACCAAATCAGCTCTTCGATTAGCAAAGCTTGTAGCACCACTCTTGTGATTACGGTCTTGTAATGCTCGAGCATTTTTTCCAAGTTCAGATTTTTCCTAGTTTCAAGAAATCAATGTTAGCATGAATAAAATAAATTAAACTTACTAAATTTAGGATCTTTCGAGGTAACAAACCATGGCCTTTGGTGTAAACCAATATGTAACCAAATCCGACCAACTCTTAGAGGAGACTCCATCAGGCAGATTGGCAAAGTTCTGTTCTGGAGTTTTCACTGGATCGAAATGTTTTTTCTTCAATGTGTATCTATGCTGCTTCCATGGTCTGTCCTTGCGGTTTAAAAGTGATGTGTTAACTAGCTCCCCATCAGGTATCACAAAATGTTTCTTCAAAGAAAAAGGACTCAATGTAAGTGTTAAACTGTGTGAAAAAGTATGTTGCAAGTATATAAAACGGAAGAAGTGCCAAATTATGTTGCAAGTATATAAAACGGAAGAAGTGCCAAACTTACCGTCAATCATGCAAACTAATTTAGACTACTTTGACCAATCAGTGATCAATTACAATCAAATGGAATTGATTCCAATCAAAAGATATTATATTTACAATTGCTCACCTGTCATCCTTTCTATTTGTTTTTCTGATTTCGTTTCATTTCTGCGACTGTGAGAAATAATAGAGATAATAATATGAGGGAGTTGTTTCAAAAAGATGGGCTGCTCTCTGCTGGGTTGAGTATACAGGAAGCTGACATCTTTTTTAAGGTTCTATTGGGTAGGAAGTTAGAGCAAGAGAGCTCTCGAGTCCTCTATTGATGCCAGTCATGTCACTACTCATTACTAAATTGGCAATCTAGAATATAGTAAATTGGCCTTAATTCAAACATCGTATATGTATTAAGGCTAAGAAATAGTATTAAGGCTAAGAATTGTTTAAATACAAGGCTCAAAATATTTAGTTAACTTTTTAAACTATTAAATTCCCGTGTAACTAAATAAATTAGAAAGTGTAACTTAGAAGTCTAACCATGGCCAATTGACAATAATTATTTAAGCTAGAAAGTGTTAAGATATATAGTGAAATATAGTACGGTAGTTCCTCGAATAATTGATGACACTCTTATGCTTTGAGATGTTAAACTTATGTAGTTACAGATGTACATTTCCCAAGGTGACTCTTTTGATGCATTTTTGTTACTTTATTTCTAATTTGGTGGTTTTTTTATTTGAATTTCTATGAATAATGGATATTGTTAATTATTTTGAAGTGAGTATTAACAGGAATTTTATCTTATTTGTCGATTAGAAAGATGCTAGCATTCAAAGTAGTGCATTAGAGACGTGTAAAATGCAACTGAGTATGAGTAGTTCTCTTTGGAATGGAAGAATTTCATTGAGAATAATATGTTTTGATGATTTTGTTTCCATTTTATCCCCAAATGTGAACTCTTTAGGATTTATTGTTATAATTAATGTAAGTGTAAGAAGGATAAATCCACATACCCGAATAGCTTTAACTATATTAGCTCTTAAGTTAGCGTCCAGATCACGCCAACTTCCAATCCCACTGGACACATGTCATCTATTTTTGCAATATCTCCAAGGAAACTCACAAGGATTTTACCACCTTTTCGAAGAGGTTGGTTGAATTAATTGAACTTAACAATGTATCTGAATCCCGGTGTATCAAGCCAAACGTCTCGAGGCATAACCGAACCTTTCACAAGGTGGTGTATTCCTTCAGCATCTGCTAGAGATATGGAGTTAAATGAGATAGAAAAAATCACCAATATAATTCACAGTTTCCATATTTAAATTAAGTAGAGACATGTTTACCTATAGCTATAACCTCGTTCTTCTCATCAAACTCCCTCTGATACGGTCAATTTTGAACAATAACCCGATGTCGAGGTATTGATTTTTTCACAGTAGTATCACTTCCTTCATTTTCATCCAATTCTTCATCACTCTCTGGAGCTGATTCTTCAGATTCCTCCCAGTTATAAGTTGGCATAACTTCAGCCTCAATATGATTGGATGGAGGAGATTGATTTTGAAATGCATTTTCACTCACATGCATGTAAGTTGGAGGCACCTGACCAGAAGCAAGCTTCCCGGCTCGATCTTTCCCTGACATGGTGATTGGTGGTGTAGGAGGTCGTGACATCACAGATTTTGTTGCCCTCATGGGTGCAACAAACGCTCTTTTTTCCAAATGTGGTTTGGTACCTGTGAGTGAAGCTTTTTCAGGCTGATGTCTAACTTTATGAAGTTGTTGGGCAGCTTTGTCCCGCTCCAGAGAAGGCTGTCGGGTAACTATGACAGGCTTCACAGTAGCTTGAGTAGTAGGCTGCATAGGAGGCTTGAGGATAGGCTTCACAGTAGGCTGAGTAGTACTCTGCAGGTTAGGCTTCATAGTAGGTTGGTGTGAGGCTGCAAGATTCGTTGTTGCTGTTTTTTGTGCTGCTATTTCAATGAGGTTGGGAAACAAAGGTCCTTTTGACCATCTACTTTGTGCAACCTTTGTTTGCGGTTGTGATGCTCCTGTAAGAGTTGGCGAAATTGATTGTGGTAATGGGTTAGAGGATGGTTTTGACTGGGTAACAGCTAGTTTTGATGATGTCTTAAGTTTTTCTTTGAAATCATGGAAGTAGACCGAGGCATGGATGATTGTGATGCAACCATTGAAGGAGATGATGTAGAAAGGGTGGGTTTTTTAGCAGTTGTGGGTTGTTTGATGGGTTGTGAAACAGACCCAAATGATTGTGATACTCCAAGTGTTGGAGGGGTGAACGGTCCCCAGTTTTGGATGGATGGATCAGAAGATTTGGGTGATGGATCAGAAGGTTTGGGTGACTTCGATGCACCAAGGCTTGATCTGTCATCGGTAGCTAAAAATGTTCTTTTAGTACTGTAAGTCATGACTTTTTAGTTCCTGTTCAGCAAGTAAGAAACACAATCAGCCATGAATAAAAAAAATGATGAAACCAACAAATATAAGAATGAAACACTAAATAGTAAATAGGATATAAGCAAGCTGCATATCTGGGATTAATTAATACTTTGTCTAATCAAGATGATAGTGTAATTTGAACTAGTAAGGCCACAACTAAATACACAGCTCAAAATTCTTATGGACTACCGTAAAAAATCTAGCAGTGCAGTCAGCCAATAAGTTCGATTATGAACATAGAGACTCAATAATCAAAGAATGCAGAACCTAATAACATGGAATACACCATGACTTGGATTAAATAGAATATTTATCTTTACAAAACCATTATTCTTTCAGAAAAGAATTTGCTCCATAAAACAAAAAATACACTCTGTAAACATAATACTTGACAGGTTTGTGTTTCTTGAAAACAAGAAACTTATTTTTATCAATCAATATTAGGATACTATTAGTATTAGTAGTATGGTACTACATCTTTTTTCTTTTTTTAAGGGTACTATAACTCTATCTTAACATATAGTATATATATATACAATGGCGTTATCAGGAAATTTGGTGGCATTGTTTTCGTTCTTATGTCAGAGTTGGAATTCATAATGTAGGTAAGCATGTTCAGCCCTATCTTTCTAGACTTAGGACATTATCTACCATCAACTAAAGAAGGAACAAAATAAGCAACCAACTCAAAAACCTTGTTATAAACAGATGGAAGCAGAAAACACTAACAAAATCCTAGATGGAACCACAGATTAGCAGTAAATTGACTCATACTTCTTTTGTCTAGAAATTCACTGATCTATAAACCAAGAGACAACTTCTCCTATAGAGAGAACTCCTGGCATATCAGCAAATGCAGCCAGGCTGCAATCTTACTGGCCAAGGACAAACTGAGACTGAATCCCGATGCACACCAAGTTTACTCTGGGACCCTTGGACAAGAACAAATCCAAAAACAGTACATCAATCTAGAAAACTGTTATCTTTACAAGACTGTCATCTTGATTAAACGAAATTTGACAAAGAAAACGAACCTGTTCTTGCAAATGATCAAAGTACTAGTAAGGGTGTTAAATATGCTGGTAAATTAGCTGGGAAGAAGAGGCGTGGTGGTACTCTGGTGTTAAACAAGTCTGAGGTGCAAGTCAATGAGGGCGATGCAAATAAAACGAATGTTGATGGTGGAAAGCAGATCAGTACTAAGTCCAATTTGACAATCAATGAGAGTGATGCAGTTAGTAAGGGTGGAAAACATGCTGGTAAAATAGCGGGGAAAAAGAGGCGTGGCACACTAGTGTTAAACAAGACTGATGAGGTGCAAGACAATGATGAATGTATCAGAAGTAAGCTGTTTGTTGATAATGATGAAGATGTAAGTAAAGATGGAACCAGTAAGTTGAATTTGACAGCAAATGATAGCGATGCAGCAACTTCAAGTTCCTTAAACATTATTCCTGAGTTGGAAAAGGTTAAAAATAAACAAACGGCACACTTCATACTTTGTGGACATAGACTACAGAGAAAGGAGTTCCAACAACTCATCAAGCGTCTCAAAGGAAAACTTTGCAGAGATTCTCATCAATGGTCATATCAGGCTTCACATTTTGTTGTTCCAGAACCGATCCGCAGAACAGAGAAGTTCTTTGCTGCTGCAGCATCTGGGAGGTGAAATTCCTATCTAAGCTTAGTTTTCTTTAAGTAAAATTAGTTACAAATAAGGAACGTGAAAGGTAAGGTGACTTGGTATATCCCACAAAGCTGCCTACACAACCAGATTTACTGTCTATTTCAAAGCAACGCATCGAAGCATCCCCCGCCACACACACACACATCTATCCATTCTATCACAAAGACAAGAGAAACAATACATGAGACTTGTCCTTTGGTTCATAGTCGACCAATTAACTCCACATCTATATTAAGCTTCTAAATAGTAAGTTGCCTGCTACTGAGTTGCAAAAGCAATCTACTCATAAATATTAGCATAGCAGGCGGGAAGTCAACACAACAGGAAGCTGAAACACTTAAGAAGCCAGCCAACACAGAAGAATCAACTGTAACGTAAAAAGATAGTAGCAGACCTCAACCGATAAGTCGCCTGCAACCAGACTGCAAGAGAAAAGAACCAAAATGCAAGAGAAAAAAAACCAGCCCCTGCATACATCAGAACAGAACATCAGAACAGATTAGAGAACCCTACCCAGAACAACTTGAAGAAAAGGCTGAACTCAGCTTGAAACCAGCAGCACAGATGCAGATGCTCAGCCTTTAGTTAGTTTTATTTTGAATAAAATTTCAGTAATTTGCTACAAACTTCGGCCATGCTACATTGTGAAGACATTCATAGGGGTGAAACCGTCAATAGGCTCACCACTATATATGGGTGTACAGAGAAATAAATGTGTTAATCTGCAAACCTAATTAAGGTGAATGATATAAGATTAAACGTTGTTTCAAACATTAAACTAAATTCAGATATCATATTGCTGAATTGCAGATTTATCCACAATCCATCATCCCAGTCTTTCCTTTTAATCTTTCCCTTCATTAGTCACTCACCTCAATCCTTACTTTATTATGCAATAATCCCAATAACCAAGAGACAATACAAGAGAGTAACCCAAGAGCTTCCGGAAAAGAGCATGATATAACTAGTACATTGAAAATAAAAGATAATAAGTCCATAGATCGAATCAATAGAATACAAATACAAAGAATAACGGCGTAAAATAAATAAGCATGATCAATCGGCCCCACCCTCTTCCGCTACTGGTAAAGAATCACCTAAATCAAACAAATCTCTAGGCTTATTCTTAACAACATGGAACCATCCTTTTTGTATCTCATCTTCTATGTAAAAAACTTGTTTTGCTTGAGATGAGAAGACAAATGGATCATCTTGCAATAATCGTCCAGTATGCATCAATTTAGAGAAATTGACACATACTCCGCCGTTTGGATATGTTCTTACACCCCTACGAATGTCTACCCAATCACAACGAAACAATACAACTTTATAATCTCCATAGTAATTTAATTCATAGATATCCATCACTTTTCCGTAGTATGCCACTCCATCCGCTTCAACCATAACTCCAGAATTTTGTGTCAAAAGACGACAATCGCGATCAGTGGAAAGGAATTTGTATCCATTGATTATGTATCCTTTTAATTTTCTACCATAAGAATGCAAACCACCCGCCAAAGCTTTTCTTAGTTTCCCATCTTCGGTGGTTGCATCTATGAAATGTACCTACGATAATACTTAATTATATCAAATAAAGTTTATTTTTTCAAAAACAGAAGTATGTATTAACATTAAAAGAACTTAAGTAACCTTGTTTCGCAGCCACCCTCCAAATTCATTAATGATCCATTTACTTTCATCACTCTCCGCGACGGAAATTTCTAAGTTCATTTGACGCTTCTCGGTTAAAAATTCACTTCATGGAAGAAGAAAAAACATAAGAGTGATTTATTACAAAATTTGTTATTCAAAAGAAAACCAACATAATACTTACTCTAGATCCCCTTTGATCTCATCAGAGTGATGTAAAACGTAGCGATTGGCTTGTTTTAAGCTTTGACCATCAAGGCGAATGCTGACCTCCTTTCCAATGACTCGACCGCCGGAATTAAATAAGTAATCATCAGAATTTGAAATGTCATCATCCATCCTTTTAGGCATGTTGAAGATGGTCTTAACACCTTGAAGATATCTCGAGCAAAACCTAATTGTCTCCTCTAAAAGGTAGCCTTCCGCAATAGATCCTTCAGGTTGGGCTTTATTGGTTACATGTGACTTCAAATGGGACAAGTACCTTTCAAATAAAATATTTGTATATAATAAATGTAAATTATTTAATAAAAAAATATATAATTCACATAGGTAAGATATAAACCTTTCAATGGGATACATCCATCTGTATTGCACTGGTCCACCAAGTTTAACCTCCTCCACTAAGTGAATCAACAAATGGACCATGATTGTGAAAAACGAAGGCAAAAACTCCATTTCCAACTGACAAAGAGTTAAAACAATTCCATCTTGAAGACCATCTAAATCATCTGGATCAATACTGGTGGAGCACAACTTCTTGAAAAACGAAGACAATCTAGCCAACAAGTCAATCACCTTTGTAGCATTAGAAGCTCTTAAGGCGACGGGGAGGATATCTTGCATTAGAACATGGTTTCCATGACTTTTGAGGTTAATCAACTTCCTTTGCTTCATATTCACACAACTAGAAAGGTTGGATCCATATCCATCCGGAACTTTAAGTTTCTGCAAAACAGGTAAGAATCTCTCTTTTTCCTCCCTAGACATAGAATAGGAAGCTGGAGGCATGTATTCATTTCCATTATGATCAGCACTAAGCCAAAGGTGAGTCTTTATTCTCCATGCTTCAAGGGCTTCTCGATCATCCCTATTATCTCTACTCTTATCCATACTAAGAAGTGTTCCCAAAAGATTCTCAGACACATTTTTCTCAATGTGCATAACGTCTAAATTATGCCTTAGAAGATTATGCTCCCAATACACCAAATCAAAGAATATGCTTCTCTTGGTACCAAAGACAATTTCATCTTGGACATCATTGTTATCAGTATGTCCTCTTTGTCTCTTTTTCGGTGGTGCCTTTGACTTTCCATAAACATACTCGACCTTTTCTTGTTGCCTCAATATATCAGTGCCTCTAGGACGAGATGGGGCTTCACCCAACTCATTAGTTCCAAACTTCTCACAAAACTTTTCACCCTGACGTCGATATGGGTGATCTGCGGGTAACCATTTTCTATAGCTACAATAACAAATCTTGTTCCCAAATCTATCAGAAGGTGTGGAATCCATGCATATAGGACATGCATTGTAACCTTTTGTGCTCAAACCAGAGAACATTGCATAGCCAGGAAAGTCATTAATAGTCCAAAGCAGAGCCGCGCGCAAATTAAATTTCACTCCGTCAAAAGCATCAAAAGCTTCAACCCCTCCCCACAGCAATTTTAACTCATGAACTAATGGTTGCAAATACACGTCAATATCATTTCCAGGACTTGCTTTTCCGGGAATAAGTGTGGACAAAATGAAAGAAGATGGTTTCTTACATAGCCATGGTGGAAGATTATAAGGAATCAACACCACTGGCCATGTACTATAAGTAGTGTTCATTAAACGGTATGGATTAAACCCATCGCTCGCAAGACCTAATCGAACACTACGAGGGTCTAATGCAAAATCTCTATAACGCTCATCAAATGCCTTCCACGCTAAGGCATCGGAAGGATGCCTCAAAATCTTCTTATCATCTTCACCCAATCGCTCTGTATCATGCCATCTCATATCTTCTGCTGTTTCTGATGACATGTAGATTCTTTTTAGTCTTGGGATAAGAGGAAAATATCGCATTACCTTAGCTGGCACACCTTTCTTACAAGTATTCGTACCTTGATCACTTACATCGTCACCCTTCTTACCCTTGGTTGTTTTCCCCCTCGATTTACCACAAACATGACATTTGTCTTTCTCTAAAAATTCACCCCAATACAGCATACAATCATTAGGACAAGCATCAATTTTTTCATACCCAAGGCCCAAGTCTTTTATCATTTTCTTACTGTAATAATAAGACGAGGGAAAATCAAGTATTTGAGGAAATGCATCTAAAATCAGCTTCAAGAGCATATTGAAAGATTCAATGGACCAGTGATGCATACACTTCAAGTGAAATAAGTGTAGAAGAAAAGATAACTTTGAAAAATTAATACACCCCTCATATAATTTCTCCTCAGAAGCTTGAAGTACCTTCTTATATGTCGCATCTTCTTCTATTGTAGAATCATCATATTCAACATCTGTGTCGTATGACACGGGCTCCTCAGTCCATTCACCATCCTCTCTTGCTTCTAAAGTTGGAAAATTGGGTGGCACATTAACACTAAAAGCTGATCTTAATAGTCCTCCCATATTATCTCGACCTACAAACCCACTTTGATTACCAAGGGATCCTTCACTAGTACTCCCTCCATCACTCCCTAACATACGTTGAACCATATCCCCTTTACCATGAAAGATCCAATTTCTATACGACTTATAAAACCCCTTAAACAAAATATGTCGCTCTACATCATTAACCGGGAACCATTTATCCACCTTACAGTTCTTACATGGACATCTAATTTTTCCTTCGAATAGACCTTGCTTGGCAAACGCAATGAATTGCATACAACAATCGACATATTCAGGGTGGCCAGTGGGTAGATCTATCCAACTTGTATCCATATCTATATGAAAAATAGTATAGTAATAAGATATATAATTAGTAATATGCGTTGTATAATATGAAATTTTATAGGTAAACGTTATGATCATTCTTATAACCTTGATATAACATATAATTCATAACATAACTTTATGCTTTCTTTTTTTGGCAATTAACAATGATTTTATTAACAACAAAAGAGACCTTGAAACATCAAGGTTACATTAATCGAGGGCCACCAAACAAAATCACCTCTAACAGAGGCACCTATCCAACCTAAGATATTACCAATAATCTAATTAGTGCTTCTACAAGAGACCTTAAACAAGATCTCTTTTACAAAAGCATTTACTGATTTAAAAGCCTTCTTAAAAACAACAGGATTTCTACAAAACCAAATGTTATAAATTGATTCTGAAAAGCACATGACATAACTTTATGTTTCTTCTTTAATTCTTCTTCACTAGTGACTAATATTTGGTACCTATATTCGTCTTCTCACTAGAACTTCATTTCCATTAACTCCATATTATATTTTTTTAGCATAGAAGGTCATACTTTCAACTGCACGTGAATTCAACAAGGAAAACAAAGCATGCGAGTTTCACTCATTTATGAGCACAAAATTTCAACATAATGAATAAGATGGTAAAAGCTAAAAGAAAATATCCAAGGCAGGAGTCTAATAATTGCACTCAAATTTTTTGTTTGATAATATGTATGATTTAATCTTTTTATCACTTACACACAACCACAAGTTGATTAGAAAAATGAAGGCAAATTCTTCATAATAATAAGAATGTCAAATTTAACACTAAGCACCTGTAAAACGCTTGGGAGAGAGATGTTGGGATAAAGTAGATCCCAAATTCCACGAAGAAGCTTAAAACCGGCGGCCACTTGAACTAAAGTCCAAAGCTTCCAATGCTTCTGTGTAAGATACATATTTGAAATGGTAAGTAAAAATACAAATTTGAAATGGTAAGTAAAAATATATTAACCAAAAAAATATAATTAAGTACAAGTATAAGAAAGGCAAATAATATTTAGTTAACTTTTTAAAATCTTAAGTTCCCGTGCATTAGCACGGGCACATACTAGTGTCAAATAATAAGCAAATAGGTGTTGAAACTAACGAAGAATATTACAATTTACAACCCTTATAAAGAAAAAACAAAAAATCTATAAGGTGACAATAAGCGACAATAAATATGGTAGATGTGTTGATTAGTGGTGATAGTGATTTGAATATTCTTATTCTCTATAAACTTATCAAGAATAGAGAGAATGGTTTCATGTATTTAAATACCTAGCTAGCACAATAAGAGAAAAAAAATTCAGTAGAAGATATTTGGATCTACAGAATGTGAAGTAGAAGCAGCTCTATGAACAGGTTGAAACTGAAATCCTTAAGACAGAACGGATCTGAACAAACTGGTCAGAACTGAACCGATAAAAACTGATCTGATCAGAACTGATCAGAACTGAACTCATCTGATCAGAACTGATCAGAACAGAACTGATCTGATCTGAACTGATGAGAACAGAACTGATCTGATCTGAACTGATCAGAACAGAACTGATCTGATCAGAACGGAACATCATAACTGATCAGAACTAATCTGACCAGAACACATCTAATATGGGAGAAAACAACAAGGATACTATTACTGGAGCTGATCAGAGCAGAATGATCTGATCATAACTGATCAGAACAGAACTGTCTGATCAGAACTAACAGAACTGATCTGATCATAACGGATCAGAACAGAACATCATAATTGATCAGAACTGATCTGATTAGAATAAACCTAATATGGGAGAAAACAACAAGGATATTTTATTGTGAAAATTTTAATCTTTGATATAATAATTTCTTGTTTCTGATTTAGTAATTTTACTTCTTTGTGCTCTAAACCCGTGTTCGTTGGATCATTTTGATAGGTACATACTGATAACCCAGACGGACTCTTCAAAATTCTTTCTTCTTCATTTGAGGGGTTCACAACCTAACTCAGGAATGGTTTTAGATCATGTCTCAAGTCTCAACTGTCAACTCTTAAGTCTCATGTCGTGTCCTGATTATGTTTCGACACATCACTAACTTAAACCCAGGTATTTAATGTTATTGATTGGTTACTGTAGGTGATATGGCATAATCATAGAGAATGGAAAACAAGATGATACGCATTATAGGATAGAAGCGAGGGCAACCAGACCCAACGCAGAAGCGGAGTATGAAAAAGGGCGACAATGATACGCCCATTAAAAAGGAAGACATAATGTACATTACTAGTTGAGTTTAACAGGATAACATTTATTTGACTCTCAAAACACAACTACGAATCTGGGACAGGTCCTATCCAAGATGCCAAACTACAGGTTGGCGTTCAGAGTTCAGACCTAAAACTCGGGGGTGGTGCTTTCTTTCAGTTCCATGCTTTGCTGAATGTAGATTCTTATCTGCATTTCAGACAGTTATGAATGCAGTAGGCAATAAAGCAGCAAGTAATCTTATCTGGGTAGACATACAAAGAGACGCATTGTTCTCCTTTAGTAGAAAAGATTTCTCTCTGGTAAAATATCCCAAATGGAATCACCACACTAAAGCGTCTCACCTCATACATTTGTCGAATAATAACATAACAGGAAGCATTACCGTATTCCATAAGCAATCTCCCTAAATTACAGTCCTTATTCCTAAACCATTAACAAACTCACTGGACCAATACAAATTTTCTGTAAGTAAACTTTCTCAATTCCGGGATTTACATCTGAACCATAACAAAACTACTGGAATCAGTTACTGAACCATAATTTTTGGGAGTTCATTTAGGTCTGTTTGATGCAGTTCTTGTTGATATCCATTCCATGTTATCATTTCTCAAGTTATTGGTGGTTGATATCGTATTAAAGGTCTCTTGCAGCCAATATACATGCCAAAATAACATTAAGTGAAAAACAAATCCATCAGGTATGATCACCAATCCTGCTGACTCCTGGAAGCCAACAGAAAAAGGATAGAAAAAAAAGCCAATCATCATGTAAAAAAAGCCAATAGCTCTTGGTATTTTCTGGAATAATTAAATCCAGATTTTTGTTTTTACATCCACACTATCAAGCCTAACCTAGACAGCTAAACACATAACCCAAGTTTAAAGAAAATACATCAACAAATACACGAATTGAAGCAAAAATTCCAAAAAAACTCTTTTCGATCAGGATGTTGAGACAATTATTTCACAAAATACAGCTACAAAAACTAAATAACCATACAATTTGTATATATATTTCCTGAAAATATTTTAAATATGTAGAGAAGAACTTAAAAGTTAAAACATACAATTTCAGCAACAAAAGTAAAAATAAAAAAAATAAAAAAACAAGAAAACTAACCTGGAAGATCGAATTACAGTCAAGAATTGAGCAGATTTATCAGATACACCAAGGAAGCAGCAACTCAAAACCCAGATGATGCTCGAATTTCTCCAACAAAAAAACAGAGGAAGCAGCGAATTTATCTTGAATTTTTTGGGCGAATTTCGAATTCAATTGCGATTTCCTTGAAAATATAGGATGAGAAGTGAGATAAAAGTGGGATGAACTGAGAGAATTGAGGGATTTGATTCTGCTAACGGTATAGGTTGAAGACAAAATCCAAGGGATTCGCTAACGGTGTTGAACGTGATGATAGAGGACGGATTCGTCGGATTCGTCGGAGGGTGGTTAGGTTTTGGAGCTAGCTAGCAAGGTCGGTGATGGAGGAGTTGAGAGAAACGTGGAAGTTGCAGCCCAGTAAAGCGGGATTGCGAAAGTTTCATTTAGGCGGGAATTTTTGTGAAAAATAAATTCTTTATGCAACACGTGTTACCCACGTGTCTTTTTATGCACATATCGACGCTCCGGAAAGCCGAAATTTGTTTCGACTGTACAAACCGTCGAAATATGCAAATTATATATTCGCGCCCCCCTTACCCATGCGACCCTTTCCAACAGCGTCGAAACTGATCGGTCTAAATATGCACCCTATTTTTGTAGTGTGAAGATTTGGGCGTATGAGCATTTTCCTAGCTTGGCACCTGCTCGCCCTGGAGTTGCGGCTTACCCGTTTGATGCCTCTTGGGAAGGAGTGGAGCACAGGAAGGTGTCTTTGGCGACCTTACGCAGAGCTTTGATAATTTCGCCTTCCAGAGAGGTACATTTTTGTATTGTGTAGGATCTTATCCCGTTTGTATTTTGTATATTAACTGAGCTACTTGTCTTGAAGGTGCTTTGGCGCCCTTTTGCTGCTGCACCCACACCTTCTTCGACTATGCGAGCCTTCTACTTGTCTGGACGGCGGGTGCTGTTCCTGGGGGTTTATCACCCCATGTGGTATCTGGGTGAGCGAGTGACTCCTCAGCACAGTACAGGAGATAGGTTTGTCCCTTTCGATCCTCCAGAGCCTATGTTGTTGAAAGCTGCCAATGCCGCCCGAGTTTATGCGGAGGATGTGGAGGCCGGTGGTGATTCCATTTGTCTCCCATGGGAGAATTTCGTAGACAAGAGGGCCAACTATGAAGACCTCCTGTCGAGACTTGCTCCATCTATTCGCTTTGTGCAGCCGGTGAGCTTTGGATTTGAATCTTGTATTCTTGTATTTTGTATTCTTGTATTATTGAATCTTGTATAACTAGATCATTGTATGTGTGCTTGTAGGCCGAGGAGATTGACCTAGAGGATGTTCCCTATGCTGACAGGGTCCTCCGCTATGTGGACTCAGATGGGGAGTAGGTGGAGGTTACCGTTCCTAATGGCCAGTCCTCTAGATCGAATGGCGACCAATTTCCTTCGAGAGGATCTGCTTTGCAAACCACGTGCACTGTATGGGAGAGCAGGTAGTGTCTGAGTTTCTTTGTGTCCCAAACCAAGGCGATGTTGAGTCTTTCGAGTTGAGTATATCTGGTCTCGTACTCGAGTAGCTTCTTTCTTAAATAGTACACATCATTCTCTTTGCCTTCGATCTCTTGGGCAAGCATGGCCCTTACTGCTGAGTCAGTTGTTGTAAGGTAAAGCCTGAGTGGAACACCCGATATTGCTGCCTTTAACACAGGTGGATTTGAAAGATAGTCCTTGATGGTGTCAAATGCATTCTGACAGTCTTGCGGGGTTTTCGAAACACTGGCTCACAAATCATTGTGAGTTTTGATATGAATCTGCTGATGTATTGTAGTTTGCCAAGGAAACCCCGAATTTCTTTCTCATTGCTGGCGGTTTTTTGTCTAGGATGGACTTGATTTTTGAATGATCAGCCTCGATGCCGCGAGAACTGATGACATACCCGAGCAACTTTCCTGACGTTACCCCGAATGCACATTTTTGAGGATTGAGCCTCATATAGTATTGCCTGAGCATGTCGTAGAACTTTCGAAGTACTGTTGTGTTATCATGTCGTTCTTTGGATTTGACGATCATATCGTCGACATACACCTCGATTTCTCTATGAATCATGTCACTCATAATGGCTTTGGCTGTTCTTTGATACGTAGCCCGCGTTCTTCATTCCGAACGGCATAACTGTGTAGCAATATGTACCCCTCTGAGTAATGAAGGTTGTTTTATCCATGTCGTCCTCTGCCATGGGAATCTGTTTGTAACCTGCGTACCCGTCCATAAAAGAGAGTAAGGCGTGATTTGCTGTATTGTCGACCAGAATGTTGATGTGTGGCAGTGGAAAACCGTATTTAGGGCTAGCCCTGCTAAGATCTCTGTAATCGACGCACATTCGGACCTTGCTGTCTTTCTTTGGAACTGGGACGACATTTGCAATCCATTCCGGATACTTGGACTCTCGGATGTGTTAGGTTATGATACATATGACAATTCATAAATCATGCGGAAAAACCATAAACCCAGGAAAACATATTATTTACACATAATCATTTAGCATAGATTAGATGCATACTCTTTGTTGCGTGCCTTCCCTAGCTGCGCCCGAACCGAACAAGAACAAGTCTTTAGGACTCCAAGTGTCGTCCCTCCGTAGATAGTCCACAGCACGTCCGGATCCGCCTTAAGATTGACCAACTAGAATCGCCCTTAAGGTACTATTATTTTCGGCACTTTATAGGCAAATGTGTGACTGAATTTTTCTCTCAAAAACTCACTTTGAATACTTTGAAACTTGTGTTATAAATTGTGAGCCCTAGCCTCATATTTATAGCGGTATGGAAAGGGTATCGAAATCCTATTCAGATACAAATTAATCAAACCTAGAATCCTACAAGAACTCTAATTTAATTAATTTATCAAATAGAATTAGGAATTTAATCATTAACCGAACTCTGCATGTTTTAGGAAACGTGCACGAACACAAACACTTGCACACACACGCACGGCAGCCACGATGGGCCCCATGCGTGCGCGCGAGCAGCAGCCCACTCAGCGCCCGCGCGCGCTGCGCGCGCTGTGCGCGCTGCGCGCGCTGTGCGCGCTGCGCGCTGCGCGTGCTGTGCGCATTGTGCGCGCTGCGCGCGCTGTGCGCGCTGCGCGCTGCGCGTGCTGTGCGCGCTGTGCGCGCTGCGCGCTGCGAGTGCTGTGCGCGCTGTGCGCGCTGCGCGCAGCCTGCTGGGCCTGGCCTTGCGCTGGGCCTGGCGTGGCTGTTTGTGCGGCGCGCTTGGCTTGCTGGGCGATGGCCTGGCTTCGTGCTGGGCCTCGTCCGGCAGGCCTCGTCCGATGCTTATTCGTACGATGCGCTTCCGATTAAATTTTCCGATTCCGGAATTCATTTCCGATACGAACAATATTTAATATTTCCGATTCCGGAATTAATTTCCGTTTCGAACAAATATTTAATATTTCCGTTTCCAGAATTATTTTCCGATTCCGGTAATATTTCCGATTCTGACAATATTTCCGTTTCCGGCAATATTTCCGATTCTGGCAATATTTCCATTTCCGATAATATTTTCCGACACGTACCATGTTTCCGTTTCCGGCAACATCTACGACTTGGATAATATTTATATTTCCGATACGATCCATATTTCCGTTTCCGGCAATATCATCGTTTCCGGAGTATTCATTCCTTGCCTGTGACGATCTTAGCTCCCACTGAAACCAAGATCCGTCGGTTCCGAATATTCATAGATGGAGTATTTAATGCTATTAAATACTTGATCCGTTTACGTACTATTTGTGTGACCCTACGGGTTCAGTCAAGAGTAAGCTGTGGATTAATATCATTAATTCCACTTGAACTGAAGCGGCCTCTAGCTAGGCATTCAGCTCACTTGATCTCACTGAATTATTAACTTGTTAATTAATACTGAACCGCATTTATTAGACTTAACATAGAATGCATACTTGGACCAAGGGCATTATTTCCTTCAGTCTCCCACTTGTCCTTAGGGACAAGTGTGCATTTCCTAATTCCTTTGTCGCTCGATGCTTGCTCTTGAACATAAGGTAAGAGTTGTCATCCTTATTATGTCCAGAGGTGTTCCTCGGTTTCAGAGTTCAACTGATCAAATAAACAGATAATCATAGCCTATGATTCATCCGAGCACGGCCATGCATTTCACAGTTTCTAGCTCTCCGAGTGGCCTTGTACAACTTTTAAGCATCTCATCCCGATTTATGGGAGGACAATCCCAATCTTGCGATCTTGAGATTAGACTTCGTTTGATAGGTGATTACCTGAGCGTTGCCTTTATAGCCTCCTTTTACGGTGCGACGGTTGGTCAACGTCAAAGCAACCAGTTCTCAAACAAGTAATCTCAAATCACTCAGGTATTGAGGATTTAGTGTCTAATAATTTAATGAAATTTACTTATGACAGACTTTCATCTCTTACAGTAAAGTTTCATAGGTCTCGTCCGATACTAGTCTTCCCAAAGTAAGTATCTATGCAAATGATTATGACATTGCCATGTCCACATAGTTCAAGAAACAGAACTACTAGTCATCTTGCATTCTAATCGTCTAACGTTTTCTATGCGTCCAATTTTATAGAAAACTCCGACCAGGGACCTTTTTCAACCTTTGACATTCAAGTTCACTTGATAGACATTTCTTAGTCACAGGACTGGTCCTGACAGTCTATCTTGAATATATCGTCAAATTTGAAGGGACTCATCATTTAATACTAAACCAAGATTAAATGGAATATGAAAATACATTTCATATATGATAAATGTTCAACCCCAACGTTTTACAACCATGGGCCTCTAACCCATCTTTAAAACATTTCATGGAATTCAAAGCTATGCTTGATTTCCAGTGCTACAACGTGAGTGTTGCTTCTCACTTGTTGCATAGGTTTAGTTATCATGCTTTGCCAATCTTAATATCCTTTTCATCGAATGTTCTTCGAGATAGATGATAAGATCTTTTGAGTATGTTTATTTTGTGATCTAGTCTTTCTCGCTACAATGGTGGTTCGACGCATTTCTCAATGAAGAACCATCAAGTTTAGCAGACCTTTTTCTTGCTTCAAGAGTGGTTCTACGCATTTTTCAATGAAGAACCATCAAGCCAGCAGATAGGTGATCTTCCCAAGTTCAGTGAAGAACTCTTTAACATAAACAACCCTGTTTTATTGCTTCTTAGGCAATAAGTACTTTTACTTCAACTGTTTAGGTTGCTAGTGATGCTTTGTTTGGATTTGCTTATCCAAGCAGTTCACAGATATGTGGAAGACTTTCCAGCTGTATCTTAGAACATAGAAATTAATATTTTAATTTCCCACGCAACAACTCATGGTCTCCAATCCATGTTTGCCATTTCGAAACACGATGCTCTTTAGCTTGTCCTTGTCAATGGTTAACTCCAAAGGGTCTTGCTTGATCCTTTGCCAGTGTTTATGCGTGTAGCATCAATATTTAGCATATCTTTATTTCCTTGAATCAAGAACTATTCCTATGTACCTTTTCAAGTACCATAAGTGTTCTTGATCTCAATCTAGTTGATCTTCACTTAGATCAATAGAGATTGGTATATGTTCGTCATGCCTAAAGTCATACGATACGTTTTTGGCGATCCTCATATTATATCATACATGATAAATTCTTTTGCAGAATAATTCCCAATTGAATTCTATTCATGTAACTTTAGCTTATCTAGTTTCAGTAGATACTAAATTCAGCTAAATTCTTTGACATATAATATAGGTTAAGAATCTCATTTAGACTCTTTGATGTTTAACTTAGTAAATGCTTATACATAGTTCAAACATCCTTTACTTAGATTTATTCATATGGGTCGAATATCTCCAATGGAGTCTTTCGTGTTTGATTTAGTAAATGCCATTACTTAATCCAAAACAATATTATAAGATCTTTGTAAACAGATCTTAATACCCAGTATGTACTAAGTTTCGCCATGGTCCATTATTGATGAATAATTTCAAATCTAAGTCATTAGTGTTTGAATGTTATTTCACAATAGAGAGATATGTGTGTGATACACATAGGACCAATTAAGTTATTATGTACTCCCACTAAACTTCTTATATATCTATAAGAATCATGTGTATTTTATGAAACTAAAATACTTATTAGCTTCACTAAAATACAATTCCAATTCCCAATTGCTTGCTTAAATCTGTACTTAGATTTTATAAACTAGCTTTTCTTTTCAAGCATTTATTTGGATCCACAAATCCTATGACATAGCATGTACATAGTTTCTTCCAACATTTGACTGAGGAAGATGTTTTGTCATCTAATTGCCATATGTACCAATATGCAATCATTGCTTGAATTATAGACTTAAGCATTACGATTTTGCATGAGGTTTCAACACAATACACATCGTGAATTTGCTTGTAACCTTTAGCAACTAATCTAGCTTTGTGTGTGAACACAATTTCATGTTTGATGGTTTTTATCCTTAAAACAAACTTTGCAACCAATAGGTGTGAAACTATTCTTGCAAATCAACAAAATTTCAATTTTGTCATCAAAACATTGAGTATGTTTTATGGCCTCTAACCATTTAAAACATTTGAGTCTATATATGGACTCTAACCATTTTAGGGAATCTGGGTTTCGTCATAGCTTTCTTACAGGTCACAAACTCATTAATCTACATGATAATAGTTTGACTGTAAGTTGTAGGTTTCTTCACTATCTAATAGAAGAATTGCATAGTTTCAGTGAACTGAACTCCATGTTTCTTCACTATAGAAGAATCTCATAGTTTCAGTGATTTGAACTCTATGCCTACTTGGGTATAGAACATCAAACAACAGAATATCAATAGCCACTTAAAAGTCCTTTGAATATTCTGTTCTCCTTGAAGCACTTGTAAAGTCTTCTAAGAGAAGTCTATTCTTTAAAGCCACTTCTAAAGTCCTTAAAGAATAAGTTCGGGTTTTCTGAAGCACTTCGAAAAGCCTCCGGAATGTCCGTTTATGTTTGTTGTTCGCCTCGAAGACTTTCGAGGTCTATTTTCTCCCACTTGTCATTTTGGAAACGAATCTCCAAAAGGACATCATTTCGAGCAAACAAACATTATGTTCTCAAAAATTCGTGGTAGAAACAATACCCTTGTGTCTCATTTGAATAAATCACAATGAAAACATATATCTATACTTGGGCTTTAGTTTGTTGAATAACAAACACTAAGCTCCCACTGAGTTTAGGAACTCTTTAGATATATTATGAAAAGATATTCTGAAATTACTTTTCAATAGCTTTGACGAATTTGGTTTAGTTTGGTGGTAGTTGAGCATTTTGTTTTAGAAATTATAGGAAAAGTCTTTATGATTCATCATTTGATCGAATCAAGTACTAATTGACTCCGATCATTCCAACGTAGATATGCCATATCTTATGGAGCTAGATTATGAAATTACAACACACAATCATTGATGATCATATTTGGTCTCAAGTAATCATCAACATGATCTAACCTAGATCTTTATGATTTCTTGCCAAGTGGATTTTATACTTCTGAATCTTTGAACTAGCCAAACAGATTCAACTTATATCACATTTGAGTAAATAAACCTATATTCACTCAAATCCATGTGAAATAATAAAGTCATAAAACCTTTCTTTAGCTTTGAACTCTATCGTCTAGGCGTTCTAACAATACTTCATATTCTTTGTTACTTTCAACAAGTAAGACTTGCTTGTCTTAAGTTGATCTAGAAATCAACCAACTTTCAAAAAGTCCATCAAAATAGAGTTTGTGAATGTTAACTTGTTGATATGGTCTAAGCAACAATGCCAAAGATGAATGGAACTCAAATCAAGGGTTTGATTTGAACCTAGTAAAGTTCTTTAAAGAGTTGTTTGTTTTAATCAAGCATATTAACTCAACCTGTAATTGACCATTTCATTCAAATAAACAAACAAACATTGTTTTTGTTTTTCTTGAATGTGAGTCTTTCTGTGTTTGAAGCAGAAATTTAGGTATGCTGATTATGGAATAAAATAGCCATTAAGTTCCAGCCTTTGAAAGGACTTAAAACAAACTTAGATGACCCTACAATTAATGTAGCATTGCCATGCTTCATTTCCCACTTGTAGGTCATTAGTGTATCCTAGCTTCCATTGTTTGAGTTATTACCGAAGTAAGAACCTCAAGCGGTATATGATACCAAGGAAGTTTAATTGCTAGGTCACTTCTCTTTAAACATAAACTTATAGGTAGAAACGGAATCGTAAATTCCTTTCATATGTTCCTTTGTTTTCCTATTTCTTGTACCCTTTCTTATAGTCTTAAGAATTGAATTCTTTAGTGTTGACTTTTATACTTTGTTAGACATGTCCAATGTCACCAACAAGGTTCTTTACCATTTTAATTTATGTTGAATATTTTGTTTCAACTAGATGATCTTACCAGAAGCTTCTAAAGTTCTCTAAGTATCGATCTATTCGAATGTCTAGGGACTAGACTCATTCGAGAATTAAATGGACAAAGATATTAGGTTGTTAACCATTGGTAAAGCTGAGCGTTTAAGCTCAATGCTTTATGATCTCAAAACTACAGTGTATTTTGAATTCACAAGCACCAATTGGTTTGCCATTCGATTTTGATATTCGAAAACAACCATAAAAGTCGATATAAGAAACGTACATTTTAAATTGCTCACTTTCTCTCTTTTCCGTGAATCGTTCTTGGATTCACTACCAATCGAGGAAATTTACTGTTACCTTTCTAAAAGGATTTATTGCAGTGCAAGATATTTAATTATAAACAATAATTAAAACATACATTGAAGCATGCAAAGTCTAAACATTTATCATGAATAATAACTTGAAATTAAAGCAACCATGCAATTCAAACAAGTTATTAGCATTTTATTCGATTTTATTGTTCCGGCAGGTGTGAATAAAATGATTCCAAGATCCTAAAATCATTGAAGAACTAAGCACAGTTTGTCGACTTAATCCTAAAACATCTTAGGTAAGCAAAAGCCTTTTGCTAATAGTCTAGAAACTACTCTTGGTTGATAGGTACGTCTAAGAACTTATTAGGTAAACCTATCGATTTTGCCACGACATAAAAGGACTCCTTACTTATATCGTTGAGTTTTACCAAAACTAACATGTACTCACAATTATTTGTGTACCTTGCCCCTTTAGGACCAATAAGTAACACCTCGCTGAGCGAAAACTATTACTAGATTGATGTAAAGGATATCCAAGCAAGTGTATATTTTGGCATGGCACCTTTTAACTCAATTTTTAAGTTTGGAACTTAAGGCTCTTACTATGTTGGTTAGATTTTAAGTGAACTAAAATCCTTAATCATGCAACATAATCAAGCTTTTGATCTCATGCATTTTAAGACATATTTAAAAGCAATAAATAACTTAAAACATGCATAAGATATTTGTGATCTAGTATGGCCCGACTTCATCTTGAAGTTTTAACTTCAAAATCCGTCTTGAAAATCTCCGTGGGAGGCACCATTTTCTTCAAATAGGATAAGCTATAACTAATTACAACTATTTGATGGTACGCAGACCATATTTGAATTGAAAAATAACTTTGGTACTTCAGACCAATTACATTCAAATTAATGGTACGCAGACCATATTTTCTATCCTATTTGGGCCATACTAGTCACTTCATAACCTGCAAAACAGTACATATACAATATATACCATTCACCCATTCATTATCATGAATGGCCCACATAGCTGGTTAGTAAAACACATTATGCATCACGTAAACATTTGCAGCAATTAATCAAGGGCACCAATAATCTACCAATTATTCAGTCCTTATTAATTCTAATCAAGTTGTTTTAACCTTAAGGATTTGTAGACCTAATCAAGAGTTTATGACTAAAAAACGCTCCCACTTAAACCAATAAATTCATATGCTTTACCAATTTTAAACATAAAAATGTATTTCTAGTCTAACCGGAAACATACAAATTTAATTAAAATTTAAAGCTCATATAAATTTATAATTGAATCCAAAAAGTTTAATTTAATTTCAGTCGCATTTAAATTAATTCATGATTTTAATTTTAGTAAAATAATTAGAATAAATAACATTTATTATAATTATAATATTCAAAATTAAAATCCAAGAAAATAATTTAAATTATTAATTTTAAAATTAATTAAAATTACGTGAACTGAAATTTTCAAATTAAACATTCAAAACGATCTAATCGTAACGCAAACACCCTACGCGTTGCACGCCCATGGGCCGCACGCACACAGCCATTGCTGGCCATGTGCGCGCAGCCCATGCGCTCGTCGCATAGCTGATGCATCCCTATCGCAAGCCTCCGCACGCATTGGTGCTCGCTGCGCGCGCCAGCGCTCATCGCACGCGGGCTATCGCTCGCAGTGCGCGCGCGACATCGCTCGCTGGGCGCGCGACATCGCTCGCTGGGCGCGCGACATCGCTCGCTGGGCGCGCGAGCCATCGCTCGCTGGGCGGGCGACATCGCTCGCTGTGCGCGCGAGCAATGCTAGGCGCAGCGCTCGTGGCACGCGAGCTTGCGCTCGCTGCGCGCGAGGCTGCGCGCTCTTGTGCGAGGCAGCGCGCGTTGTGGCGCAGCTCGCTTGCTGCCCACACGCGACTGCCTTGGCTCGCCCTACGCCCATGCCCATTCGTCCATTGGTCGTGGCACACGACACAAGGCAGGGCTGCTGCCTTGTGCTCGTGCACTACGCCCTTGCTCATTGCATTCGTGCCGCATGGGCGACGAGCTCCCTTGCTCGTCGTCGCATGCCCGCATTATACAACACCCTTTAAGGGTAACACGAAGCGTCCATTGCTTCGTGCGTGCAAGTTATATGAACGAATCGCATAAAAATTTAAAATTTATATTTAAAATTAATGACAAATTAATAAATAATATTAATTTCATAATTTTAGGGCGAAAAATCGAAAATTTATTATCCAATTGATTTCCGATTGTTATGGATTCAAGTCTAGGTCATAAAAATTTAAAATTTATCGTAAATTTACAATTTTTATGGTGGTTTTTAATCATAGGTTTCTAATTAAATTACAATTAATTATGAAAATCAAATTAATTCTAAATTATTCTAATTTTCAACAAATTAATCATAATTACAAATTAGATTGCATAATTAACAAGACTAGGCATTCAAACTTGTTAAACATATGCAGTAGGTCAATCAAAAATTCAAGATTTATCAACAAGAATCGCAAATATTTAATTTAACATCTTAAATTTACGAAATTTTGCATTTGAAAAACTAAAACCTTCGAAAAGTCATAGTTAGGCTTCGAATTTGAGAATTCTGGGTTCGGCAAAAAAATACTTATTTTTGTCAAAATTTTAGAATGCTTTTTACATGCGGAATTGACACAAAAATCACTCAATTCGGATGAGTAACGAAGAAACTGCCGAAAAACTGCGTACGTATAATTAAATAAACGCAATTTGCAATTAATTAACAATTACGAAAATTAATCACCCCTTTTAATTCTTGCAAATTTGTAATATTTAACCATGTTCATGCAATTTAGATTATGAAAATAATAAGGGGCTCGTGATACCACTGTTAGGTTATGATACATATGACAATTCATAAATCATGCGGAAAAACCATAAACCCAGGAAAACATATTATTTACACATAATCATTTAGCATAGATTAGATGCATACTCTTTGTTGCGTGCCTTCCCTAGCTGCGCCCGAACCGAACAAGAACAAGTCTTTAGGACTCCAAGTGTCGTCCCTCCGTAGATAGTCCACAGCACGTCCGGATCCGCCTTAAGATTGACCAACTAGAATCGCCCTTAAGGTACTATTATTTTCGGCACTTTATAGGCAAATGTGTGACTGAATTTTTCTCTCAAAAACTCACTTTGAATACTTTGAAACTTGTGTTATAAATTGTGAGCCCTAGCCTCATATTTATAGCGGTATGGAAAGGGAATCGAAATCCTATTCAGATACAAATTAATCAAACCTAGAATCCTACAAGAACTCTAATTTAATTAATTTATCAAATAGAATTAGGAATTTAATCATTAACCGAACTCTGCATGTTTTAGGAAACGTGCACGAACACAAACACTTGCACACACACGCACGGCAGCCACGATGGGCCCCATGCGTGCGCGCGAGCAGCAGCCCACTCAGCGCCCGCGCGCGCTGCGCGCTGCGCGTGCTGTGCGCGCTGTGCGCGCTGTGCGCGCTGTGCGCGCTGCGCGCTGCGCGTGCTGTGCGCGCTGTGCGCGCTGCGCGTGCTGTGCGCGCTGTGCGCGCTGCGCGCTGCGCGCAGCCTGCTGGGCCTGGCCTTGCGCTGGGCCTGGCGTGGCTGTTTGTGCGGCGCGCTTGGCTTGCTGGGCGATGGCCTGGCTTCGTGCTGGGCCTCGTCCGGCAGGCCTCGTCCGATGCTTATTCGTACGATGCGCTTCCGATTAAATTTTCCGATTCCGGAATTCATTTCCGATACGAACAATATTTAATATTTCCGATTCCGGAATTAATTTCCGTTTCGAACAAATATTTAATATTTCCGTTTCCGGAATTATTTTCCGATTCCGGTAATATTTCCGATTCTGACAATATTTCCGTTTCCGGCAATATTTCCGATTCTGGCAATATTTCCATTTCCGATAATATTTTCCGACACGTACCATGTTTCCGTTTCCGGCAACATCTACGAGTTGGATAATATTTATATTTCCGATACGATCCATATTTCCGTTTCCGGCAATATCATCGTTTCCGGAGTATTCATTCCTTGCCTGTGACGATCTTAGCTCCCACTGAAACCAAGATCCGTCGGTTCTGAATATTCATAGATGGAGTATTTAATGCTATTAAATACTTGATCCGTTTACGTACTATTTGTGTGACCCTACGGGTTCAGTCAAGAGTAAGCTGTGGATTAATATCATTAATTCCACTTGAACTGAAGCGGCCTCTAGCTAGGCATTCAGCTCACTTGATCTCACTGAATTATTAACTTGTTAATTAATACTGAACCGCATTTATTAGACTTAACATAGAATGCATACTTGGAACAAGGGCATTATTTCCTTCAGGATGAACCCGGCCTCTAACTGCTTGAAGACCTCTTCTTGGATTTTGAGGGAAACATCCGGTTTCATGCGACGGAGTTTCTGTTTGATGGGCTTTGAACCTGGAATAAGGGGAATTGTATGCTGACCGATGCTTGGATCAACCCCTAGCATATCATGATAGGACCATGCAAAGACGTCTATGTACTCTGAAAGTAGCTTGATCAGATCATCCCGCTGACAGGCTAAAGTCGTATTACCTAGTCAAAGATAAACCTAAAATCACTAGCTAAATAGCAAGGGAAGTCGGGATCGAATCCACAGGGAAACATCGTTCTTTCTACTACTAAATATAAGGTCTAGACTACCGGGAAACAAGACTATAGGTTGGTTTGTATACTACAACGATAATAAAAACGGATTAAATCAAATATTAAAAGGTCTAGGGCATAGGTTCACCAATGAACAACAATCCAGGATGATAAACAATATATAATAATGGAAATTTTGGTATTTACTACCTTTAAAATACACCAATTTTGTATTTACTACCTTATGAAATTTTTATTTTAAATTACTACCTTAAACTTCCAGATTTTTTTTATTTACTACCACTTTACAGTTTTCTCATTTTAAAATTAAGATATCTCCTTCGTTTCTTAATCGTTTAAAGTGATTCGAAGTTCATTATTTTCCTTTTTCTATAGGGATTTCATTGAGAACGTCATTTCAAAAAAAATCGTTTGATAATTCATAACTATTTTAAAATTTTAAAAATAATATTTAATTTGTTTAAACTTTTACGAAATGTTAAAAGGTAAGATCCCTATGGAATCCTTACATATAAATGAGAAGAATGAGCTTTGAATCACTTAAAATGATTAAGAAACGAAAGAGATATCTCAATTTTAAAATAAGAAAACTGTAAAAATGGTAGTGACTACAAATAAAATGGAACTTTAAGGTAGTAATTTAAAATAAAATTTTCATAAGGTAGTAAATACAAAAGTGGTGTATTTTTAAGGTAGTAAATACCAAAAAATCCTATAATAATCAATAAAGAAATTAATTAGACAAGCATGCTTTCTCGAATCGATACTAATCATAGACTTAGAATTAACGGGTTCTCGCTGCGTATTAATCCCAATTCTACCTATTGAAACAAGCCTAAACATCAAATTGCATCTCTAGAATCTTAACTTGATATTGCTAGACTAATACAATTAGACATGCGCAAATCCAATCGCATAGTAAATGAAAAACAATCAATAGGAATTAACCGACAATACCAACAATCAACAACATTCAATCATCCCTTCATATTACTTCATGGATTCTCAAAACCCTAGAATTGAACTACTCACACATAATTGAAATAACTAAGGCAAAAATATTAATTGGAAACATAATTAGAACAAAATAATAAAGCAAAGTAAGAAATAATACCTAAGGGAACGAAGAACGAATAATGAAAGCTTGAATTTTTAATTGAAAATAAAACTAAGTGTTTGAACAATTGAGAGACTAACTAAGTAATGAAAATAAACTAAGTGTTTTAAACTAAGGAATAAGATGATTAAACAAAATGACTAAGGGCTATATTTATAGTCTTGCCCATAAATCCAAACAAAACCGGAAAATAAAATAAACGAAAAAGCGCTGGAGGTTGTGGTTGCCCGATCGGGAAGATGGCCGCCCGATCGGGTGAACTGCTCGAAAACAGGTCGATCACGCGAAATTCCGCCCGATCGGGCGGATGAGAAAAGCCTCAAATTAGATGCAGGATGGGCACTTGATGGGCACCGGGAGAAGCCCGCCCGATCGGGTGCATGCTGAAATATATAAATACTCCTTTTGCTCGCCCGATTTTCTCCATTCGCCCTCCAGTCGTAGGGCGATTAGCAGAATGCACTGTTCTTCACTTATAGCACCAAGTCTAACTCTTGGGGCTTCAATCATAGACATCCTAGGCTCCCAAGGGTTGACCATGATCATCCTGAACCTACTCGGGAACCGTGTAGTGGCCCATATCATCGTGAAACGAGCCTAAAAAGGCCAATTTCTCATTAAGCCAACCTGAAAATCAAGGCACACTCATAACACAAATTAGTACTAAAAATGGCTCCTTAGAGCTCATTTAACGCAGAAAAGTACTAAGGGACGGGGGTAAAAACTCTATATAAAATACACATATAAAACTCTCCCAAGCTAAACCTTTGCTTGTCCCTAAGCAAAGAGCATCAATAAGACATAGACGATAAACTCACCCAAAAATCAATGTAAAAAGATGGACGATAAAACAAGGATCAAATCAAGGCAAGCAAATATCATGATCGAAATATCTAGTCTCCACAGTCACACATCAACCTGTACAAAGTTCAAGCAAGGCTCGCAAGACATACGTATAAAATCAAGATTGGGCCTCACCAAGTGAATCACTCATCTCGTTATGTGGCGGGCTAAGCGAACCTAATGTGGCCCGTTCACTCACCTTCCCATTATGAACATGCATACTATCCAATGAGTAGTAGCCCCTCCCAACTCACAACACTAGTGTGTTTGAAGGTTCTCCTAAATACTCAACCTACGCCGGAATTGACTCGAAATGCGCATATACTATTTGGCCTTTGATAAACGACTATTTTCAACCTATTGTTATACACACATTGCACGATGATAAAAAATTTCTTTATATAGGCTTGTAATGTTGGTCGGGTATGAACAAGGCGTAAGGAATATTCTCGATATGTGTGGGTAGAAAGTCTAACTCGGGGGGCAAAAACAACCAATATTACCAACGAAACCGTCGCCGAAAACTATAACTCATCAATAGCCAAAATTTAACCATAAGGGAAGAAGTAACCAACAAAATTTGAAGTATGAACCAACTTCTACCCTTTTCCTTGCTTTTATAAACTACAAAAATGAATGACATGTTTTTTTGATTTCTTTTGGTTGTTTTCGAATATTTTTTTATGGGACTATATAATGACGAAAATGAAGAACTAGATATGTACAAACTATAATACCCAGAACCACAAACTTTAGGTGCCAACTGATAATTACACCTCTTCCTTGCTAACTTCCCATATAACACAGATGCACAACCTTGATTAACCTAGGCCTATAAAGCCAACCATCTCAACAAAAAGAATCGATACCAACAGATGATAGCTCCCCCAAGCTAGACTTGGGATAAGTAACCAACGGGGCTAATAAAGGCTATTTTATGGAGTTAAATGAAAGAATGGTCAAGGCTAAGCACGGGAAAGAAAAAGCAGGAACAAATGTATCTAAGATCGTCTGAAAGATTCCTAAAGAATGGCCTTTCATCATGCGCAAAGTACAAGTGTGTTAAGCAAACTAATAGTCGAAAATCAAAAACTCAGATCAATGCAACACCAGGAATTAAGCACTCAGAAGAATCAAGGCTCAAAACCTCACATCTAACCACAATCCAGCAATATACATATGATAAGTGGGACAGAGTTGACCTTTAATAAGAGTCAATGTAACTGTAGTTCATATAAAAAACAATCAATCCATGATGCTCACCTGTCTTATCATCTTGAATCATCAAATAAGAATTTCGAACCAAAGGGGCACAAGGAGTTAATTGTCTCAATCTCATTGATCAAAACGTATTTTTGTATATTTTTTTTCAAAGCGGTAAATCTAACCTATAAACCACTAAACACACGAAAGCAATAAACACACACAAAAGTGGTAAATAGAAAAATGGAAAAGAAAGCATACCTAATATATACAAGGAAGTGAAACACCCCACATATCTAAATCTGACAATGTCCTCATTGGCTCAAGGGGTACCGAACCCATCATCATCATCATCATCATCACTGATGGCCCTGGCCATCATCATCCGCATCATCACCACGTCCACCGTGACCACTAGGGCCTTCTCCATACCCACCATAGTAGTGAGTGGGTGTGAAGGTACCCATGGCATTAGGAACACCATATCCCTCCGCGGGATAGCTGAACCAAGAAGGGTGCTTAGCCTCCTGAGGCACATAGCCTTGCCTGGCGAAATGATCGTATACGGAAAACATAGCTCGTTGGTGATCAATCTCAAAGTGATCGAATCTGATCTCGAGCCTATCCAGACGCTCCTCAATAGAGTGTTGCTCCCCCTCTGGAGCTGGGCCACCCTGTGGCCTCCCCTCTCTCTCACGACGCCCTCTCCTAAAGTACTGGCGAGGCTCGGGCTCGTACTATTGAGGCTCAGGCTCGGGCTGCTGAGGCTCCTGCTGCTGGGCTATAGGAAGTTGTTCTCACCCACATATAGGTAATGTGCTTGGCCAGCTCTAAAGCGGGTGCGGCCCTGTGGGTCAGGCAAGGTGAAAAGCCTATCTCCCCCAAACATCCAATACATAGAACCCGGGCGGAGTAACTCAAGCTCGCCTTGTAGGCGGCGGAGTGAAGCAAAATAGGTTAAATTCAGCAAGTTACTCCCTAAGACCGGGGTCTGATTGACCTCAACAAACTTAACCGTGGCCATGGCAATGTCGGTGATCAACCCACCAAGAGTAATGCGAGTCTTATAGGGGCTAATGGCCATCGAGTTGAAGTGAGAAGCCATGTGGTGGGCCAAGTGTTAAGTTATGATACATATGATATTACATAAATCATGCGGAAACAACCATTAACCCAGGATTACATATTATTTACACATAATCATATAGCATAATTTAGATGCATACTCTTTGTTGCGTGCCCTCCCTAGCTGCGCCCGAACCGAACAAGAACAAGTCTTTAGGACTCCAAGTGTCGTCCCTCCGTAGATAGTCCACAGCACGTCCGGATCCGCCTTAAGATTGACCAACTAGAATCGCCCTTAAGGTACTAGAATTTTCGGCACTTTTGAGCAAGATGTGTGACTGAATTTTTCTCTCAAAAACTCACTTTGAATACTTTAAAACTCGTTATAAATTGTGAACCCAGGCCACATATTTATAGGGGTATGGAAAGAGAATTGGAATCCTATTAGGATACGAATTAATTAAACTTAGAATCCTACAAGAACTCTAATTAATTAATTTATCAAATAGAATTAGGAATTTAATCATTAACCGAACTCTGCACGTTTTAGGAATCGTGCATGAACACAAACACTTACGCACACACAAACGGCAGCCACGATGGGCCGCCCATGCGCGTGCGTGCGAGCAGCAGCCCACGCAGCGAGGCCTACGCGAGCTACAAGCCCACGCAAGCACCTGCGCGCGCTGCGCGCGCTGTGCGCGCTGCCACGGCCTGCTGGGCCTGGCCTTGTGCTGGGCCTGGCGTGGCCTTGGCTGTTCGTGTGGCGCGCTTGGCTTGCTGGGCGATGGCCTGGCTTCGTGTTGGGCCCTCGTCCGGCAGGCCTCGTCCGATGCTTATTCGTACGATACGCTTCCGATTAAATTTCCGATTCCGGAATTCATTTCCGATACGAACAATATTTAACATTTCCGATTCCGGAATTAATTTCCGTTTCGAACAAATATTTAATATTTCCGTTTCCGGAATTATTTTCCGATTCCGATAATATTTCCGATTCTGACAATATTTCCGTTTCCGGCAATATTTCCGATTCTGGCAATATTTCCATTTCCGATAATATTTTCCGATACGTACCATGTTTCCGTTTCCGGCAACATCTACGACTTGGATAATATTTATATTTCCGATACGATCCATATTTCCGTTTCCGGCAATATCATCGTTTCCGGAGTATTCATTTCTTGCCTGTGACGATCTCAGCTCCCACTGAAACCAAGATCCGTCGATTCCGAATATCCATAGATGGAGTATCTAATGCCATTAAATACTTGATCCGTTTACGTACTATTTGTGTGACCCTACGGGTTCAGTCAAGAGTAAGCTGTGGATTAATATCATTAATTCCACTTGAACTGAAGCGGCCTCTAGCTAGGCATTCAGCTCACTTGATCTCACTGAATTATTAACTTGTTAATTAATACTGAACCGCATTTATTAGACTTATCATAGAATGCATACTTGGACCAAGGGCATTATTTTCTTCAGTCTCCCACTTGTCCTTAGGGACAAGTGTGCATTTCCTAATTCCTTTGTCGCTCGATGCTTGCTCTTGAACATAAGGTAAGAGTTGTCATCCTTATTATGTCCAGAGGTGTTCCTCGGTTTCAGAGTTCAACTGATCAAATAAACAGATAATCATAGCCTATGATTCATCCAAGCACGGCCATGCATTTCACAGTTTCTAGCTCTCCGAGTGGCCTTTGTACAACTTTTAAGCATCTCATCCCGATTTATGGGAGGACAATCCCAATCTTGCGATCTTGAGATTAGACTTCGTTTGATAGGTGATTACCTGAGCGTTGCCTTTATAGCCTCCTTTTACGGTGCGACGGTTGGTCAACGTCAAAGCAACCAGTTCTCAAACAAGTAATCTCAAATCACTCAGGTATTGAGGATTTAGTGTCTAATAATTTAATGAAATTTACTTATGACAGATTTTCATCTCTTACAGTAAAGTTTCATAGGTCTTGTCCGATACTAGTCTTCCCAAAGTAAGTATCTATGCAAATGATTATGACATTGCCATGTCCACATAGTTCAAGAAACAGAACTACTAGTCATCTTGCATTCTAATCGTCTAACGTTTTCTATGCGCCCAATTTTATAGAAAACTCCGACTAGGGACCATTTTCAACCTTTGACATTCAAGTTCACTTGATAGACATTTCTTAGTCACAGGACTGGTCCTGACAGTCTATCTTGAATATATCGTCAAGTTGAAGGGACTCATCATTTAATAAACCACAAATTAAATGGAAAAATGAATTCTTTTCATTTATTGTGAATGATTAACCAATAATGTTTTACAAAGATTTAAACTCTAAAACTTTAAAACATTAACAGAGACATCAAAGCCATTCTCCAATATGCTTGATTCCCATAGCTGCAGTGTGCGAGTTGTGCTTCGCCTGCGGCAGAGGTTTAGTCAATGGATCTGATATGTTGTCATCAGTTCCAATCTTGCTTATCTCGACTTCTTTTCTTTCAACGAACTCTCGTAGAAGGTGAAATCTACGAAGTACATGCTTGACTCTCTGGTGGTGTCTAGGCTCTTTTGCCTGTGCAATAGCTCCGTTATTGTCACAATACAGGGCTATTGGTCCTTTAATGGAGGGGACTACACCAAGTTCACCTATGAACTTCCTTAGCCATATAGCTTCCTTTGCTGCTTCATGTGCAGTAATGTACTCCGCTTCAGTTGTAGAATCCGCAATGGTGCTTTGCTTAGCACTTTTCCAGCTTACTGCTCCTCCGTTGAGGCAGAAGACAAACCCAGACTGTGATCTGAAATCATCTTTGTCGGTTTGGAAACTTGCGTCCGTATAGCCTTTAACAATTAATTCATCATCTCCACCATAGACCAGGAAGTCATCTTTGTGCCTTTTTAGGTACTTCAGAATGTTCTTGGCAGCAGTCCAATGCGCCTCTCCTGGGTCTGACTGGTATCTGCTCGTAGCACTGAGCGCGTACGCAACATCCGGGCGTGTACATATCATAGCATACATTATTGAACCAATCAATGATGCATATGGAATCCCATTCATTCGTCTACGCTCATCAAGTGTTTTTGGGCACTGAGTCTTGCTTAGAGTCATTCCATGAAACATGGGTAGGTAGCCTCGTTTGGAGTCCGCCATCTTGAACCTATCAAGCACCTTATTGATATAAGTGCTTTGACTAAGTCCAATCATCCTTTTAGATCTATCTCTGTAAATCTTGATGCCCAATATGTACTGTGCTTCTCCTAGATCCTTCATCGAAAAACATTTCCCAAACCAAATCTTGACAGAGTTCAGCATAGGAATGTCATTTCCGATAAGTAATATGTCGTCGACATATAATACTAGGAAAGCAATTTTGCTCCCACTGACCTTCTTGTATACACAAGATTCGTCTGCGTTCTTGATGAAACCAAAGTCACTGACTGCTTCATCAAAACGTATATTCCAGCTCCTGGATGCCTGCTTCAATCCGTAGATTGACTTCTTTAGCTTGCATACCTTTTTAGCATTCTTTGGATCCTCAAAACCTTTAGGCTGTGTCATAAACACAGTTTCTGTTAAAACGCCGTTTAAGAAAGCAGTTTTGACATCCATCTGCCATATTTCGTAATCGTAATATGCAGCGATTGCTAACATTCTCCGAATAGACTTTAGCATTGCAACTGGTGAAAAGGTTTCATCGTAATCCACACCGTGGACTTGCCTGTAACCTTTTGCAACCAATCTAGCTTTGAAAACTTCAAGTTTCCCATCCTTGTCCTTTTTCAGTTTGAAAACCCATTTGCTTCCAATGGCTTGGTAGCCATCTGGCAAATCGACCAAATCCCATACTTGGTTTTCAGACATGGAGTCCAATTCAGATTGCATGGCTTCTTGCCATTGCTTGGAGCTAGGGCTCGTCATAGCTTGTTTGTAAGTCGCAGGTTCATCACTTTCAAGTAATAGAACGTCATAGCTCTCGTTCGTCAAAATACCCAAGTACCTTTCCGGTTGAGATCTATATCTTTGCGATCTACGCGGGGTAACATTTCTAGATTGACCATGATTCTCACCAGATTCTTCTAAAGATCTCTGAGTTTCATCCTGAATGTCATCTTGAGCATTCTCTAGAGTTTGTTGTTTGACTCGAATTTCTTCGAGGTCTACTTTTCTCCCACTTGTCATTTTGGAAATGTGATCTTTCTCCAAAAAGACACCATCTCGAGCAACAAACACCTTGTTCTCAGATGTATTGTAGAAGTAATACCCCTTTGTTTCCTTTGGATAGCCCACAAGGATACATTTGTCAGATTTTGGATGAAGTTTGTCTGAAATTAATCGTTTGACGTATACTTCACATCCCCAAATCTTAAGAAAAGACACATTTGGAGGCTTTCCAAACCATAATTCGTATGGAGTCTTTTCGACAGCTTTAGACGGAGCTCTATTTATAGTGAGTGCAGCTGTATTTAGTGCATGTCCCCAAAATTCTAATGGAAGTTCGGCCTGACCCATCATTGACCTGACCATGTCTAGCAAGGTTCTGTTCCTCCGTTCCGACACACCGTTCCATTGTGGTGTTCCAGGAGGAGTCAATTCTGATAGAATTCCACATTCTTTCAGATGGTCATCAAATTCATAGCTCAGATATTCACCGCCTCTATCAGACCGCAGTGCCTTAATCTTCTTGCCTAATTGATTCTCTACTTCACTCTGAAATTCCTTGAATTTGTCAAAGGATTCAGACTTATGCTTCATTAGGTAGACATAACCATACCTACTGAAGTCATCAGTGAAAGTGATAAAGTAGCTGAAACCACCTCTAGCATTTGTACTCATTGGTCCACATACATCTGTATGGATTAAACCCAATAGTTCATTTGCTCTTTCTCCAACTTTAGAGAAAGGTTGCTTTGTCATTTTGCCAAGTAAACATGATTCGCATTTACCATAATCCTCTAAGTCAAATGGTTCTAGAATTCCTTCCTTTTGAAGTCTTTCTAAGCGTTTCAAGTTTATATGGTCTAATCGACAATGCCACAGATAGGTGAGATCTGAATCATCCTTTTTGGCCTTTTTGGTATTTATGTTATATACTTGTTTGTCGTGATCTAATAAATAAAGTCCATTGACTAATCTAGCAGATCCATAAAACATCTCTTTAAAATAAAACGAACAACTATTGTCTTTTATTAAAAAGGAAAATCCCTTAGCATCTAAGCAAGAAACTGAAATGATGTTTTTAGTAAGACTTGGAACATGGAAACATTCTTCCAGTTCCAAAACTAGCCCGGAGGGCAACGACAAATAGTAAGTTCCTACAGCTAATGCAGCAATCCGTGCTCCATTTCCCACTCGTAGGTCGACTTCACCCTTGCTTAACTTTCTACTTCTTCTTAGTCCCTGTGGATTGGAACATAAGTGTGAGCCACAACCTGTATCTAATACCCAAGAAGTTGAATTAGCAAGTATACAGTCTATAACGAAAATACCTGAAGATGGAACGACTGTTCCGTTCTTCTGATCTTCCTTTAGCTTCAAGCAATCTCTCTTCCAATGCCCCTTCTTCTTGCAGTAGAAGCATTCGGATTCAGAAGTGGGTTGACTGGCCTTCCTCTTTACAGATTTGGCGCCAGTTTGCTTAGTTGGGCTGGCCTTGTTGCCACCTTTCTTAGCATTCCTCTTCTTTCCAGATTTCTTGAACTTGCCCCCACGCACCATAAGCACATCCTGCTTATCACTTTTGAGCGTCTTTTCAGCGGTCTTCAGCATACCGTGAAGCTCAGTGAGCGTTTTGTCCAGACTATTCATATTGTAGTTCAGTTTGAACTGATCATACCCGCTATGAAGAGAATGGAGGATGGTGTCTATTGCCATTTCCTGAGAAAATTGCTGATCCAGCCGACTCATATTCTCAATGAGTCCAATCATTTTGAGAACATGTGGACTTACGGGCTCGCCCTTCTTAAGCTTGGTCTCAAGAATTTGCCTATGAGTCTCGAATCTTTCGACTCGAGCCAGATCTTGGAACATGTTCTTCAACTCACTGATGATTGTGAAAGCATCTGAGTTGATGAACGTTTTCTGCAGATCCGCACTCATGGTGGCGAGCATTAGACATTTCACATCCTTGTTGGCATCAATCCAACGATTGAGGGCTGCCTGAGTGACCCCGTCGCCTGCGGCTTCGGGCATCGCCTCATCTAGGACATACTCCTTTTCTTCCTGCATAAGAACTATTTGCAAGTTCCTTTGCCAGTCAAGGAAGTTTTTCCCGTTCAACTTCTCCTTTTCAAGAATTGATCGAATGTTGAATGAATTGTTGTTTGCCATATTAAAAACTACAATTGAAAAGAATAAACAAATAAATAACCATTCACAGTTTCTCTTAATAAACTTAAATTCTAGCATACATGCATAATTCAATGTTTATTAAGCATTTTATTCAAGTTATGTGTTCCGGCAGGTGTGAATAAAATGATTCCAAGATCCTAAAATCATTGAAGAACTAAGCACAGTTTGTCGACTTAATCCTAGAACATCTTAGGTAAGCAAAAGCCTTTTGCTAATAGTCTAGAAACTATTCTTGGTTGATAGGTACGTCTAAGAACTTATTAGGTAAACCTATCGATTTTGCCACGACATAAAAGGACTCCTTACTTATATCGTTGAGTTTCACCAAAACTAACATGTACTCACAATTGTTTGTGTACCTTGCCCCTTTAGGACCAATAAGTAACACCTCGCTGAGCGAAAACTATTACTAGATTGATGTAAAGGATATCCAAGCAAGTGTATATTTTGGCATGGCACCTTTTAACTCAATTTTTAAGTTTGGAACTTAAGGCTCTTACTATGTTGGTTAGATTTTAAGTGAACTAAAATCCTTAATCATGCAACATAATCAAGCTTTTGATCTCATGCATTTTAAGACATATTTAAAAGCAATAAATAACTTAAAACATGCATAAGATTAAATGTGATCTAGTATGGCCCGACTTCATCTTGAAGCTTTGACTTCAAAGTCCGTCTTGAAAATCTCCGTGGGAGGCACCATTTTCTTCAAATAGGATAAGTTATAACTAATTACAACTATTTGATGGTACGCAGACCATATTTGAATTGAAAAATAACTTTGGTACTTTAGACCAATTACATTCAAATTAATGGTACGCAGACCATATTTTCTATCCTATTTGGGCCATACTAGTCACTTCATAACCTGCAAAACAGTACATATACAACATATATACCATTCACCCATTCATTATCATGAATGGCCCACATAGCTGGTTAGTAAAACACATTATGCATCACGTAAACATTTGCAGCAATTAATCAAGGGCACCAATAATCTACCAATTATTCAGTCCTTATTAATTCTAATCAAGTTGTTTTAACCTTAAGGATTTGTAGACCTAATCAAGAGTTTATGACTAAAGGCGCTCCCACTTAAACCAATAAATTCATATGCTTTACTAATTTTAAACATAAAAATGTATTTCTAGTCTAACCGGAAACATACAAATTTAATTAAAATTTAAAGCTCATATAAATTTATAATTGAATCCAAAAAGTTTAATTTAATTTCAGTCGTTATTTAAATTAATTCATGATTTTAATTTCAGTAAAATAATTAGAATAAATAAAATTTATTATAATTATAATATTCAAAATTAAAATCCAAGAAAATAATTTAAATTATTAATTTTAAAATTAATTAAAATTACGTGAACTGAAATTTTCAAATTAAACATTCAAAACGATCTAATCGTAACGCAAACACCCTACGCATTGCACGCCCAAGGGCCGCACGCACACAGCCATTGCTGGCCATGTGCGCGCAGCCCATGCGCTCGTCGCATAGCTGCTGCATTTCCCATCGCACGCTGTGGTGCTCGCTGCGTGCGCGCCAGCGCTCGTCGCACGCGAGCCATCGCTCGCAGTGCGCGCTCGCCAGCGCTCGCTGCGCGTGCTCCATAGCTCGCTGTGCGCGCGAGCCATTGCTCGCTGTGCGCGCGAGCCATCGCCCGCTGTGCGCGCGAGCAACGCTGGGCGCAGCGCTTGTGGCACGCGAGCTTGCGCTCGTTGCGCGCGAGGCTGCGCGCTCTTGCGCGAGGCAGTGCGCGTTGTGGCGCAGCTCGCTTGCTGCCCACACGCGACTGCCTTGGCTTGCCTTTCGCCCATGCCCATTTGTTCATAGCTCGTGGCCCACGACACAAGGCAGGGCTGCTGCCTTGTGCTCGTGCACCACGCCTTGCTCATTGCATTGGTGCCGCACGGGCGACGAGCTCCCTTGCTCGTCGTCGCATGCCCGCACTATACAACACCCCTTAAGGGTAACACGAAGCGTCCATTGCTTTGTGCGTGCAAGTTATATGAACGAATCGCATAAAAATTTAAAATTTATATTTAAAATTAATGACAAATTAATAAATAATATTAATTTCATAATTTTAGGGCGAAAAAATCGAAAATTTATTATTCAATTGATTTCCGATTATCATGGATTCAAGTCTAGGTCATAAAAATTTAAAATTTATCATAAATTTACAATTTTTATGGTGGTTTTTAATCATAGGTTTCTAATTAAATTATAATTAATTATGAAAATCAAATTAATTCTAAATTATTCTAATTTTCAACAAATTAATCATAATTACAAATTAGATTGCATAATTAACAAGGCTAGGCATTCAAACTTGTTAAACATATACAGTAGGTCAATCAAAAATTCAAGATTTATCAACAAGAATCGCAAATATTTAATTTAACATCTTAAATTTACGAAATTTTGCATTCGAAAAACTAAAACCTTCGAAAAGTCATAGTTAGGCTTCGAATTTGAGAATTCTGGGTTCGGCAGAAAAATATTCTTTTTGTCAAAATTTTAGAATGCCTTTTACATGCGGAATTGACACAAAAATCACTCGATTTGGATGAGTAACGAAGAAACTGCCGAAAAACTGCGTACGTATAATTAAATAAACGCAATTTGCAATTAATTAACGATTACGAAAATTAATCACCCCTTTTAATTCTTGCAAATTTGTAATATTTAACCATGTTCATGCAAATTAGATTATGAAAATAATAAGGGGCTCGTGATACCACTGTTAAGTTATGATACATATGATATTACATAAATCATGCGGAAACAACCATTAACCCAGGATTACATATTATTTACACATAATCATATAGCATAATTTAGATGCATACTCTTTGTTGCGTGCCCTCCCTAGCTGCGCCCGAACCGAACAAGAACAAGTCTTTAGGACTCCAAGTGTCGTCCCTCCGTAGATAGTCCACAGCACGTCCGGATCCGCCTTAAGATTGACCAACTAGAATCGCCCTTAAGGTACTAGAATTTTCGGCACTTTTGAGCAAGATGTGTGACTGAATTTTTCTCTCAAAAACTCACTTTGAATACTTTAAAACTCGTTATAAATTGTGAACCCGGGCCACATATTTATAGGGGTATGGAAAGAGAATTGGAATCCTATTAGGATACGAATTAATTAAACTTAGAATCCTACAAGAACTCTAATTAATTAATTTATCAAATAGAATTAGGAATTTAATCATTAACCGAACTCTGCACGTTTTAGGAATCGTGCATGAACACAAACACTTACGCACACACACACGGCAGCCACGATGGGCCGCCCATGCGCGTGCGTGCGAGCAGCAGCCCACGCAGCGAGGCCTACGCGAGCTACAAGCCCACGCAAGCACCTGCGCGCGCTGCGCGCGCTGTGCGCGCTGTGCGCGCTGCCACGACCTGCTGGGCCTGGCCTTGTGCTGGGCCTGGCGTGGCCTTGGCTGTTCGTGTGGCGCGCTTGGCTTGCTGGGCGATGGCCTGGCTTCGTGCTGGGCCCTCGTCCGGCAGGCCTCGTCTGATGCTTATTCGTACGATACGCTTCCGATTAAATTTCCGATTCCGGAATTCATTTCCGATACGAACAATATTTAACATTTCCGATTCCGGAATTAATTTCCGTTTCGAACAAATATTTAATATTTCCGTTTCCGGAATTATTTTCCGATTCCGATAATATTTCCGATTCTGACAATATTTCCGTTTCCGGCAATATTTCCGATTCTGGCAATATTTCCATTTCCGATAATATTTTCCGATACGTACCATGTTTCCGTTTCCGGCAACATCTACGACTTGGATAATATTTATATTTCCGATACGATCCATATTTCCGTATTCGGCAATATCATCGTTTCCGGAGTATTCATTTCTTGCCTGTGACGATCTCAGCTCCCACTGAAACCAAGATCCGTCGATTCCGAATATCCATAGATGGAGTATCTAATGCCATTAAATACTTGATCCGTTTACGTACTATTTGTGTGACCCTACGGGTTCAGTCAAGAGTAAGCTGTGGATTAATATCATTAATTCCACTTGAACTGAAGCGGCCTCTAGCTAGGCATTCAGCTCACTTGATCTCACTGAATTATTAACTTGTTAATTAATACTGAACCGCATTTATTAGACTTATCATAGAATGCATACTTGGACCAAGGGCATTATTTCCTTCACCAAGTTCATCCTGTATCTTTCCTCCCCCTCAAGCACATACCCACCAAGGATTTCCAATTCAGTACTCCTAACATTCTGGGGCTCATCCCTCCCAAAAATAGTAAAGCCCAAAAACCTGAAGAAAACAATGGGAACGGGATGTTGAACATGGGAAGCATGTAAATGTTGCATACTAGGGGGTGCACTATTCCCAGTAAATTTGCCCCACATAGTGGAATTGTTATGAGCAGCCCCGGCTTGCCTCCTAGGCTCAGTTGACAATCCAAAATTCCTACCAAACTCCATAATAGGCAAATGGACATCTTGATTCATCAAACGAAAATAAACATGGGTTATGTCCTTATAGCCATTTCTATCTACCTCAAAGGAACTCAGAAATTCAAGTGTCAACCTCTTAAATGTCAAACGCAACATGCTATACATAGACTTCATGCCGACACCATAAAATAAACGTTTCACATCTTCTTCTATTCCCATATTGTAGACACCTAAATCGTGTCTCCCCTAATGGGATGATGACGATACTATTATCCTTGCTAGGTGGTTGGTACAACTCCGTGCGGAAGTCCCAATTGCTAAAATATATTCCAAAGTCCAAAATCCAACGTCCAATTCCCGAGCCCGTTCCCATTTCGGAACTCGGTACAAAATTCAATTTCCAAAAATCAATTTCAAAATCCAAACACAATCTCACCCAATGGACCTCTTCATTGGTTTTACAAGGCCTTTTCCAGTCGAAATGACACTAAGAAATCCAAATTCGGGTGCCGACCCACAAAACCGAGCATGCCGGGCCCCGTCCCGTAAAACCAAGTTCAAAACCGAAAACGACTTGTTTTTAGTCGCAAAATCAAAGCCTTAATCATTAAGCATTCACTACGTGCCAAAATTCGTACGATTCGTACAAAGGTACATCCATAAGAGACAACTGCAAGGACGACGTCATCGTCCTTGCTTTGGCGTTTCCTAGGCCACATCACCTGCGCCAGGCGCAGGGCCCTGCGCTGGGCGCAGGTGGCTTTTGGATTTTAGCTGGCTAATTCTCTATTTAATCCCTCATTTCCAAGCATTTTAGGGCAGCAAATAAAAAACAGAACGTCGTAATTTCGAAATCAGTCCTCAAAATCAAAACACAAAAATCAAGTTCCAATCTACAAATTCCTATACAATTTCAAATATTTAAGCAATTGGGAGCACAAATCGGAAATCCAACCTAACCCTAACTAGGTAATTCTGAATCCCTACTTAAATCTACAATGTATTCTACTCTTCTACCTTTCTAAATACAAAATCCTATGATGTTATCATCAGGTTCATACCCTTGATTAACTTGGAAAACTATGCCAAAAGGTATCATCTTTGGGAGGTTTCACTCTTAAAACCCTCTCCAAATGATTTTCCAAAACACCATTTTCATTATGCCATACAAGATTCAATCTTTATTTCAAAAATGATTAGTAAGGTTGACACTTTTACTCTTAAAAGTGTTACTTACAACAATCACACATTTTTACAAAATCAAAACCCTTTTATGATTCAAATACAAGTTGTGGATTCTATGATGTTTAAGGTTGTTTGTAATCACTTCCTTAAACTAGAATCAATGTCAAAGTTATGGAGCATATTAAAGTTGAGACCTTTTTCACATTAAAAGGTTTGGACTTTAAACATTTAGCCTCCTAAGTTCAAGATTCAATGATGTTTAAGGTTGTTTGTAATCACTTCCTTAAACTAGAATCAATTCCAAGTTATGGAGCACATCAAAGGTGAGGCCTTTATAACATTAAAAGGTCTAATCTTTGAGATTCAAGACTCCTAATTTCAATATTCAAATTCAATATTCAATTTCAATATTCAAATTCTATATTCAAGTTCAATATTCAATATCAATTTCAATATTCAAAATCTAAGACACTTTGGGATGAGCAACTTATCCTAAAGTTGAGATTTTTAGAATTGAATCCGTGTCGGACGCACTTATTATTAAGTAGTGTTTTGGCGTTCGGATCTCAAATACAATAGTACAATTTCAATATCGTCATTTCAATACCGCATTTCAATATCATCATTTCAATATCGCACTTCAATATCGTCATTTCAATACCTCATTTCAATATCGCACCTTTCAATAACGCATTTCAATATCGCACCTTTCAATATCGCATTTCAATATTGCACCTTTATTCTTGCTATTTCAATTCCGCACCCTTTACTCACCTTACTTTAAGGTGATGTGGTTTTGTATGCACTTTCAATAATTCCTTTACTTATTTTAATGATGCTTTATGTGTTTATTTCTTTCAATAACTGCCTCCTACGTTTATCAAACTTGTGTATTATTCTTCCAAATGCTTCAACTTTGCAATTGTTGGTTGCCGTCTGTAAAATCAAAATTTCCAATCTCATATTACAAACTTAATTACCATATATATGTACTTATCTGATTAAAAATATATACTATCTTTATTTAAATATTTAAAATAACTTTAACTAGTACTATCACTTGATCGTAAATTCGATAATATAATCCTTTTTTCCCCCTTTTTCAATTCTTAAATGTGAAGCCACTACTTTACTTATAAGTATGACAAATGTACCAAGCAACATAATCAATAGATTAAATATTCGATAATACATTAATCAAATAATGTCACCACTCCCTGTCTCCCACATTCATTCAACAAATTATCTCAATTTCACAACATTCATACATTTCACGAATAATGAAGTACCAAGTTTAGTACTATATTGAATGGGAATTCATACCCCTCCTTTAAATTCACGATGTAGGACTTTCAAGACCTGCCGGACTTCCTTTACTTCACCGCCCTTTGTCAAACTATTGTCCTGCACAAACATACACAATCATTAGTAAACAAGTTATCTTCTATTTTCGTTTAAAAGCAGAACAAATGAACCCAACAACTTAATTTTAAAACAATCACCTTGAACACTCGTGGGTGTAGAGTGACTTTCTCCACGACACCTCTCTTTTTGGTTGTCATCGGTTCTTTGGATGTTCTTCGTTCCCTGGCCACATAATCATTTCATTAAGTACACAATTGGGTATAACAGTAGAAATCTTTCTCTAAATCCGGGAAATACAAACCTTTGGTCACCCCCTCTTCCGTTTCACATTTCTAACCACCTCTGACTGTACAACCTCATCATCATCTACGTCTTCATATCCATCAGCCTTAAAATCCTTATCTTTACAGTCATCTTGCTCACTTTTTGAACGGCTATCCACTAAACTATGTCCTTCTTCATCCGAATTAAAAATCACTTTCCCACGTTTTCTAGATCTACTCATCTTTCTCCCCATTCGTTCACCTAAGAACACTCTGAATTACATCAATATTGGACACATCTCATTCAACGAGTTACATTTCATCAGCAAAACACTACTAGCAACACTAGGGACAAAACTCATTTTTAATTTCCTATTATTCAACATCAACCCACATATGACCCACCATTATTTCTACAAATTTCAACATCAATGAGGATCGATCTTTTGCATCTTTTTGGGAACATATACACATAATTACTTAGAACGTCTCTAAATATGAACTACCAATGACATCAAACATTCAACAAATCGATTTTTAATTACTCAATTCCTCAACTTTTTCTAATCAATTCGTTGATTTTTTGTAATCAATTGGTTAAAATTCTCTGGTCATTCAACACATAAACAAAATTACTATACAAGTTACTATACAAAATTCAAGAAATTATGCACTTACCGGATTGCATGCAAAAATCGAGAACTCCCAGCCCCAGTATTTCAGCTTGAAATGAAGGTTCTGGAAAGAGAGACAAGAGGAGAAAGATCGATATGAGGAGAGAAGGAAAAAGCTTTTGGAATTTATTTTTTGATAACTGTCTTTATTTTGTTTTAACCGCCCAATTTACTCCGTCACTGTTCACTAACTATTACAAACCGTTAACGGACGTTTACACAATCCAACGTTAACGTCAATTTCACGTCTTCACGACTGAAGTTACATTTCTGCCCTTATTTCATCTTCTATCTCCTTCCATGCCCTCAGATTAACGTCGCTGGTTAATCGGCTGGATGGTTTTGGAATTATTCTAACTTCTATGAAGTGAACCAAACAAGAAACCTAATCTAATTCCCGCAAACTCAATCCCCACAGTCAGGCTTACAACCACACAGAAGCCGCAACAATGGTGAAACCAAGAACCACAAGAAAAACAGATCTCGTCAAAGGTATCGGCAAATTCAGCCGATAAAAAATGTACCACAAGAGAGGTCTCTGGGTTATCAAGGACAGAAAACGGCGGTGTTTTCCTTAAACACGCACCCAAGGCTGCTGCCCCGGTTACAACGGAGAAGACGGTCAAGTTCTACCCCGCCACGATGTCAAGAAACCCTTGATCAACAAGCGCAAGCCCAAACCCGCTCAGCCCAGGTTCCCCCGTTTTTTCAATTTTATAAAAGTTATTGATTTTTATTGTAATTTGTTTGTTATAATTTGATTCATTAATGGGTAATATTTATTTATTTAATAGGACGAGTATCACACCTGGGACAGGATTGATTGTGTTGGCTGGGAGGTTTAAGGGGAAGAGAGTTGTGTTCTTGAAGCAACCTTCATCTGGGTTACTTCTCATTACTGGTGAGCTTCATTTCACACTCCCTTTCTCTGATTTTATTGTTTTTATTTTGTATTATGTTTCTGAAATTGGAATTTAGATGTATGTGTAAACAAAAAAAGTTTATTTTGTTTATACTATGCAGGGTTTTGATAGAATGTTCACTAGTATGGTGATGTATATTGAATAGTAATGTTAGCTTGATTGACCGGTGTTTGATTTAATTTGTTTCTATTGGTTTATGTATCTGGATATTCAAATGGTTGTGTTATACTCACACTTTTAGTTGATTTGAAATTTTGAATTCTGTTGAGGGTTGGCCTTTAGAGACCAGGTTTATGATTTATGAGAATGGATTTTGGAAATGGCATTATGGTGCTTGTTCATCCTGTCTTTGATTTTCAATCGCGTTTAAATGATAATGGATAGTGCATTGGTATTTAAATGGAAGTGAAACGCGATGTAAAATAGGTAAGAGTGTTCTTTGGCCTTGTTGTGATGTTACGGATGTATATTTTTTGTTTTCTAAGCTGCAATAAACCTCAGTATTAGTTTGTTTGAATTCTGTTTAAGGTTTGAATACTAGCACTAGGGTTGTGATTATCTTGGGAATGGATTTTGGAAATGGTTGGCATTCTAAAGATTTTTTGTTCTGTCTTTTACCTTTTATTAGTATCATATGTAAATGTTTATGTATGATTCTGTATAGCGCCTTGGTATTGGGCTGGAAGTGATATATGTAGTGATGTAGTGTTAGGAGTAACTTTTATGTCTTTTTCTGTCCTAACGTTGCTGAGTTCAGCATAGTGGCCTGTTGATAGACCTTGTATTATCGATGAAGTGAGTGATCTATGATTATTGAACATGTGTATGGATCTTGTGCGTGTTGTGCGTGGGAGCGGGTTGATTTTGTTGCATAATACGTCATGTGATTTTAAAAGAATGAATAAGTCGAGGACAGTATAATCTATTCATAAAAGCATAGCATTATCTTGTCCTTGCTTACATTGAGTTTCTAACACTTGTTTATCGGTTTACGGCTATGTCATCCTTTTTTGTTCGTTGTTATTTATTGATTTATCTGGCAGTAGAAACACCTGGTTGTGCTTTTGTGCATATTAAATTATTAATGTCTTAGAAATGACTTAAGCTTTGTTAAACTCTACTCTGTTTATAACAAGTGTTTTCTGCTTTTTCATATAGGCCCCTTTAAGATTAATGATGTCCCAACAAGGCGATGCATCCAAGCATATGTCATCCCTACTTATACTACAGTTGATGTTTCTGGAGTCGATGTATCCAACATTGATGACAAATACTTTGCAAAACAAGGTTAACAGAAGAAAAAAGAAGGGAGAAGGAGAGTTTTTCGAGGCAGAGAAAGAGGTGAGATCTTCATTTTGTTGTATCTGTTAGAAGAAATTCAGTTCTTGATGCACTGGTTTAGTAGTCTCACTATTTGAAGTGTTACTTAATTTCAGGAGAAGAATGTTCTTCCAGCAGAGAAGAAAGAGTCACAAAAGGCAGTTGATGCTCCATTAACCAAGAACATCGAAGCCGTCCCAGAGTTAAAGGCCTATTTGGCAGCAAGTTTTTCATTGAAGTCAGGCATGAAACCTCATGAGCTTATCTTTTAGAGCGTACCCTAAATTATTTTTACGCTATATCATTTTCTTGTGGAATCCTATAAATTTTGTTAGATGCAGTGAATATAGTCCTTTCAACAACTTGCTTGATTTTAAATACTGACTTCTGATTTCTTAGTGATCATGGAATAGTGCAACTGCCTTGTTTGCCTTGTTTGTTATCTTGGTTTGGCGTTGCGATCATGCAAATCCTCTTTTCTTAAATTTAGTTTTTGGTAGTTCGCTCACGTGCTAGTTGCTGGAAGGTGTTCTTATTTTCAAATTACTTAGCAAAGTCTATGGTATTCTGCAGAATTCTGCTCCGCCATGTCTGTTTTGCTTCTCTCGTTTTTTGTTCAAGATGTCAAATCCTAGTTCTTTCTAGCCTGTGCAGTAGAACTTTGGGGTTTTCTTTTGTGTTCGTCTTGTGAATTGTCATTGATGTTTTTTCCATGTATGTGATGATCATATTTTCATTTAACAAAGGTGTGTCTGTCTAACGGTTATTCGTGTAGATTGAAATAAAAGGGTTCCTCATACTCCATCTTCTGGGGTTATATTGTAAATTTAACTCTTGCCAAATTCTTCTTTTAAGAGTTAATTTACAAATTTACTTAAAATAACAAAGTTAATAAAGAGAAAAAAACTTTGTACAAAGTATTAGCTGCACCAATATTCAAACTAAAGATCCCTAATTTTCAGAATGGTAACAATTCATTAGTGTATATGAAGTTGGTACTTCATACGCGTATACCAGAACATTTATGTACTCTGTACCAAATCTAGTATTTTATGGTTTGATCCAAATTTGTACAAAATCTATCTTGTTTTTTGGTATACTGTATCTGCAGATCTTTTCATTTTTATTAGTAACACAACCCGACTTGTCAATTATGTGGAAAACTATAAATTGAAAAATATTGATTGCAGAAATTTGTTACAGAGTTGATAAGTTGATACTTAGAGAATTGGAGAAAGCAATAAAAGAAAAAGCAAGAATATATGAAGTAAACCTCAAAGACGATTTTACATTTAAAGAACAACGTAAAGTTATGGTAGCCCTGAAGTTGGTAAACCTATCAGAGCAAACTATCAGCTCGAGAAGGCAGTCTCCTGAAGAAATTGTTGGGAACTGTAGGCATCTTACTTCTGAAACGAGGATGTCGGAAGAGAAACAAGCCAGCAAAGATAGCCAGTAGCCTGAATGGTGTAACGTAGAGTAACACAGCTGCAATTAGGCAAAAGAAAGTAAACAGACAGGTAGCTCTTGGATCTCTCCAGCTTAATAATGCCTGAAATCTCTCTGCTTGAGTTGCCAAATCTCCTAGTACTGTCTGTATCCTCCCTGCTATACTCCGAAGCCTGTCATATCTCATTCGAACTATATCAGAGGACTTTGTGGTTGGAAAAGTATCAAATTCTTCATCACGTTCATCTGGGTGAGCTGCATCTGCCCATGAAAGTTTTGTATCCATGTGAGGAGGATGCCTTGGTCTATATCGGTAATTCCATATACCGATCAGAAACATGTAGAGGCAAACAGTTGGGAGGATAAGTTCAGGATAGCAAATTAAGATGAAGTAGAGAATGTGAACTAGTACTGTCGTGACCGGGTTCTTCCATTTGCAGACCTCACCTAACCATTTGCTCATGGAAAGCATTCCCGAGAAGACAGAGACTATTCTGAAGAAGTTGGCCTTGCTTTTTCTCATACTCCATATGTGGGAGTCCACATCAAGCATGTATTCTACAACCTCTCTCCTGAGGGGTGGTTCTGCTCTCCCTAGCCTCACTGCTACTATGTTCATGGCTTGGAATCTTAAGTTGTCCAATTGGTTAACAGTAAAAGGATGGACATAATGCATTTTTGGGAGTAAATGATGGGAGTACTGATAAACCATGTTTGAGAAGGATAAGCAAGTGAATCGAATAGCTAGTTGTAGCTCTCCCATCTTTTTAACACCAGAAGATTGAAGGACTAGGAGAGGGTAGGAATGGGTGTAAATCCTGTCAGTTTCTAGGGTAGATAGCCGGATTCTTATCTTCCCTATTTTTGGATCTTTTGCGCTCTTGTCTTCTCCTCCAAGATGACAGTTATCGAACACTGCTAAGGTGATCACAGTGCAAGGATCATAAACTTCCCACAAATATTGCTCGTTCCATTTAGGGTTGAAGTTCTTGATGATGGTTCTTGTTCTAACCCATTTTTGTCCGTACTTTGCCACACAGTATGCATCAGTGCTACTACCTCCTTCCTTTTTCTTCATAGGTGAAAGCCCTTGAGCACTCAAGATTCCCACCTCAAGGATTCCCATCGGCTGTTTCCACAACTGTCTAGCAGTTGGCCTCGTATCACTGATGTACATTGTTGATTCATCGAGAACGTGGTATCCCCCCTCAAGACAGACCCTCAGGTGAACCCTTGTCGAGAATTTAAGCTCGTTCCTCCTATCACCTTCTAGGGCTCCAAACCCAAATCTCTCGAGGTTGAACCAACGAGAGTGAACCGCTTTGTGATCCAGTCGCCTCTCAAAGATGCTCAATGGCAAGCTTATCTTCCCCACTAGTTCATCCTTTGAGCTGGCTTTGTTCACAAGTTCTAGAACCAACATTTCTTCAAAGGGTTCTGCTGCTACAAACACCAGATCTTCATTCCATAGTGGGTTGGTTGTTTTATTTGGGCAAACTTTGGTTTTAAGTATTTGGCTTCCAAGTTGAGCCTTAATATAGACTTGTGGGAGTTGGGATTTATCATGTGACTCAACATCTTGTGCTTCAATCACATTTACTCTTAGATACCACAACTTGGGAGACACGTATACCTTAGATCTGATGTTGTAAACACCTTCTCCTGAAACAACTGAAGCAGCCTCTGTATGCCAAGCTTCAGGGAAAGCTTCATCAGCTTGTGTTCCCATCCAAACTGCAACCATAACCTCTCCTCTCGTCTTCACTTCCCCTCGACGATCCTCTAGCCTATACCATTGTGGAGCTAGAGGACTATCAGGAGGAACCCGTGTAGGGACTTCATTCAGGTCAAACACCACCTTGCCTAAATAGTCATCTCGGCCAACCATCTCCCTGTCTCTAACATAGACTTCAAGTACAGTAGATTGTATCTTCTCCTTTGAAAAGGCAAACACTTGTTTCCACTCAGGGCTGATTTTGTTTTCAAAGTGCTTTGTTTTGCCTTTGTAGTTCCCCATCTTGACTTCTACATACGGGTCACAGCTCCCTGTTACAGGATTAACAGGGAGGTCTTTGGCACGTACCACATGAACATAGAGGTAGTTCATCTGCTCGACAAGATCATATGTGCTTGAAGTCCTGTCGCCGCCTATCCATCCATGCCCACCTCGGACTCCTCCATGTGGCCATCGCTCCCCAAGCAGGGGCTTTGTGTCTTTTAACTTGAAGTCATCTGCGTTCGGAGCTGCAGCTTTTTTGTCTGACATCCTTAAGAACAAGTCTATCAGTCTACGACGCCTACTGTTTTGTTGGCTTTGAGGTGATAACTGAAGGCAGGATGTTGTATATAGATTGAAGCAGGGATTTTCAGACAAGTTTGTAAGATTTCATGGTTGACTTCATTTTTGTGTGGTGATCATCAAGGTATTTGAAGCTTTATGTGTGTAAAAATGCGAATTTAATAGTAATTCTAAGCTAGAATATATGATTGACTACTCATTTTTACACAGCTTTGTTGGCATCCACCTTTTGCATAAGAAGGCATATATTCCCTTTTACTCTGCTTTCTCAAGTTTCTGGTCCTTAAAGATTTTGGAATATCATAAAGCCCATATCACTAAAAAAAGGCAAGATTAATTAAATGAAAAGTTTTGCAGAAAAAGAATGGTTTTAGAGTTATGGTGCTTGGTGAGGAAAAAAAGGGATTAGTTGTTGCAAGTGCTAAAAGACATTATTAGGTTTGTTTGTAGGCATTGTTAAGACATTTTGGTTAAGAACAGAAGACATAAAAAATGGTTGGACGACTTGGACCTGATCAACTTTTCCAGTAGCTTACAGCTTAATCCTTTCGTCCTAAAATAATAAGCCACGTTTAATAAATGGTCCTTTTTAAGAAACCGAGTTGAAATCCCACAACTATCATCCATTGTCTAGCATAATCCCTTTGTTAAAGGAATTGCTGTTGGTAGTAATACGAACAAGTTCATACTACTTCAGCAAGGGCATAAAGTACTGTAACGGAGGAAGTACTACTTGTAAGTGTTACTGTAAGTTCAAAGAATTATTGGTTCCATTGTTTAGCATCCCATTTCTGCTTTCCACCATATTAACAGCAAATAAGGGATTTTGCTTCATTTTTTCAGCAGTGGTAGCTAAGGCCAAGGAAAGTGCAGGAAAGGAGGTTCGTAGGTTAAAGTGCCGCATGCAGAAGAAAATACAGGACAAACTTAACATAAAAGAGGCTTTATTCTTCCGGCCTCTTTATTCTCTTCTCCCACTTTATTCTTCTTGGGATTTCTACTGTAATTTACCTTGACTTGTTTAATACCAAGTATTGGGTCAAAGTTTCACCTTTATCTATATCTTGTTCTTCACTCATTACTTTCTGGTAATCAATCTATTAACTTTCTCATTTAATTGGCTACTCAGATTAATTTCGTTGTGGCTTTACTGTTAATTTGCGCCAATCTTGTACACTTCTGTCTCCTTTATTTATACGAGTATGACATAGTTATACATAAAGGCCATAGTTATACATAGTATGACATAGTTTTGGAACTTTTCTTGTTTTTCTTATTTGGCATTTTTGACAAATCTAATCGCAAACAATCACTACAGTACATTCAAATATGTTGTCGTGCGTATTAATTTTGCCAAGAGGTAGTGTGCTTTAGAAACGCAAATCTCCATTTCGCTGCTTCAAAGAATGATGAAAGAGAACGACGAAGATAATGAAACAGAAACTACGAAGATAATGTTGCTAAGAGGTAGTTTTTTTACCAATTTACCCTAAGATTCTACCCTTTTTCCACCCTCTTTTTCCCCACCACCCTTATTTAATTAATTTCCCCCCTGCTCACATTTCTGATTTCTCTCTCTCTCTTCATTATCTTACTATCCCTTTCTCTCTCTCTTCATTTTCTTGCTCCGTTTTTCACTTTCTCCTCCAAAAGATCTCTCTGTTCTTTCATATCTGGGAGTGAGATCGCTGCCGCCACCACAACCAAACCTCCGCAGCCGCCACCACCCTCCGTTAAAGTTATAGAACACGGAAATATGGCTTTAGATGGTGAAATTCGACCATAAAAACTCTAGATCTAGAGTTTTTATGGTCGAATTTGACCTCTAAATCCTTAAAATCGTGAGTGATAGTAAGGATCAAGTGTTATTAATTATTTTTTCGTATTTTTTCGTTGAATTTTCTGGGTTTATTTTGCTAGATTTTTTGGTTGATTGCTGTCGAATTTTAGTGGTTTTTGTCGAATTTTCTGGGTGGTTTTTGTCGAATTTTTTAGTTGATTTTCGTCGATTTTTGGCTGAATTATTGGGTTGATTTTTGGGTTAAATTTGGTCGAATTTGGTGGTTGATTTTGGGTTGAATTTGTGAGTATTTATGGGTTGAAATTGTTCGCATTTCTGGGTTGGATTTGGGTTGAATTTTGCTCGATTTTTGGTTGAATTTATTCGATTTTCTGGGTTGAATTTGTTCAAATTGGGTTGAATTTGTTGTTCAATTTTCTGGGTTAAATTTTCTCGGTTTTCTGGGTTTAATTTGGGTTGAACTTGTTCGTATTTCCGGGTTTAATTGGGTTGAATTCTGGGTTTATTTTTTAAAATTTTTTATTCGATTTTCTGGGTTTGATTTTGGTTGAATTTGGGTTGAATTCTCGGTTGATTTTGGTTGAATTTGGGTTGATTGCTATTGAATTTTTTGGGGGTTTTTGGTTGGATTTTCTTGATCTTTTTGTTGATTTTTCTGGTACGAATTTTCTGCAATTTTGTGGTTCGATTTTTCTGGTTCGAATTTAATCCTTTTTTGTTTGTTATTAATAATAAAATTTCTCCCATTTATCTTATTTATTTAATATTTTCTCTCTCCTTACCTTATTTTAAATATATAATCTCTTACACCCAATCATTATTCTTACACCCAATCATTGATCATATCCCAATAACAAACCAAGATTCAGTTTTCTTAAACCACACCCAACATTCTTTAGGGGAAGAAGAAAAGGGAATGGAGGGAGTAGAACCCAAAATTCAATAGTAACCAACAATTTAACTTTAGCCATTATACCAAATTACCCAACACACAAAATATATACTCAACCAGACATTTCCTCCTTCCTATTTTCTCTCCTCATCGCCACCTCTTGTTTGATCACCCTTTCTCTCGCAGCTGAACGCTGCCACCTAAATGACAAAATTGCCCTTCTTGAAATTAAAGCCCATTTAGGTCCAAACACTACTTTTTTCTCCTCATGGAAGCCCGACACCGATTGTTGCAAGAATTGGATCAACGTTGGGTGTCATAACCAAACCAACCGGGTTTACTACCTAACCATTGGTCAGAATAACGAGCTTGTTGGGCAGATTCCTCCTATTTTAGGGCAACTTACGGGTCTTGAAGTCCTTTACTTGAACGATATGCTCGGTTTGACTGGATCTATTCCCTCATCTATTTCAAACCTTGTCAACTTGCAAGAAGTTAATATTTTTCGAACTAACATAACCGGTTCAATCCCACGATTCTTAAGTAAATTAACAATTCTTGACGATTCACCGGTCCAATCCCATCTTCTCTTTCTCGTATCCCCAATCTCCAGCAACTCAACCTATCTAAAAACCGGCTCACTGGTTCAATTCCAGAGAGTTTCGGTTCTTTTAAGAATCTAGCCTTACAAGTGAACGAGAATAACCTCTCCGGTCTAATCCCAAACGCGTTAAGCGAAGCCGGATTCAGTTGGCTAGACCTTTCAATTTTCAAACAACTCGTTCACCGGGGACGCTTCCTTTTTATTTAGAAATAACAAGTTGTTTTTGATATACTTGAAGAACAATGCATTCTCATTTGACTTTTCAAATGTGATATTTAACTCAGGGTTACAAGGCCTTGACGTTAGCCATAACATGATACATGGTTCCCTCCCAAGACAACTCTCTCAGCTACCTTTGCAGGCTTTTAATGTCAGCTACAACCAGCTTTGTGGGTCGGTACCGCCCGGAAAATGGCTCACTCGATTCAGGGCCGACTCTTTCGATCATAACAAGTGTCTTTGTGCAATTCAGCCTAATTGTCAAGATATTCTTTAATTACTTACTAGTATTTCCTTTTGCATTATGGTTATATACCAAGTATTACCTTTGTAATGTGTATAATTTGTCTTTGATATTATATAATCCATTCAAGGGGTGTTTACTCCATAATTTTGGTTTTTCTTCCATTATTTAATACTCATGGCCTAAAATATCATACTTGCATGGTTCAAGATCTTAGCTGTCTTACATTAAATTGTACTACAATACGTGAACAAAAGGTACCAAATCTATACAACAGTAAGAGTTAGAATTTGAAATGGAAACTACTTTCTTTCTTTTAATTTACTAGGATCCAGATGATGTTTTCTCGTTCATAGGAAGAACTCCACTGAATTCTCAACAGTTATATCATCTAACTCATGATGAGCTTGATTATGAGTAACATTGCCATTCATTTGGCACTAAGGGCCTATTTTCAGAATCTGGATTGGCACTTGCTACAGTAACACTTGCTGCATCTAACTACATGCTCTTCATCCTTTCTCTAATATGGAGTAGCATCTAGTGTCCCACTGGTTACTATCCAAAAAACAAGAAACTAACAAAATCAAATTAACCTTCCCAAGAGGAAAAGAGAGTCGGGCAAGAAATAAAAGAACATAAAATAAATTACCTCTAGTACCCGCCTGTCACTTCTTTGGTCCCCAAGAAGTTGTTGGTGATCAAAATTTGGACCTCTATAGATAGCATTACCTGCCCTGCCCTCTCATCATCACTGAATGACGGGGGTAAATTAAAATCTACAAACTCATAATAGTAGATATGATTAATGAATATCACAGCTAAGTCAATATATGCAATCAAAAGAAAAAGATGCACATGTGTATTTGCATGCATTTTCGTGATTCTGGTGAACTGGATAATGTCCAAGAGAAGGATCCTTCCAAGAGGTGACAAATTGACAATGATAAGTTTGAAACAGAAATGGGTTACTCCAGCTCTCGAGAAGTTGGGAAAGACACCAGTCTAGTAATGGTTTTCAAGCTACACCGTACCTTTGAGATCAAGGATCTGACCATACTGGACATACTGAAAGCAACCAACAATTTCAACCAAGAAAACATAATTGGCTATCGAGGCTTTCGTTTGGGTTATAAAGCAACCTTAAACAATGGAGCAAAGCTTGCTATCAAAAATCTTTCAGGAGATATGTGTATGATAGAACGAGAATCCAAAGCAGAGGTGGAAGTTTTATCAAAGGCCCAACACGAAAAAATGGTTTCTCTGCTGGGATATTGTGTCCACGATGGTCTTCGGCTACTGATGTACTCTAACTCTTATATGCATAATGGAAGCCTTGACTACTGGTTGCATGAGAACCCTAATGGCTCATCCCAACTTGATTGGCCGTTGCGGTTGAAAATAGATCTTGGAGCAGGTAGCATGCACCAAATCTATGAACCACACATTGTGCACCGTGATATAAAGTCGAGTAACATTATCCTTAATGAGAACTTTGAAGCACATATTGCTGATTTTGGATTATCCAGGCTCATTCTCCCTTATGCAACTCATGTTACAACCGAGCTTGTTGGAACACGTACTGGGGTACATTCCACCAGAGTATGGGTAGCCACGCTAAGGGGCAACGTATACAGTTTCGGGCTTGTAATTCTTGAACTACTTACAGGAAAGAGGCCTATGGAGGTATCCAAATCAAAGGCATCAAGGAAAATAGTTGTATGGGTGAAGCAATTGAAAAACGAATGAAGAAATATTTGATTTTGTACTGAGAGGCAAAGGATATGAACAAGAGATGTTATAGGTAACACCAACTATCATGAAAGTTGTTGATCAGCTCAAGGATGTAAGATCCTCTCCGCAGACACCTTGGTCCGATTAAGATTGCCCTGTAAAAATGAGATAATAGTCCTTAGTGCATTGTAATCGACCAGAAACTTCGGGTTCTATTACATTTGAGTGTTACGAAAGATTTTTGCTTCACTTGATCGAGATGCATACTGGCTGGTTGTGCCAGAAGCCAGAAATCTCTTGTACAAACTACAAAATCTCTTTCTTGTGATTATAAATTGTATACAATAAGAAACTCTCAGACACATTGTTCAAATCCAGGCTACATTATGTAGAGAAATAAATGAGTTTTTCAGGTAATCCTTAGAAAAGGTTTACTTGTCATTAGTTAATTGCCTAAATATATTTATGCATATATACCTTCACAATATAAGTTTCTCGGGTCAAGATATTTTTTAACAGGAAAATTTTCGATGGAGCCAAAGATTTATTTGTTCTTTTGGCCGTGGGATGTAATTGACTAAATCAAAATGGCACTTATAACCTCTTTGCTTTCTTTTCATGAAGTAGAAGATGGTCCTCCGTTGTCATCCCGTTATCGTTTTTGGGTCAATTGGCCGGAAACAACCTCTTTGCAATTGCAGGGGTAAGGTTGGGTACGTCCGAACCCCCCTAATTACCCCGCTTCTTGCGGGAGCCTCTACGGGGAAATGGGCTAATGATAATGATAATGATAATGATGAAAATAAAATGAAAGTATCCCCACATGATACATCTTAGAAAGTTTTAAGCAGATTATAAGGATTGAATCACAGAAAATTTTGAGCAGATTATAAGAAAGCAGAATTACATGCTTCAAGTTTGAGTACGCTCTGCTGGACCAAAAACGGCAAAATCTCACACAATCAACAGAGCATGCTACCTTTCTCTTTTCACGTGTAAACTACTGAAATATCTTCTGTCAACTGGATAAGTAGCTGAAACAGCTTGAACCAAAAATAGAACTGAGTATAAACTTTAGAACTTTAGGAGCACAAACAATTTTAAAAAGTTCTATGAAGCTCCAATATTCAAGCTAAGAGAGCATATCCATATTTTGGTTGTTTCCTATAGTGCAGGTAGACTATGCCATAAATGTCGGCAACGATGAGCATCAAAGCCAGTTATCCCTCTGACTTGGAGAACTATACCGAAAGAATCAACCTAACTGTAACCAAGGCCAAAGTGAAATCAGAGGCAGAGATTTGAACCCAGAGTCAAAGATACTGGATACCCCTTACAAAACCTTAAAAGCATTTGCCTTTTGAATTTCACCGAGATTCATATCATGCAAGGCCTGTCAAACTGGATAATGAGCTTATTTAAAATTTACTTAAAAGAACTTTGGATAAAAACCTTAAGACTCAAAGTATTTCAAGTTGAGAGGAACTAAAAAGAGAATACTTGAAGTGAAAGTTCAGGAAAAGGCAAGATACCATGGACCTTCAGATTAAGATTAAAAGAGATGCTATACCAAAAGGATAGCATTTCAAAATATTTGGAAAAGTCATTCAAGGTAATGACAAGATTGATAAAGGCATTGTTACATATCCATGTTGGGTGCTTAGAAGTTATGTAAAAGGATAGACCTCCATCATATTACATGATTGGTTTTTACTGTTGTCTCATTCCCTTATCTCCAATCAGAGGTCTCATTCTGTTCTCTCCCTCCCCCCCCCCCCCCCCCCCCCCTCTTTCTTTATGTGTATGTATGTTTTACTATGTTCATATAAGAACACAACCCCCTGTACTTGTATATCTGTGTGTTCGCTAAATGTAACTTTTTCACTGATGTAACTTCTCATCTCTGGCCTAGGTAGCAATTATCTAACAATAGGTAGCAATTATCTCTAAATTTAGCAAGTATAGATAATTGCTACCTATTGTTAGATGTTCGGTTCAACTCGGTCCCATTACCCGTTCGAATTCTCACTTAGGTCAATCCGGTTCAGCTTTACAAGGGGAAGGGATAAGGGGAATCGAACTTGTGACCTCAAAGTCACAAGGAGAAACTCCAACGAACTACATGCACCAAGTACAACTTGTATACTTCTATGTGTGAAATTGATAATAATTAAAAGAAATATTAGAAACAGATCTAGAAAATTCGTCCCTAAACTAAGGACGAATTTAAGATTTCGTCTCTAAATTCGAGACGAATTTAAAATTCCGTCTCTAATTTAAAGAAATTGCTAAAACTTATTAGGGACGGATTATAAAATTGCGTTTCTAATTTAGATCTAACTTTATACGAAGAGTCTAGGAAAAATTGCTCGTGGACTTTACGTTTCGAAATTGCTAAAACACATTAGGGTCGGATTTTGAAATTCGTCCCTAACTTAGAGACGGATTTTGAAATTAGTCCCTAACTTAGAGACAGATTTTGAAATCCGTCCCTAACTTAGAGACGGATTTATAAATCCCTCGATAAAAATAGCGACAGATTTAGAATATCCGTCTCTAAATAAATTTAGAGACGGATGATGAGTATTTCGTCTCTATATTCGAAACGGTTATAAACCCGTCGCTATAAATCCGTCTCTATACGAGGTTTTTTTTGTAGTGATTTGCCTGTTTCTTCTTCTCAAGATACTGACCTTGAAATCTTAAAAGCAATTGAAAATCATGAAAGTAGAACGCCTACAATTGAGGAGACATAAAAAGTTAACCTTTCTGACAATAGTGCTCCAAAAGTAGTATAGATAGGTTTAACTCTAGCTTAGGAAGATCGGGCTAATCAAATCAAGCTACTCACCGAGTACATAGACGTCTTCGTATGGTCCTATCATTTTACGCCAAGGGTTGAACCAATCATCGGGTATCATACAATTCCCCTAATTCTAGGTTCAAATCCAATCAAGCAGAAACTTCGTCTAATGAAACCGAATGTTTCTCTCAAGATTAGAGAGGAAGTCTCCAAGCAGTTGGAGGCCGATTTAGCAGAGAAGCCAAGTACCTGGACTGGATTTCCAATGTCGTTGAAATCCCTAGGAAAGATGCTAAATTGCGAATATGCGTTGACTACAGACATCATAATAGGGCTAATCCTAAACCCTTAAGATGGATTTCCACTTTCACACGTCGATAAAACTTCAAATCATGTGTTACTCTCATTCATGGACGGGTATGCAGGCTACAACCAATTCCCATGGGAGACACAAACATGGATAAAACAACCTTCATCGGTTAGTAGGGTACGTATTACTACACAACTATGCCGTTCAGACTAAAGAACGTTGGGGCTATCCATCACAGGACAGCCACAACCATCATGAGCGGCATGATCCACAAGCAAATCGAAGTGTATGTGGATAATATGATGGTTAAATCCAGCGATCGCCAAGTACTCACTAGCCTCCACGCTTGCCGGCCCAAAAGTGCAAAGTACACAAATAGTGAACGCAGCAACAAGAAAAGAATTAAACTACCATGTCTGAACATTGATAACCGAATTTTAACTCATTAGTTAGAATTTCGACAGTTATTACCAATAAGGGCTACAAACATAAACATAAATATAAACACGACCCATTACTCGAACTTCCATTTGCCACGAGTTGACCCGATTACTTGCAAGCGGGTAAAGGAACACCACAAAGACATTTGTTGTGGGAAAAGAGGGCAGAGCTGAACATCTTTAACCGTCGGCCAGTAGGGATCTTACCACATAAATTGTTATAGCTCACATCAATAGACTGCAACGACAATTGGCCGAGCTGTTTTGGAAGGGATCCATATATCTTGTTGTGGGCAATATTAAGACCAACTAGACCTTGGGGCAAGTCCACATTGCTAAAATCAAACTTGAACTTATTATTGCTTAATGAAATATTATAGAGAAAATCACTCCCAAACAAGAAAGATGCGTCTCCTGAGAGATGGTTGTTCGACAGGTCTAGTGTTTGGATCTTTGCCGCACCCAATGCTTTCGGAATCGGACCGGATAATTGGTTATCGTATAGTTTGAGACTAGTGAGATTAGATTTGAATGATCCAAAGGTCGCTGGAACTGGACCAGTTAGATTGTTCCTGAATGTAGTGTACACCAAGGGTAGTATGAGTATGAGTATGGTACTGTAAATAATTCTTGGAGAATTTTAAATGACAACATTAATATATTTGTTCTAGGTACTTGTGTAGCACAAGCACTTACTTTTAGTTGCAAAGTTTATACTTTTGGGACGTTTATTTTTTATTGCAACCTTATTATTGTTGACAACTTTACCCATTCTTATTTACCAAACTTACATCACCCATATTCAATAACCCTTATTTATACTTGTCCACTAGCGTTGAAAAATTTAAGTTGAAAACTAAAGGTTACAAGTAAAAGAAATCATAGGAATCACTTTTTACTTGTACTGTCTGGCCCGACTCTAAGGCAGGGTATTTTTAATAATTGGGTATTTTTTTTAATACAGTTAAAGAAAAATGTGTCAAAATTTTTTAGGGGGTGAGGGGTGTTGAATTTTTCTTTAACTATATTAAAAAAATACCCCATTAATTTTAAAAATCGTAGGAATCACTGTTTACTTGTACACTCTGTGCCGGCAAAAGCCGAGCAAATATTTCAGGATGAATGGGGTAATAAATATTTAAAAGTAAGAAAGACAAGGAATAAATGATAAAGATCCTTTAAAACAAGGAATAAACGATAAAATATTATAAGTAAAGTATTTGGTGTAAGAAAAATATAATAATGTGATGGGAAATGTTTTCATAAATAGAAAAATGTATCAATCATTACAATACGACCAATAGAGAAAAGTGCATCAATTATTTATATACGGAGAAAGTAATTATAGGTGGGGGCACCTTTGTACTTTAAAAACTCGACGGTCTTTTACTCTTCTATTTATTTTCGGGGTGATAAATATCGCAAGTTAAATGTTGTCGCAATCTTACATTTTGGAGTTTAATTAATACATATAAACATCACGTAGGCAATGCATAATCATAATATTTTTACTGTGAAAATATGTAAATAACGTAGTCAATATAAAAAAGTAAACAAATTAGAAAATATTAATATTTTCCTAACTTTTTTTAAAACATGTATAATAGATTGTATAAGTTAAATATTTTAGTTTCCAATTTAAATCATGACACATAAACATGTCATGTCATCATTATGACACCGCTTAAATATATCATGTTGCGACTTTTATCATTTTCGTTACTTATGAAAGAAATTGAAAAGTTTGGCAAAAAAAAATTACTAGAATTGAAAAAAGAAGGTACCCGGAGAGCTCGAGATAAACGAGCTTTGAAGGGAGGGACAAAGACGAGGGAATGGAGCCAGAGAACTTGTTAGAGACCAGAAAAAGTTGCTGTAGGCTTTTAAGATGTCCAAATACATCAGGAATTGGTCCATCCATGTTATTGGAGGTGATCTCAAATATTTGTAGCCTGGTGAGCTTGGCGATGGTGGAAGGAATAGACCCGGTCAAGTTAGGAAGGTTCCACAACCTTAAAGCTTGTAGGTAACGCAGGTCACCAACGGCGGGTGAAAGCCGCCCAACAACGTCATCTGCGTCATTAATTATAAACATGACCACCCGACCGTTTTCGTCACAAACGGTGTTAGACCAGAAGCAGCAGTCAGTTTCCGGGTTCCAATTGGAAAAGGTAGAAGCGTTGTTATTATTCATATCAGCTTTAATTTCTAGAAGGGCTTTCTTGTCTTTTGGGTGGCATACAAATGAGCATTCTGAATTCACCAAAAAAAAAAAACAAATGAGCATTCTGAGATGTGGAAGGATAAGAGAAGACTCACAAGTAGCACAACTATAGACATTTCTTGAGCTCTTTTCATATTTGGCTTTCATTATTAGGATCTATCCAATGTGTCTGTTTATATGCAATTTTTCCTAAATCATGGTCAACAATAGTACACAGCCAGGCAACAATATACACAAGGAAACATATACTTCCTACATTATGCAATTGTATTCATATATGACATCACTATTACGTGGATGTCAATCAGCCAATTAGTAACTAATGCTAAACTCATGTTAAAATTAATTAAATTAAGGTAAATTTGTCAAAAAATAACTTACAAAATTGACATTTTGTAAAAAACTACCATATTAAAGGTATGTTGTAATTATCTATCTTTTAAAAAAATATTTGTTGTAACGTACTACATTTTCTTGGATTATAACATTGATTCAAGCTAGATTCCGCGTTTGACTCTACTAATTGTATCTCACGTAAAATCAATCACGGAATTTTCATTAAAAAGTTCATAATTCGGAAAAAGTAATATCTTTCAACATAATTTTTTTTCAAACGGCGGCCAGTGGGGATGATACCACATAGTTGGTTATGGCTTACATCAATTGACTCCAACGGGAGTTGACCCAGTCGTTTCGGAAGTGATCCATGTATCATATTGTGAGATATGTCAAGATCCCTTAGACCTTGGGGTAAGTCCACATTACTAAAATCAAACTTAAATTTGTTGTTTCTTAGCGAGATTTCTGTGATTAGTTTATCTTTTCCAAATAGGAAAGACGCATCTCCTGTGAGCTGGTTCTTCTCCACATCTAGCCTTCTTATATTTGCCCTACCCAATGACTTTGGAATTGGACCGGACAACTTATTGTCAAATAGTTGGAGACCTATTAATGACTTGAATGACCCAAAGCTCGCTGGAATTGAGCCTGTTAACTTGTTCCTGAAAACATTTGAAAACAAAATGTAAAAGAGGAAATAAGTTGCGTTAGTCAACACCTATATCCAGGTGTACCCCGAAGAGTACCAAAGAATTGACAACAATAATAAGGTGGTAATGATAAAAACAACTGAGTTTGATAACGTACGCAAAGAGATCGAGTTCAACGAGCTTGGGAAGGAGGGACAAAGATGAAGGGATAGAGCCAGAGAACTTGTTAGAGCAGAGAGTAATTTGCTCAAGGTTTTTAAGATATCCAATAGAATGAGGGATTGGCCCATACATGTTGTTAGAGTTGAATTCCAACACTTGGAGCTTAGTTAGGTTGGCAATTGTGGGTGGAATTGGCCCCGTCAAGTTAGGGAGGTACAAAAACCTTAGGGATATTAAGTAGGGTAAGTAGCCAACAGCATGTGGAAGCCGCCCAACAACGTCGTCAGCATTGTTCACCACAAGAAAGTTCACCCGACCATGGTCGTTACACCCGACGTTAAACCACCTACAGCAGTCGGTTTTTGGGTCCCAATCGGAGAAGGGAGATGCATTGTTACCCAAACCAGCTTTAATTTGTAGAAGGGCTTTTTTATCATATGGATGACATACATTTGTGCATTCTGAGAGATTGAGGAAGGATAAGAAGAGGAAAGTCACTAGTAGCACAACTAAAGACATTTTTTGAGTTAAGATTTATGCAATGCGTTTATTTATGCACTTATATGGTCACTTGATGTATACAGAGTAGAGACCACAATAAAAGAATCCAAAGGCAAAATTGTTAAAAGTAGTGCATGTGATCAATTTGCACCACTAGTTAAGACCATTGAGGTCCCAATCATTATTGAGGTCTTATTGAGGGCGACATTTGGTTTGGGTCGACAGTAACTAAGCAAAAGAGTAAAGAAAGCAAGAAAAGAGAGATGAAACAAGGAGTTGTGACATGGAAAACCCATGAATAGGGAGAAAAACCGCAGGTGGCAATGAGGCCACCAATCCACTATAATCCCTGAGAATAATCTAAGTGAAAAGAACAAGTGTTTGCGATAATAAGAGTACAATTATTGTTAATAATTGCTAGCTAGAATGTTAGAAAGAGGAAAAGTGCTTGAATTCTTGAGAGAACTTGTGTTTGATGCAGCGCCAATTGGGGCCTTTTATAGTATTAGGGAAACGGTTCTGTTCGTTGGGAGTATCCCGAGGAAATAGGAGTCGATTGAGGAGTTAACTCCTCCACGTCTCCCGCTTGTATCTTGTGGTTTACTTAGTCGCTTGTTACCGCTTTGATCCGATTAACCCTTTGGGCGGCGCTGTGGTTTGGACTTTGGCCCATGCTCCTGACCTACTTCCTGTCGTATGCTCTCCATCATCGGTCGCTTTTATCTACTCACGACCATTCCAGGCTACACGTCGAGACATGTAGACACAACAATACCTGGCAACACAACATGATCGTACGACGAGCAATTAAGACGTCAGTGCAAAAAGAGGGATAATAATTTGCCCCCAATCGTGATTTTGCGGAAACAAGTAGAGCACAGTTACAATTTCAAAATTTAAAAGGAAAACCGTCCAACTGCTTGGAGTTTGGTAACTGCAATAATTAAACGCAATAAATAGCAAAAGAGAGACATGAAATATTTCCACAAAAGCACTCGAAACACTAGTAGAAAATTGTTCATTTGCGTCACTAGATTTGCGTCGCACTTATAAACACGTGACACAATTTTTAAATAGCTTTAATTTTTGTTGCAGTTTAAGTTTGATCGACACAAATGACTGTTTGTCTTGAAGAATAAGTCATTTGTGTCGCAGATTTATAAAAATGAGACACAATAGTATTTAAATTTGTGTCGCGGTTTTATAAATCACCGACGCAAATGACTGCTCCAATATCATAAAGTATATTGCGTTGCAGTTTTTTAATTGTGCGACTCAATTGACACCATTTCTTAAACTTAATTAATTTCCTCCCCCAAGGAGGGTGTCTTCTATCGTCGCCTCCCTCTATACATCGCTTTCTCTCTAATCCTCTTTTTTCCACATCTCCACTCTATCCCTCTTCTAATCGAAGGCTCCAACACCTTTTTCTCTCTCTCTCTCCTCCAATACTTTCATCAATGAAAATCCAAGTTGTCCGACGCAGCGAAGAAGGCAACATCTAGAAACGGTAAGAACGATTTGCAATTTCGGTGAAGGAAGGGGAAATAAGCCGAGCGTGTTGGTTCTAGATCTCCAGTTAACCTTGTCGCCTTGTTACTGAGATATTTTCTCTCTCCTACCTTAATTTCGAACTTTATCTGATTTTGGCCCTTTCTTATATTACATATATTGATTTTAGTGAATCTAGGGTTTTAGCTGTTTTGTTATGGTTTTGTTTAAAGTTTGATTAATACTGGTTGATTTAAAATTGTTTGAGTTTGAGATTTTGAATCCCTTGTTTATGTTCAATCTAGTTTCAGCCAATCTACCACTTCAGTTGCGATCTTAAAATCAGAATTAGAATAATTATAGTTTTTAGTTTTCTCTTCCCTCGATTCTATTAATTTTTTCTCCTGTTCACGTTAATTTTATTTTGTTTCAAGGTCACCTCTTTTATATTTTTAGCTTTTGAATGTTTGTGTTATTCTTGTGAAATTATTGTTTTTGTTGGTACTTTTTTTGGGATTTGTTTTGCGTTTTTTGGGAGATATTGAACCGCTACTTGAGCCTCTGTGTTTCTATGTTTATTTTTTCATTGAGTATGATATTGATTGTTTCTAAATGTTTTCTTCTGGAAATGAAACGTTCTGCTTTTTTGTTGTTAATTAGTTTGTTGTTATGTAATTTGGAGTTGATTTTCATATCCTTTCAGTAGCTTGTGTAGAAACGAGATGGGGTCAATTCATACCCAGACCAAAAACCAACGGTAAGCCTTGTTTTGGACGTGGTAAAACCTGTAGTCTGTGCAAAACTGAAAGAATTTGGGCATAACGGTATGATATCTTGACAGGTGATTTTATGCCCATATAAAAAGATAATCCTTTGTTGGTTTTATGGCCCAGGGGTGGTGCTTCAGAAGGAAATTTGTCCTTCACCCAAAGGGCATTAAGTCTAATACCAAGGTTTAGATTAATTACGAACAATTAATTCAGTGAGATCAAGTGATCGGAACAGCCAGCTGGAGCAATGCTTCCGATCAGTGAGTTCTGATCTATATTAGACTCATAGCTTACTCTTGACTGAACCTATAAGGTCACACCAATGACATGTAACAGATCACCGGATTAAATGAATCGGAAATTCATTTATTAGCTTTTCGGGAATTAGTTCAGAAAAACATAATATACGATACGACCTTGCATCGGAATCGTATATCGTATCGCGAATATTCGTAAGCTAGGCGAAACGAATAATCGTATCGTACGATGGTGATTCGTCGTATACGATACGATAAATAATAGTCGTAAGGCGTTAGTCGGAATTACGAGCCGCAACGGAGTTGCCGGCCCATCGAGCTAAGCGCGCATGCGAGCAAGGCCCAACGAGCCAGCAAGCTTGCGCGCGGCAAAGCAAGCCAACCCGCGGCACGAGTTTGCGCGCACAAGGGACTGCAGTGCAGCGAGCATAGCAAGCGAGGCCCACAGCCCATCGCCGTTGCTCGGCTGTTGTGGGCTTCGGCCTGCTGCTGGGCTTGCGTGGCTGTGAGGCTTCGACGAGTGTGAGTGCGTGGCCGGTCAAGGCCTTGTGCTTTGGCCGGTTACACATAATATAAGCTAGGTTATATTCCACTCTCTCAAGTGAGTTTTTCCAACCCTAAACCTAATTCAGAAATTTACGTAGTTTCAGTTTTGCTCTCTACACAAAACGGCTCTTCCCAAAAAGCAAACACTCTTGAATATTGTCTAAGCTACGATTATCAAGACGGATCTGAACGTGTCGGTGAACCAAATAGAGGAACGACAATTGGAGTTCTTTGTTTGTGTTCGTTGATACTAAACTCGGGAAAACACGCTTCGAATGTAAGTTTTCTTAATCTGTGGGAAAATTTGTCAGAAAAGACCTTTTAAAACACAAAAATTGTGACAAAGGACCTTTTAAAAAAAAAGTTGTGACATAGGACCTAAAATCAAGTTTTTGTTGTGAATTGGGACCAACATCCATTTTCCGGTGGTCAACTCAATTTTCCGGCGTTGACCCGCGCGTGCGTGGCACGTGACTTTAAAAATGATTTTTTTTCCAGATTTTCCTCCACTTTTCCAATTTTCCCGCCATTAACTACCTAAAAAAACCGCTCGTCTTCATACACAATTACACACTAGTCAAGTAGTTACCCATTTCTATCACATTCTCTATTCAAAGGAAATTGCAGAGACCACATTAAATTGGTTAATTAATCAAGAACGAAATTGGTTTCCTGGTCTACTGATTCTCCAATCTGAATCATATGATGGAATCTCATTTACCCTTAAACCAGTCAAAGGATGCTTGCTCACTTGTAAGTTGTAACCCAATACAAGTATGCTTTTTTAGTCCCCATTTCATGATGTCTTCATCCTCATAAACACCGGCCTGCTCAAACAAAAACTTATAAGATCTCAAGTTCAAAGAGCCGATATTAAGCAACATTCGGTGTATCAGGTTAAATACCTGCGGTCTGCTTTCTTTCAAGTCATTTAAGATATACTGATATACTTAAGGATGCTGATAAAAGGAGATACGCCAATGCCAAATCCTAACTTTCAAGATGATCAAATTGGATATGAACCCTAACTTCCAAGATGAAGAAATTGGACGAATTGGAGCAAACAAATTGGGGATTTTACTCTTACCAAGTACGAATAGCAACGAATTGAAAGGGGGAAGCAGTGTTTTTTTAAGCAACATACCACGAAATCACGAATTGATAAACCTTAGCAAGAAGATAAAGAACCATTCAACAGAGAAATTAGGGAGAGAGAGGTTTTTTTTAAGGCTTTTTTTAAGGTAGTTAGGGAGAGAAACCAGAGGGAAAATCTGGGGAAAAAAAAAAAAAACTCATTTTTTTAAAGTCACGTGCCACGCATGCACGGGTCAACGCCGGAGAAACTTAGTTGACCATTGGAAAATGAGTGTTGGTCCCAATTCACAACAAAAAATCGATTTTAGGTCATATGTCACAACTTTTTTTTTAAAAGGTCCTTTGTCACAATTTTTGTGTTTTAAAAGGTCATTTCTGACCAATTTTCCTAATCTGTGCTTTATACATGTTTCCTGGCTTTGGGGATGTTCTGCACATGTTATATGTTTTTAACTGTATTCCCCTACAGTGGTATCATGAGCCTTATGTATTTAAAGCATTTTTAGCATGATTATATGTTTTTGTATGTTGGCGAATTTTCTTATATTTTTCGTAAATTTTTCGAATGTTCACTAGAGGAAAAATCCTTATAGGTGGCTCATCAAAAGTTGCCCTTATACAACAAGAGCCACCTTTGAGAAAAAAAAAATTAATTTTCTTTTTTTTAAAAAACCAAAATTTGGAAATCAGTTTCACAAGCGCAGCTTTAACGTAATCAAACACAAACTCTCATTTTGTCATTTTCCGTATTCAGCTCGGGCTAAATGTTGCCTCTCCTCCACCTCCGACGGTGAGCCCGAGCAGGAGCAAAAGCCGTAATCCGGCGACCGGCGGCAAGGTAGTGTCTCATCTCTTTCTTCTCTCTTACACACGTACCTCACTTGCACCTATCCATCTTCCTTTTTCTTATAATTTCCTGATTCCTCTGCAATTGTTTTGTTAATCGCAATTCAATTGCATAAACCTAATTTTGCAATTGCAGTTTTTTTGATTTCCTTCAACAAAACAATATGGGTTTTCTTATTGCTCAATTTTATGATCTGGGTACCTTTTGCTTTTGAGAAAACCTGTCTTATTATTCTTTTTATGTGGCTCAATAATGTTTCAAAGGCTTATTTGAGGAATTTGAGGGATTTTTTCTGTGAAATTATTGTCATCTCCCTGCTCCTTCTCGTACCGGCGAGCTCTCATCTCCCTCCTCCTTCTCCACCGGCGACCTCTCATCTCTTGGAGTCAATGGAGGTTTTTCCAAGCAACTGGACATTGTTCTTGAGATTTAAATTTCCACCGAATTCTGGTATAATTCTCTTGTTCTTAATCCTTGTTTGGTGTGGATTGTTCTTCGGATGTTGCAATGTGGTATTTGTTGGTATTTGTAGAAATTTGCAAATGTAGAAATTCTGATAATTATTGCCATTTTTGTTGGGGTTTGTTTTTGAATGGTTTAGACGATTCATGGTGATCCGAATTCGAGAATTTGCAAATAAAATGAACAGGGTTCTCTTTGGTTTCATATGTTGGGCTGTGCATCGTAAAGGCCGATAAGTAGCTCCTTGGTTTTATATGTTTTCTGCTTTGTATTTAAATTGTGTTTTTGAGGAGATACTCATATACCTTGTTGCTCTCGACTTCAGAGACCTGTTCAGGTCCTTAACATTATTGTCAAACAGTTGACCTGTATGTCCTTTCTACTTCTTGTCTATCTTTCCTTTTCCTCTCTGTTGCTTTGACATTGCCACCTGTGTCCCGGTAACAATTTTGCAGCTTACTGTACTGACGATACTGTTCCATTCAAAATTTGCTACAAATATTTGCAAGCTGGTTAAAAGTCCACTTAATGTTTTGTACTTTCAGGGAAAAGAATTTGGAAACCAGGGATTTCCTTGAAGCAGCCAAGGAGTGTGTCAGCATTTGCCATTCGAAAGGAGTTCCTATCTTGAAAAATAACAGAGTTGATGTAGCTCTGGCTTCTGATGCGGATGGCGTGCATGTTGGCCAGTCTGACATGCCAGTATCTCTTGTACGTTCACTGTCAAATTAAAGTTTTACTTCCCTATTGTGTTGTGTTTGTTTGATCCTTTGTCTGTTTAATTTCAATTTTCTCAATTGTCCAACCAATTTCTGATCAAATTTCAATATGGTTCACATGTTGGAGAGATACAAGTGGATTTGGCTAAATTAATAGATTAGCATCATGTATGGATACAGGATTGTAGAAGGTCTAGACATGTGCAAAGGTTAATTATAACCAATGAAGACTTTTAGACCGGTTGCTAATTCATTTTCAGTTCATTAATAATTTGGATTCAGTAATTCATCTAATATAATCAGATCTGCCTCTCTCAGTTTTAATAGAGCTTCTTAATACTCGTGGATACCTACAACTTTGAGGACCTTGTTTGCCGCATATCTCATTGAAGGAAATAATGCCCTTGGTCCAAGTATGCATTCTATGTTAAGTCTAATAAATGCGGTTCAGTATTAATTAACAAGTTAATAATTCAGTGAGATCAAGTGAGCTGAATGCCTAGCTAGAGGCCGCTTCAGTTCAAGTGGAATTAATGATATTAATCCACAGCTTACTCTTGACTGAACCCGTAGGGTCACACAAATAGTACGTAAACGGATCAAGTATTTAATGGCATTAGATACTCCATCTATGGATATTCGGAATCGACGGATCTTGGTTTCAGTGGAAGCTGAGATCGTCACAGGCAAGAAATGAATACTCCGGAAACGATGATATTGCCGGAAACGGAAATATGGATCGTATCGGAAATATAAATATTATCCAAGTCGTAGATGTTGCCGGAAACGGAAACATGGTACGTATCGGAAAATATTATCGGAAATGGAAATATTGCCAGAATCGGAAATATTGCCGGAAACGGAAATATTGTCAGAATCGGAAATATTATCGGAATCGGAAAATAATTCCGGAAACGGAAATATTAAATATTTGTTCGAAACGGAAATTGATTCCGGAATCGGAAATATTAAATATTGTTCGTATCGGAAATGAATTCCGGAATCGGGAATTTAATCGGAAGCGTATCGTACGAATTAGCATCGGACGAGGCCCGCTAGACGAAGGCCCAGCACGAAGCCAGGTCGTCGCCCAGCGAGCCAACGCACACCAGCGCACGCCAAGCCTCGACCAGGCCCAGCGCAAGGCCAGGCCCAGCCAAGGCCTTGGGCGCGCGCGCGGAGCGCAGCAATGGGCCGAGCGCTGTGCGACTAGCGTGGGGCCGCAAGGCTTGCGCGGGTGTACGGTGCTCGTGCATTGCTTGTGCGGGAATCCTGAAGCAATCAGGATTCGAAGTGTGATTAAATCCTAAAACTATTAGATAATGATTATTTAATTAGAGTCCTAGTAGGGTTATAATTAAATAAATTAGTATCCTAATAGGATTCCAAAACCCTTTCCATAACTCTATAAATAAGTGCCTAGGGTCACATATTTTCGTAGATTATTCAAGTATTCAAAGTGAGTTTTTGAGAGAAAATTCAGACACATTTCTTACCTAAGAGTGCCGAAAATCTTTAGTACCTTAAGGGCGATTCTAGTTGGTCAATCTTAAGGCGGATCCGGACGTGCTGTGGACTATCTACGGAGGGACGACACTTGGAGTCCTAAAGACTTGTTCTTGTTCGGTTCGGGCGCAGCTAGGGAAGGCACGCAACAAAGAGTATGCATCTAAACTATGCTATATGATTATGTGTAAATAATATGTATTCCTGGCTAAATGGTTTTTCCGCATGATTTATGAATTGTCATATGTATCATAACCTAACACTCATATAGATGATACATCATACATACTGTTGTTTATCTTCCATCTGTGCTCTTTGTATCTATTGTTTGTATGTGGTCAATAAAGTGACATTATTATCCTTAATATCCTAAATTGTTGACTGTCTGAGCGGTTGATTACCCGTTGCTGAGTTGTCAATAGAGGAAGTCAACTGAAAAGTTCTAGGAATATACTATCAGATATGTGTCCTAAAATCCATGTGCTTCTCTTTTTATACCTGTTATCTAATCTGCCTACAGTTTCATACTCTAATTGGTACCTGTGAAGAACTTTAAAATTGGTATTTTGGTTGAAAAATACTAATATATGAAATCTATTCAGGTGATCGACTTGCATATTTCGTTGGTGCAAATTTCACGCCTCATGTGATCACTGTAAATGCAGGGGAGGTATGTTTTAATACGCCCAGTTAAATTTTCTTGTTAATTAATGTTTAATTATTTTGGTTAATTTGTGAATTTGAGTATCTTTTTGCCCAATTGTTTGAATTGTTAATGATGATTTTTATTTCAAATTCCTAATGTATGATAAGATTATGTCAAATCTTGACTATCCAAAATTTATGAGACTATAGTCAGACTTTGAATTATTGCCGTTTGTTCTTGATTAAGCTACACATTTTGGCTTGCAAATGTTAATTAGATATTTGTTTCTTTTATGGGAAATGTTTGTTTGCAGTTGTATGAATTCAGATAGATGTTTGTATCTGTCTTCTTTACTTACTGGTCAGCTTAGAGTCATTGATATAGTTTCAGTGAGTGTCTTAGCACTTACATACGTGAATCTGTTCGCTCTAAATGCTGATGCATTTAGTTTCATTGGTATAATTTATCGTTGTTGGTGATCCATAGTGTCTGTAATTGGTGAGCCATAGAATTTAATTTGTTCTTTCCTTATAATTTATCGAGTATGTTTTGTGATTTTTTGAACTTTAAATTGTGGATTGGAAGTTGAATTCGGGCTTTGAATTTGATGTGTTATTGAATCTTATTATTGATACCTTGGGGTTTTTTAGTGCATAATTCATAATTACAAATGACAAAAAGTAAAATAATTTCATGTTTCATGAACTAATGTGATGCAGTGGATACATGGCACCTGAATACGTAACAGCGGGACATATTTCAGTGAAGTCTGATATTTTCAGCTACGGTGTCATGCTTTTATAGATTGTGAGTGGTTTGAGGAATAGTTACTCAGATCCAGATATCAGTCAGGACGAGAATCTTCTACATTATGTAAGTTGAAATCTTATGTTGATCCACTTTTCCTCTTGTACTACGTAGCTTTGCTGTTATGTTTAGCTCCATTTCCTGAAGTTGTTCAATTCTCCTCTGGCATTAAACCTTAACCCGATGTTCGTTGTCACTTAATTATATACAACTCCTTAATTATTCGAGTATGTATGTTACCTATTTCAGTACTGCGTGCATCAGAATTCTCCATGCTACCCATACTTTGCTACAAAGTATAATAGAATAGAATAGTACCCAATCATGATTAAGTTAAGAAAGAAGTGCAACCAGAAAACAGCAAAATTGCAAGTCATACATGCATGTTTCAAATGCCAAGGATAATATATAGGTGTCATATATTACTAACAAAACAAAATCAAAATTCATATGTGACCATAAACATCACCAAATACCAGTAGTATTAATACTACTTCTGCTAATGCTACTGTGGATAATGCTCTCGATCTCCCTGTCACTCTATTTCATGGTATTAAATAATTAGGGTCAAATTGGAATATTTTGATGATTATTGGAATTAATATAGAATTAATTCTGGGGCCTATGAATATTTGATATCAAGCCTCAACTCCCAAGTACCATAACCAAGTTTAAAGTAATCAGGTGATGGAATCTGTTGGATATCTAGCAAGCGGATTATAACGGCTGTTATTGCATTTGCTGTGTCATGCCACCTTTTGGTTATTTATTACTTGCCAGTTGCCACGTAACTGTCGTCTGACTAGAACAGGTGTTTTGCATCCACGATCCCTGCTTGAAAAGACTTATGATCTTTTCATACTAGGTATAATAGTGTGATCATGTCCTGATTGTTTCGCTGTGGTCGTGGGACTTTTTTGTTTATGTATGCCTTGTCTGATGCAGCTGCTCGATTTGTGACTGTCCATTTATATCAATTTAGTTATAATTGGATAATTATTTGTGAGGTGTTTTCCATGCCGGATTCAGTTTTCAGCTCTCCTAATTACATGCCTTTTCCCTGCAGCAATCAGGTTTTGACGTCTTCGCGAGCAGATAGTAGCCGAAACAATCCCATTGGCTACTGCACAGCTGCACTGTCTACCCTCAATTCTTATTGGTCAGTTTCCTTAACAGTTTAGGACCTTACAGAAAAAAGAAGGCCATGGTAAGACTGTAAATACAAGCCAATTTTTGGCTATTTTTGTAATTCATTTCCTATAACTAGTTATTCTTGCTGCTACACCAGGATTGAATAAAATCAGCAGCTCAATTTTTTTAGAATATCCAAAGTCATTTGCGTCGCACATTACCTTAATCTTATGACTAATCATATGACTAATCATATAAATCATGATTAGGCATGCATAACGAACTTGAAATGAGTCTTATAATCATATGACTAATCATATAAATCATGAAAACGTTTAGAATATGGAAATAGGTTCGTTTGTTGGTAATTGGGATCGAAAATGCCATTTATGGCCATAAATGACCTATATCGACTCAAATGACCCTTAGGCGTGCATAACGAACTTGAAATGAGTCTTATAATTATATAACTAATCATATAAATCATGAAAAAGGTTTAGAATGTGGATATAAGTTCGTTTGTTGGTAGTTGGGATCGAAAATGCCATTTTTGGCCATAAATGACCTATATCGACCCAAATGACCCTTAGCCGTGCATAACGAACTTGAAATGAATCTTATAATCATATGATTAATCATATAAATAATGAAAAACGTTTAGAATATGGAAATAGGTTCGTTTGTTGGTAGTTGGGTTCGAAAATGCCATTTTTGGCCGTAAATGAACTATATCGACCTAAATGACCCATAGGCGTGCATAACGAACTTAAAATGAGTCTTATAAACATATAACTAATCATATGAATCATGAAAAATGTTTAGAATATGGAAATAGGTTCGTTTGTTGGTAGTTGGGATTGAAAATGTCATTTTTGGCCATAAATGACATATATCGACCCAAATGACTCTTAGGCGTGCATAACGAACTTGAAATGAGTCTTATAAACATATAACTAATCATATGAATCATGAAAAATGGTTAGAATGTGGAAAGTGGTTCGTTTGTTGGTAGTTGGGATCGAAAATTTCATTTTTGGCCATAAATGACCTATAACGACCCAAAAGACCCATAGGCGTGCACAACGAACTTAAAATGAGTCTTATAAACATATAACTAATCATATGAATCATTAAAAAAGGTTTCCAATTTGAATATAAGTTCGTTTGTTGGTAGTTGTGATCGAAAATGCCATTTTTGGCCATAAATGACCTATATTGACTCAAATGACCCATAGGCGTGCATAAAGAACATGAAATGAGTCTTATAATCATATAACTAATCATATGAATCATGAAAAAAGGTTAGAATGTGAAAATAGGTTTGTTTGTTGGTAGTTGGTTTCGAAAATGACATTTTTGGCCATAAATGACCTATATCGACCCAAATGACCCTTAGGCTTGCATAACGAACTTGAAATGAGTTTCATAAACATATAACTAATCATATGAATCATGAAAAAGGGTTAGAATGTGGAAATAGTTCGTTTGTTGGTAGTTGGGATCGAAAATGCCATTTTTGGCCATAAATGACCTATATCGACCCAAATGAACCATAAGCGTGCATAACGAACTTGAAATGAGTCTTATAAACATATAACTAATCATATAAATCATGAAAAATATTTAGAAAGTGTACTTAGGTTCATTTTTTGATATTTGGGATCGAAAATTCCATTTTTGGCCAAATATGATCTATATCGTGCTAAGTGAGCCTTAGATGTGCATAAAGAACTTGAAATGAATCTTAGTACACTCAGAAAGTTGTTTTCGCGACCAATATAATTTCTGTTTTCGCATATGAAACTTAATTTAATTTATTGGTTTGCATGTACGTTGTTCTTTTAAAGGTTTCCACAACATCAAGGGAGAGGCCCTTCACCAAAGAGGAGTTGGATGAAGTTCGAGACAAGTGGGCTACTTACTTCAACGATTGTGAATTACCCTCAGTGTAATAATTAGAGCAGGCTTGTAGTTATCCGTGACTTTTACATTATTTTGTTATTTATCGATTTAATTAATTGCATTTGAATTAATTCGAAAATATTATTGGAAATTTGAAATTTATATCATTTTTGAGGAATGTCAAGATGACGTTTGGTGAAACAGTATTCTATAAATTATATGCAGAATTTTATATTGCAAAATATCAAGAATTATATTGCAGATTTTTTTTTTTTTTAAAAAAAAAAAATCAAAAGTTGCCCTTGTTTGCAACAAGAGCAACTTATGTGAAGCTTATAAGTTGCCCTTGTTTCAAACAAGAGCAACTTATGTGAAGCTTATAAGTTGCCCTTGTATGCAACAAGGGCAACTTATAAGTTTCACAGAAGTTGCCCTTGTTGCAAACAAGGGCAACTTATAAGATTATAAGTTGCCTTTGTTAAGGGCAACCTTTGATAATTTCACAAAAGTGACTCCCCCATATGTTGCCCTTACAATTGGCAACTTATAAGCCTATTTTAAGGGCAACTTATGATGTTTTTTCCTCTAGTGGTTTCTGGATTATTGGATATATCGCTGGAAGCAGTTCTGAATTTGAAAATTGTTGAAATTTCAATTTTTCTGACATTAATTTGATTGAAAACAAAATTGCAAAAATAGGCCACGAAGTATGATTTTTTGGGCGTTTTTGTTAATTAACAAATTCGGAAAGTTTTTCAATTAATTGGTCGACCTAAACTACTCGGAATTGATTGGAATTTTTCCCTACTGTTCTTGGGTATATTTTAAATATGGTAAAATTTTTGGCCATAAATGTTAAGTATAAACCCTAATTTCACTTTCCCCAAATTCGTAAATTTTAGATCGCTAATTGTTTTTTAAAATAATTTAGATCTGGAAATTTGGTTAATTGGGAAAGGGAATATAATTTCATATAAAGTGGAAGATTTTAAAAATTATTGGATTAAAATTTTGATTAGATTCGTTAATTTTAATCAACACTTAAACCAAATTGATAAAAATCTGAATATTTAATGTTTAGAAAGATTTAAAATCTTAGATTCGATTATCAAAAATGTTCAAATTTTTGTTGACATTGTTCGTTCGTTAAATTTGAATATTCTTAGCCTAGATTTAATAAATTTTACGAAATTGGATTGTTGTAAATATTAATTAAATCGTAAAGTTGTTATTTTTTGAAAATAAAAACGGTTAATTTTGTGAAAAATAACTAATGCAAATATGTTTGTGAAATTGAAAATTATTATTTTTTAATTAGTTGGTTATGTATGGCACGAACCAAAGGCACGAACAAGGGGTGTGCGGTGCGTAGCCCATGCGCGTTGCCTCCCCGCAACGCGGGCAGCGGCAAGCGAGATGCGTGTTGGTTTGCGAGCTGCGAGCAAGCAAGGGGCAAGGATGCCTTGCCTTGCGTGCAGAGGCGAGCAGGAGAGGCACAGCAGCGAGCCACGAAACAACGATGAGCTGCGGCAGTGTGTGTGATGGCTTGCGTGGTATGGGCGACGAGCTCGTGGCCTCGTAGGCCACACAGAACATGGCAGTGCTGAGCTGGGCACAAGCCTAGCCCGCATTGCACTATTTTGGCATTTTTTCGTTTGTTGGGCTTTAAATGTAATATTTGCATTAAAATTGGATAACGGGATAATTAATTAATAGATGCATCATTTCTCATTGCACGTATGCCAACGCGCTTGTTTGAACATTAATATCTCTAAATGCGTATAAGTAAAAATTATAAAAAGTTGATATTTGAAATCCTTGCATTAATACGAATTTAACAAGATCTCACTTGATTATGTTTTTTCTTACACAACAGTGAAAAAAAGGTTATCAAAGTTGATTGATGAATAGTGCGAAAATGAGAAATGATGCATCTATTGTGGAACAGAGGAAGTATTAAGTTTGCAAAATATGAGTTTTATCCGTAATCTCTTAATAGTGTTTACAATGCCTTGCTCGAATATGATTTATAAAGTGAATTAATTTTAAGTTCCTTAACTCCAGGATGTGATTAAATGTAGTTGTAGATGCCTACATTCGTCCCTAGGCCCGAATCGGTGCATTCGATGATGAAACCAAACACTACTTGTCCATGCCTTCCTAAGTATGCGATGAATGACATGCTACTGACTGACAATCCCGAAACCCATATTTTTATTTTTTAGTGCTTAACCACTACCCAGGATAGTAACTATATAAGATAGATTTCAAGTGATTGCATTGCATTACGATTAATTCTTGAAGGGAAAATACGAGAGTTGTACTCCAACTAGTATTCTTAAAAGAGATAAAATCGTGAATGAGATAGAAGGTTGGAATAAAATCGGAAAAGTCAGGAAAAGTGGAAGTAAAACACCAGGGCTAGATATTTCTAGCGCTTGGCAACCCAGCGCCACAACATTTCCAGTGCACCAAAGCCAACGCCAGAATATTCAGGCGCTACAGTTTGGTTCTCACCCAATCACGACCAAGATAAGATTCTGAAATAGCTGTCAATAACACAGCAGGCAATAGATCTTGAGCATGCCTTATGTGCGCTAGAAATATCCCGCGCACAGAACATGTGCGCTAAAATAATTTGGCGTATCTATTTGCCTTTCATTAAAATTCAATCTCTTCAAACGTCTATCCTATTTCGACCTGTTACACTATAAATACGGCCTTCTGAATCTTTTGGACTGTTGCCTAATCTTCACAAGAGTTATGTCTATATTGCAGGATTTTCCTTGATATTGTTGATCATTTGGTTGATACTTTAGGTATTCTTAGGGGACATTTCCCTTTAGATACCTAGGGGTTCCTTTAACTACAAGGAAGCTCATGTATATTGACTGTAAACCTCTGATTGAGAAAACAGTCACTAGGGTCAGGGGCGGCGCTTGGGCGGTGCGAGCAGCGCGACCGCGCAGGGCCCCCCAAAATAAAGGCCCCCAAAATTAGTTAATAATATTATTGAGTTACTTATTGTACAATGAATCATTGTTGGCACACTGGTAAAGAGAGAATACAAGCATGCAATATTTCCCGAGGTCGACTCCCAGTGCTTCCCTTTTTTCCGAAAAGATGCCACTCTATATTTTCTCTCTCTTTCAATCCAGTTGTACTCCAAAGTCTTCAAAATTACTTCACCTCTTATTATTTCATCTCTTTTTCCAAGAATCTTTTAGGTGCTTCCTATTAAAAGTTTAAAACTGAATTTCTAGCTTTCAATTTCTGAAGTTTTTAAAATATGATCAATTAATACTCCGTATTTACTAGGGGTGTTCAAAAGTACCCGACACGAACTACCTGGCCGTTGACCCGCCGACCCGATTAAAATAAACCGGGTATTTAACATTTTTTTACCAAAATAGTGGGCCGGGTACCCGTCCCGATAAAATAAGTGGGTCAAGGGTCGGGTCACGGGCCGTTTTTTAAGAAAGCGGGTACCCGAATACCCGTTGCATACAAATTGGGTAGTCATAAATCATGCTCCGTAGCTGACTCGTAGGGTTTCTCCTTCTTGAGTCCCTTCAGTCGCCCAACTCTTTCTCTCAATTTTCTTCCTACCCTTTTTCTCTCTCCTCTCAATCTTCCCATCAGTATTCAGATGCACCTCCAGATCTGTTTGATATGTTTCATAAATTCTAACAATGGAGAAGATATTAGAGTTAAGAGCCAAAGACACCAAAAAAAAGTGGGCAGAGTAAAGCTTCTTCACCGACTTCTCATGATGTACTAACAATATCCATTGATGTCGTCTTTATGAGGTTTTAGGAAAATGGTGATTTGATTTGGTAGCCCTGTTTTGCTTTCTGCTAGGTTGGTTAATGTAAATAAATAAATAAAGTGAGGAGTATACTACTAAGCCACTAATGAAATGAGATTGAATTAATAGATTTTTGCCCAATTTGGATTCGTCTATCTGTGTACAGGAAGTTGGAAGATAATAAAAATTAAAAAAAGATATATACATACAAAATTCGGGTACCCTGTGACCCGACCCGGGATAATCGGGTACCCGGTTTATCCGGGTCGGGTCATGGGCCGATTTTTTAACTACCCGCAAAAGCGGGTACCCACATTTACGGTACTCGAAAAGCCGGGTATCCGGTAATGAACACCCCTAGTAATTACTATACCCTCAGTCCCTCACTAATTTTTTAAATTTTTACGTTTAGTATCATGAATATGGTTTAACAACACCGAAAAATGAATTTAACTTCTTAAAATAATACTCCCTCTGTCCCGAAATACTTGACCTGTTTTCCTTATCGGGCCGTCCCTTAATACTTGACCTGTTTCTAAAAATGGAAATATTCTAACAATATTATATTATTTCTCACTCCACCTCTATTAATCCACCTACCCCCTACTCCATACAAAAAATAATTAAAAATTCAACCCCTACTCTCCCCCAACCCCACCCCTTTACACATTTCCCACTAACTACATTAAAATAATACCCCACTATCAACTACTACATACTAAACTAAATAAGTTAATTCAAGTCCCTTAAACTCTGTGCCGGTCAACGGGTCAAGTATTTCGGAACGGATGGAGCAATCAATTGTCAACAATTTTGACACGAAATTAGGGGCGTAAGTGTCCATTATGTTATAATATAAAAGAAAATATTTAAACGTAAAGATTAATCTATATTTATGTGTCGTAACGTTAATTTGTTTGTTAATCCTTTCAAAAAAAAACATGTGTTTGTTAATGATGGGTAATTTTCTTAATAATTTTTTTGTTTTGAAATATTTTTCCAAAAACAAAAACAGAGTACAAAGTATTAATTATTACTTTTTTAGTTAAACAAATTTGTCACGTTATTTACGGTATACAATGATTTTGAAAACAGGACATCCAAATACTTAATAGTTAAGTTATACGAATTACTTAAAGTACCCATTGTTTGTTGGTTCAGTGGTGATTGGGGCTGAATTTGGTAGGGAGGACCCATGTTCGATCCCCACAACAACAATTAGGAGAGGATTGGAACCTATCCACCCAGAACTCGCCCCGAATCCAAATTAGCCATAAGGGTGAACCGAGTGCTAACACCAAAAAAAAAAACAAATTACTTAAAGTGAAACTTATAATACTTTGTATATGCTTGTAATTTTTTTTTATCTTCTTTACATATTATTTTGATTCATAAAAAGGACCCCAATTTGCAAATTCGCACAGGGCCCCCATTCACTTTGCCACGCCCCTGACTAGGGTGAAAGGTTGGTCTGCTAAGTTTCTTTCTTATGCTAGAAGATTACAGTTGGTGAAATCTTCTTTATTTTGTATTCAATTTTATTAGTGTTGAATCTTTGTAATGCCAAAAAAAGTGATGAAAGAAATTCAGAGAGTCTATAATGTCTTTCTTTGGACTGGTTCTGATGCTTGTTCAAGGACAGCTCATGTAGCATGGGAGCACCTTTACTTACCTAAATGTTAGTGGGGGTTGGAACCTTAAGGATCCCACTATGTGGAATACAGTTGTTGTGTTAAAGCATTGTTGGGCTCTAAAAAAGATAGGCTTTGGGTGAAATAGGTTCATACCTATTATGTGAAACACAAAGACTTCTGGTCTATGAATGTTCCTAGTGGTTTAACTTGGTCGGTGAGGAAGATCTAGACCAATTGGGAAATTTTTACTCATGCAGGTGGTGTGGATCAATTTGTGAGGGCTGGAAAGTTCAGAATCCAGAGGATGTACCAACATTTAAGACGAGGTGGTGTTAAGGTGCCTTGGAGAAGCATTACTTGTAACAACAAGGCTAGTCCTAAAGCTACCTTTATTGTTTGGCTTGCTATTCTAACACGCTAGCTACAAAGGACAAATTTCTTAAGTGGAATGAGCAGGTTGATAGCAAATGTGTTATGTGCCAGATACAGAATGAATCAGTGGATCATATGTTCTTTGATTGTCACTATTATGTTGAGATTTGGAGAATTGTGCTTCAAAGAATTGGTGATGTCAGGAGGCCTCGGTAATGGTAGAGTGAGATTTAAGGGGCAGCTAAGAAGAGTAGAGGTACCAAGGCTGGAGATAAGGTGGTCAACATGGCTTTCATAGAGTCAGTCTATACAATTTGTCTTCAAAGGAATGTTAAACTCTTTAGCAATCTGATTGATCCTCCAAATGTAGAGAGTTGTAGAATCTATACCTAGTATTTAAAAAGGATAACCATAGATTATTGGAAGCCATGTGTCACCATAGATTATTGGAAGCCATGTGTCATCTCTCATTTCATTCATCAATTCATTATTAGTTCTTTATTTAATTGTTTCTATGTTTTACAACTTTAACTCCTCTTCCACTTCATCTTCCTTATTCAACATCAATTACCAATAGTCCAATATACACATTAATCTCTTCCACTTCACCCCCTTTAACATTCAATATTAATTCAACATATATTTTTTATATTTTTTCAACCTTCAAATTAGGGGTGACAATTTCATCAAAGCCCGACGGATATTCGAACAACCCGAACTGAATATATGGTTGAAATCCGATAAAACACTAATGTTAAACGGGTGGCGCGTGGATCGAGTGATGGGTCGGGCCGGATTCGGGTGGAGCTTCATCCAACCTGTCACCCGATCTATCATCTGATCCATCCATCCGTCCGTTAAAATTATTAATTTTGTTTACTACAATTACTTAATTATTAATAGAATCATGTATGTATTACCTAATAATTTTTTATTATTAGTTTTCGGTTATTTTATAATGTAGATGTCAAAATTATAATTCATTGTCCACTGTATTAACACATTTTACTTTTTATTGATTTATATTATAAATAAAGTTGACGATACTTTTAATTACTATCGTTAATCATCCGATCAACCCCATTCATCCGCAGATGCATGATGGATGAGTCGGATGTGGATGGAGGGTAAATGGATTGACGGATGGGTTGGATGATGGATGAAAAGTTGACAGATGGAGGCGGATGAATCTCCACCCAATCCACCTCCGATCCATTGCCACCCCTACTTCAAATTACACCTCTATTTAATTCATATATTACCAAAAATCACAAGTCCTCACTAATTAAAACTTTAAAAGACAGGTGAACAACCATTATAAAACGAGCTCAAAAACTAGTTTTGTTTAATATAGCTTGTAGTAGTGATAAGATGAAGCTTTGTATGGCTTAGGTGGTTCCCCTTCACAGTTTGTGTGAGGGTTATCAGTTTTTGTTTTGTTTTGGTGTGTGGGTGTAATTTTTATCCTTTGGTAAGTAATAAAATCTTTTTTTGCAAGAAAAAGAGATTGATCTACATTTGTAGTAATGACGTATGCACATATGACATATCTACCCCTTTATTATTCCTTTTTTTTTTAAAAACAAAAACTAATCATGATCAACGATATATGGTGCATGGCCCCCGGCTACATCAATTGCTAGAAAGAAATCGAAAACGTTTAAAGGAGCGGGACCCGTCCAAATTTTGCTAGCTCCATTATATATGCATGTATAATTGCATGAACGATACATCTACATCACTGCTATCTCTGCTTTTTGGCCCACTAAAGAAGAAGAAACCATCCAAATTAGAGATTACAATTCAATCAAATCTCGCTGTCAAACAAATAATAATAATTTAAAAAAAATATCAAATCTCGCTGTCAAAATAATAATAATAATAATAATTCAATCAAAATTCGAACCGTTTTGAAGAACAAAATTCTGACTCTGTTTAGAATTATCTACTAGAAGTTAACGTCAGATGTTATGTACACTGCCGCACACTCACACTACGGGTAAAATGCCTTGTTGTGCTGCAGCTTTCGCGGATCCATGCGGGTCTTTATGAAATGAAAGAAAAATATGACGACCTTAATAGATAAGTTACAATGACCATGAAGTGAAAGGTAGATCTGAGGTTAAACTATAGAGAATACAATATTAAAGGACGATAATATAACTTACACTACAACAAAAAGGGGTTATAGCAACGCCCTTTTATGCAACAGTTTCACTGGCGTTGCTATATCATAGTTATTGCAACAGTTATATAATTATTAATTTGAGTAGATTTTGACTTTAAAAAAGCGTTGCTATAGAAACGCTATGGCAACAATTGTATAATTTCATCATTTTATTGCAACAGTTTTTATTTATTTAATATTTTAATAAAACATTGCAACTATTTTTTTGTCAAGTATCTAAAAAAAATAAAAAATGAAAAATGAAAAATTAAAAGATACGGAGAAAGTTACTGAAATTTCTGTTTACTAAAAAAAAGTTTTTCAAAATTTTTGTAGAGCGCTAATTTATTTGGGTTTCCATGGCCTCCTTCCAAACCCTTCTTCTTTACCCCAAACCCTTCTTCACGTTCTCCGATCTTCTCTGTAATATGCTTCGTTGTAATTCTCTTGCATCTGCTTTGTTATTGTCAATCCTCTTCATTATCGTTTCCCGAAGTGAGGCTAATCTGAATTGGCAATTGGGTGTTTGAATTGGAGATAAGGAGAAATTGACAAATTGCGTTTCTGAATTTCCGAGAAGGACAAGGTTAACTGGTATATCTCATTGAATTTGGTTTTTAATTTTCAAGTACGCTGTTCAATTAACCTGTTACAGTTGCAGTGTGGTTTTGAGACCTAAATTAGGGTTCTTAATTAGGGAATTGTGTTGATTCTTACTCATGTGCGTATGATGTATTTACAATATCTTTTTGTTGATTCCATAATAGCAATCAATTGTGTGATCGATCATGGGTTATTTTTGATGATTTTATTCTGAATTTTGATGCTTTTCGTGGAAATTTATTTGTTCTTTTATCTCCCTTCTTTAGTTCTTGAACTGGTTCTCCCTATGAGTTCTTACTGCTATATACAACAAAATACTTGCAGCTGCATCTGTTTCTCTGCTAAATGCAAGTTGTTTCCCATTAGTTCTTCAGATTAGTTTTTACCTTTTTAGAGTCACAAACCTGATTATGAATGCCATGAGAAAACACCGTCACATATGATGCTGCTAGATTTTTTTGGGTATTTGGGTGTTGGTGGTTCCTGGCTGCTGGTTTCGTTCTGTTCAGGTGTTGGGTGTTGGCTCTTTGTCGATCTATTGGTGTTGGTATTGTCTGATGGAGAGGTAGGGTAACTGGTGCATTTTGTGTAGTTGGTTGGGGTTCTGCTGGACGTGTGTGTTGTTCTTGCAAGTATGTTGTAGCTAGGTGGCACTAGTAGAATAATGGTGAATTGCCGCACCTCATTTGCCTCATTATTTTAGTAATGCGGAAAATTACATTCTAATTGCCGCATTTCGGTCAAAAAGAGCATTAAATGTGTTCTTCTAATCTCCCGTATTCCTCAAATCCTTAATTACAGAGTAGTTTTATTTCCCCCTTAGTCATTTTTAATCAACTCTTTACTCAAATTCAAATCATTTTGGTTGTTTGCTGTTTGGGAGAGATAAATTGGTTATCTGCTGTTTAGTTTTCGTTCATATTACACTATTTCCCCTCTCCTCAATTTGGGCTGCTCTTATTTTTTAATTGAAAGAAGGACAATCTACTAATCTAGGGTTTCGTTTTTTTCCTCTCTTTCGTTCAGAATTAAGTGTTTGAGGATGCTCTTAATTATGAGGATTTCATGAAACTCTACAAATAGATTTTGGGATATTGGGCTGAGGTTGATTCTTTTGCTGATGACACTTCTCTTGAAGGAAATTCTATTCCTGCTGTTCCTCTGCTGGAATTGTTGACATAGGTATTTCCAGCTTCTCTGCTGGAAGTACTGATGTTGTTCCTCTACTGATTATGTTCCTTTTGTTAGAGTCGTTTTCTTGCAGATGTTATCAGGTAACTGGTTTCACACTTTCACCTTGGGCAACTAAATTTTGTTAATAACTTATTCCTATGCCTTAAATATTTCGTGAATTATGCATTGGCGAAAAGTGATGCCAATGAGCTTTACTCATTTTTTACCGAAAGTTTACTCGGTCTTATGGAAAGTGTGGGGCTTTTGGTTCTTGCATTCATGATTATGCCACTTGCAAATGCTTGCAAGGTTTCAAACCAAAATTTGATCAGGAATGGAGAAAGGGAAACACGGACAAAATTTCAGTGTGGCATCCAAGGAGGCAATGAAGACAAGTTTTTGAGGCTGAAGACAATGAAAGTACCTGAAAATCCGTTGCAGATATCAGAATTTAGTGCAGATATGAACATTTAGTTCATCTGTATGCATTCAATATTCAGATGTGGGGGTGCCTGTCTGATCCTCTGATGCCATCGATTTAGTAAAAATGTCTTCATTATCTTGCAGCATTGGTGAACTCATCCTGGTTACCGTAGTACTGAATTGTGTTTATCCAATCTTTAATACACCTGGAATGACTTTGTGGGCTGTGCACTTCATTCCTCTTTCTACCAAAATCTAGAAAAGATCTGGCCCGACCTTGAAATTACAAGAAATTAACCTTCTTTGTTTGCTTAATTTTGTGACTGCTTGTTCAGAATTTCCAATCACGTGCGTTTAAGATATGCATTTTTGTGTTGTTTGTATCTCTTTGGTTGTTTCCCAAGATTGCGCTTGGCTTCGTAGAATCTATGCTACCTTTCTACCGTAATGTATTTTAAGAACTTAGACTTACAATATTCTGTGTCGCAGGGGGAGGGGAACTGTACAATTTCCAGGGTCACATCCAGTGCCTCTTCACAGGTAACATTATAATGTAGAATAAATTGAGTTTGTTCTTTACTTGGAGTATCATGTAACACTGTTATTTTTCTCTACTTAGACTACTTGAAGTTAAGTTGAAGTGTAGAATTTTAGTTCTGCTTTCTATAGTTCGAAAAGCCTGATAAAAGTATGTATGCTTTTCTCTTCAGTAAGTATTGCGTTATGTTGCTTATTTTCTTGACTGTCTGTACAAATTTCATGTCTTTTGTTCTCTGTTTAAAGATTTACAACCAATCTTTCAATCCCGCCCCCGACACACAACCCAAAGACAGTTTTAGACATAATTAACACTATCTTTGCAATACCTGACATGAATATTGCATTTAAACAGATTCTCTGCATCAAGAACACATCTATATTGGGAGAAACGATTCATAGATAGAAGGCTGGGTTTTCAATATGTTGGTTCCATATTTCGCCAACTCTTCAAGGGCAACTGGAATGTGCGGTTGATGTTATAATAAGTTGTAGGGCTTTGATTTCCAGTGGCATAGCTGTTCAAATTTCCCAGAATTTGGACTTGAAGATCATGCTGCTCATGTTAGTCTGCAACGTTCTATTTTATAATGTTTTGATTATTCAAGAATAACGCATGACCCGTTCAGTTTCATTATGAATCTTATTTAAGTATCAGCTGTTACGAAATCATGCTTAATTTGTAGTGCATAGCTTAGTTGAGTTTGATGAGATTGGTGGCATTTTTGTAGTGCTGGGTCTAACATTTATGTAATTCATTTTTCTTTTGTATTTTGAAGCATATTAGTGTTTGGTATGTGATGAAATATGCTGTGGCCCTTTTTTTGTGCAGTTGCCCCAGTTTGATAGCCCACTTAGCTACCACTCAAATGTCACGGTGGATGAAGTTTGAAGATACTTCAGAGACTTCTTCAAGCCACGGTGGTGTGACTTCGGCTGGATCAGTCCCTATTCCTTTGCTCCCCCAGGCTTCAGGAAGTTTTTGCAAGCTCCATGTTCTTCTGCTGAGAATTAGCACTCTACAATTAGCCTACATTATAAATGGTATTTGTGTACTCTCTCTTCACAATTAGTCCACAAATTCGACAGCCAATCTCTATTTAGATATTCATATGACCTGATTTCGTTTGTCCTGTGGTTTTTCCTTTTTTCATAGATGAGTATTAGGGATCTTTTTCTGTTATGTCCACAACATAAACCCAATTTGAAAGACACTCTCCTTCTCCTTGATTGCCAGATATTCCCTGATACCTTTGCTTTTTAAGACAACTAATGAATGTAAATTAGTGTATGAAGTTGACACTTCTGTTGGAGTCACACTGTGCTTATCTGAAAACTTGGCTCCTTGAGATATTGTGCATATAATAACAGGAAAATTATGTTGTTAGAGTGATTGTAAACCATATTAGATTAAATTATGTAGTGGCACACCTAGAGTACGTACCATGTACATATACACATTCAAGTTTTTATATTGTATTACTGCTTTACTACACTTCCACATCAACACCTGATTAGTATCTTGCACCATAACCCAGCACCAGCAACATCATCCTGACTCATCCACTGACCTCTGCCTCTGCCCATGGCTGAATCCAGTAGTCTCAGACCAGAACAACACTCCAACGCATCAGCACACCACCTAAACCGGCCCACATGTTAGACCTGACCTGAATTGACCAATAGAACAAAAAAATTGACTTCATTCCTGGCTGTTACATTGCAGAAGCTAATTTCCTAGAACGGGTACGCCTTTATTTGGAATTATTTTCATTTCTCTATGAAATTTTAGTAATTCATGTAACAACTATCAAGGTTGGTTTGATATTCACTTATACAAGTAATTGAATGGCGTTGAGCTGATGCGATACTGAATGTAATATTTCCTTTATTAGTTTTGCTATATGCCATCTCTACTCAATTTTCCATAACAAGTTACTTTACTCGTGCTTTTAGGTTTACAACACACAAGAGGACCCTTTGCCAATAAAGGAATCAATTCAACACAAAGCAAATGGGCGGTTTACTTACTTATCTATTGTCAATCAATGTAGTACAGAAACAGGTTAGACCTGACCTACCAAGGCTTGCTGCTAGATCATCTTATCTTTTTCAGTGTTTTACTGCATATAATAAGATTATATTAAGCAAGAACTTATCATGATTTCTGGAGTCGTTGGAGTTGTTTGTTAGTATTTCTAACAAGTCTTTATTCTTAATTACGTGATCCTTTTGAACTATCTCTTCTCAAATGCGTAATCAGGTTTCCTATGCTATGAAGCCGTTACTATTTCTGACCTTTTGCATTTCCTTGTATGTTTTTGTTTCTTATATTTTATTTTTATTAATTAATGTTGTTTTAACCTTATCATTAGCTATGTGTTTTCTCCTGTCAAAAAAGCTACGTGTTTTCTCTATCTAATATTGTTTGACAAATTAAAGGCCTTGGTTAAGTTTTGTTTGGGGATTTTAAGTTCATTTAGCTACCAATATATGTCCGGATAAAGTTTAATAAGTACGGATTAGTTCTAATAAGGCCATTTTTGGTTGAACTTAATTTAGTTGAAATTAACGTATTTGAACTTATTTTGTTTGTACCTTATTTGTCGTTGTCGATTTGTTTATTGTTTCAAAATTTCTTGTGTTGGATTGAAATTATTTGTCATATGGATTTGGAACAGGTTTTAATTAGTTCCTTTTTTGTGGGTAGTTCAATTTTAAATGAAACTCTGCCGGATTTTCCACTTTCACTATCATTTTATTTTACAGACTTGTGTAATAGATAAGGGTCTACAATGTGAGTCTTGATAAATTTACATGAATCATTGGGTATTAAAAAAAAAGTTGTTATTTACCCATTATTCTTAAGGTTTGGCTTTAGTCATTCATTTTCATCTTCTTTTTTCTTATGTATTTGGATTTTATTCATTGATAATAAGTTTCTTATGAAAATGTTTTACTTGATTTGTTTGTTGTGCAGGATGGTATATACATTCGAGAATTACAAGCTTCTTTAAATATGTGAAGATTTACAGGGTTTGACACATAAATATTAGATAGGTTTTAAAAGTTAGAGTTATTGGACCATGATTGCAGAATGTGCGGGATTTAGTTTTAGAACATTTTTTTTTACTATTCAGACAATTGTAATAGAGCTATGCTTATGAAATTAAGATATTTGAAATGTATACATTTTTTGAATTTAATTGTTATGAAAATCTTATTATACGCAGTCATATTTATTACACGTATATGGATAACTAAATCCATTTGAGAACGTGGCTTTAGACCAATAGAAATCTTTGCCAAAAACTCAAATGAAAGCGTTGCCATAAACTCATATGAAAGCTTGCCATAATCAAAACCAAAAGCGTTGTCATACACTCAATAGAAAGCGTTGCTATAAATACAATTGGATATGTTACCATAAGTATAAGAAAGTGTTGTCTTAAGTTGGTGAAAACTGTTGCCTTAAATGTGTAAATGTTGGCTTAAGCTGTTGAATAACTGTTGCCATAGGTTAAAAGTGTTGTCTATAAAAATCGTTGCCTTAGTTATTTATGGCAACGGTTTATACTAACTGTTGCTTAAATCTGAAAAACTGTTGCCATAGACTTATAGCAACGCCCCCTATTGGTAACGGTTTTTAAACCGTTGCTATAGGCCTATTACAACGGTTAATTGGTCTATGATAACACTTTATTGCCGTTACTATAAGCCTATTTTGTAGTAATTAACAGCTTAATCATAACTTGCTTACATCATTGGTTTATATAGTAAACCATAAAAAACTATAATAGGTTTAGGACCCTATTAGAATCATAAATTAACACAACTCTAATATCCGAAACACACTAGAACCCTAAACATATGAGATTTGAGATGGCTTTTGGATGATTTTCTATTAACAGGTAAACACCTTTAAATAGGCTTACAAAGGAGTAACAAACTAAGGATAAATACAAGCTAAATAATTAACTTAAAGATAAATACAAAAGTAAGATAAGTATCTACATCTAACAGCTTAAGAAACTGAAGTGATAAGTGTTAGTAACAAACGTTAGACTAAGTAGATTATATATCAAGTGATATTATCTTCAACAAGGTATACCACAACTCTAACACTCCCCCTCAATCGTAACAACAGTAACATGAACGGTACGCTTAGAGTGTAAAATCATGACGAATAAAGTCATGACGAATGAACTTTCAATCTGATGTCTTGGATTAGCAAGAAGATCATCAAGAACCCAATTTTGTGGCAGCACTATAGTGCACCACGAGACAAACAAGCACACTCATGTTCCTTTGTTGCGGTATACTCCATACTAATCGGTGAAGAGTTAGGCGATGCTAGAACACGTTGAGCACCAACACAAATGCATGTACACTCCTTCTTTAAATTCTGCGCAAAACCAACGAACATGTACACTCCTTAATCGCTAACTTTTCCCACACAAATGACCAAGAAGGAAATCTTGACAATTAATCTGAACTGGTTGTTGCCTTGTCTTCTTTACCCATAAAAAATTTGTTAGAAAAATACAAATTTTTATCGATCAAAGAAACAAATTACCCAACTTTTGCACCCCGACACAACTTAATATATATATATAACTGTTGTTTTATTATGTCTGTCAATCTGCATTACCACACAACTTAAGAAATTGGATTATCTGCTTAATAATTATTGCTTTGCTACGATACACTCCATAAGATTGCAGCAAAGAACAAAAACGCACCAATCAACAAGACCATCACGGTCAACGATATACCGTGATCAATAAAAAAAATCTCAACGAGAGGTTAACAAATCCAGCCGGTGGGTTTTTTAACTCATACCCACCGGTTGGAGACTTTTTGGGGAAGCGTAGGATCAATCCAAAATTATGGATAGCTCTAATACCATGTTAAACTATAGAGGATATAATATTAATGGACGATAATGTAACTTAACAGCTTAATCATAACTTGGTTACATCATTGGTTTCTATAGTAAACCATAACACAACTATAATAGGTTTATGACTCCATTAGATTCCTAAACTATCACAATTCACTACAAGAAATTTACCTTATCGTGGCGATTATTTAGTACCGAATGTATAAACGCTACTATAAGTCAATAGTATGTGTCCTTAACACGTGGTCTATTTGCAGCATAACATAGACAACCAAAGACACGTATAGAAGCATATGAAGGAATTTGACCAAACAAGCACTCATGAGGGGTTTTACCATTTAATACTTGGGTGGGATCCTATTAATCAGGTGAACGGTAGTGAGAACACACTTCCCCCCAAAGTACTTAGGCAATTTTGCTTGAAACCGTAATGCACGAGCGGCAATAAGAATATGCCTATGTTTTCGTTCAACACGACCATTTTGTTGAGCAGTATCTACACAAGAGGTTTGATGCAAAATCCCCTTTTTCTTAAAGAAAGACCCCATACTTAAGAATTCTTGCCCATTATCACTTCTCAAAATCTTAATTCGTTTATCAAATTGAGTTTTTACCAGTGCATAAAATTCACGAATTAAATTTCCAACCTCATATTTTCCGCACATCAAAAATAGCCACGTAGCACGGGAAAAATCATCAACAATAGTGAGGAAAAAACGTGCATTACAACTAGAAAGCACCTTATTAGGTCCCCAAATATCACAATGGATTAACTCAAAAATACCAGATGCTTTATTCAAACTTAACGGAAACGAGTTTTGGGGTTGTTTTCCCAATTAAAATCACAATCATTAGGCATTTTACTACTAACTACCCCAGGTAAAGAAGAAATAACTTTCATAGAAGGATGACCTAAACGTCTATGCCATAGCATAATTGCATATGAAATAACCACTTTATTTGCTTGTAGACGATCACGAGCACGAATTGGCATGAATATATAGACCCCATTAGACTGCACCCCCGCTCCAATCAGGTTCCTCAAATTGTGGTCCTGGATAGTACATAGCTTGTTAGTGAAAAGAACAATAAATTTGTGAGAGTCTAGTAATTGAAACACCGACAACAAATTACAGGTTAGAGCAGGGACATATAAAACATTCTCCAATAATAAACCATCCCACACCAAAATATTTCCTTCTTTCGTGGCGGTAGTACTTTTTCCGTTAGGCATACCGGCCAACAGGTGATGAAATATCACGCAAATTTGTGAATAAAGAGAGATTACCCGACATGTGATTTGAGCATCCTGTATCAATTATCCAATCACTGAAACCATATGTACCGTTTAAGTTTTCGGACGACGAAGAAGATGGTTTAGACCGATTGAATGCAGCCATGAATTGAGCCCATTGCTCATCAGTCAGTGTTAGTGCATTGCTTCTATCAGCCTCACCAACTTCCTGGGCACTGCCACCACGGGAACTACCAACATTTGCAGTGAAGCCACAACCAGAATTGTGCCCACCACGACTAGAACCACGGCTTTCACGGCCTGAGGTAGACCAAAAATTAAAGGATCGGTTTTCCCTTTTTCCAAAAATTAAAGGATTGGTTTCCCGTTTTTTCCAAAAAAGAGCGATGTGATTGGTTTTCCCTTTTTACAAAAATTAAAGGATTGGTTTTCCGTTTTTCCAAAAAAGAACGATGTGCTGGATTTTGCTTCGTTTTACGTCCCATAAAAACAAGGAGGTTTTCTCGTTTAGCTAATCCTGAAAATGAGGATCTTTAAAAACATTTTTACCTTGTGGTTGGGCTTGACCAGGCCCAATTACACTTTATAGCTTTGATTTCGAAAACATCTGTAGCTACTCCCAATGACAAAGTGAGGGAGTTTCTACGCCTCTTTAGATACTTCCAATGACAAAGTGAGGAAGTTTCTATACTATCCGTTGACAAATCCCAATGACACGTGGGGGATATGTCGACACTTCAAGTGATGACCCTTAAGTCAAATGTTATCACTCGGGGGCTCGTGAGACCCTCGCAAAAAACAGGTCACCATGACTTGTGTGACGCACTCCGTCTAATACTTTGACCATCGTCTTACTCCAAGACTCAGTCAAAGTGGGGGCTAACTGTAGATACCTACTTTTGTCCCCATTCCCGAAAGGGAAGGTTCGATGATGAGAACGTAAATCTCCACTTGACAACGCATCTCCTATAAAATAACGAATCTCAATTCCCCTTTTCATTTCACCCAAAACCTGCTATTTATAGAAACCTGCCATTTATGGAAACTTGCTAAAAATAGTAACTGCCGTAATGGGTAGTTGTTAAAAGTGGCAAGTCATAAAAGATAGAAACCTGTCAGAATTAGGTGTTGCACTCCAACAAAAATCCTAAATGAGATAGAAATTGCGAGAGAATCCTGTTCCTAATACGATTCGAAAATAAGAGTTACGTATTAATTAAAATCCTAACGAGCCTAGAGTTCGTAACGGGCCCAGATGCATTCCATCGTAAAATTAATACGCATTAAAAGACTCGATTAAGTCTCATACACTTCGGATTCTAAGAGTCCGAATCTGACAAAGAAACAGCCCAGACCCTATTTTCAACGCCTGGCTCTGGGCGCCGAAATCTTCGACGCCCAGCCCTGGGCGCTGAAAATACCTGGGACGTATTCTTTCCTAATTCCTCGTGGATTAGAGTTCTAAGTTCTATCTTTCCACGAACTCTTTTCTATAAATATAGCCCCAAGTTCGACGTGAAAGGAACACACACACAATTCATATTCTGAGTATTGACTCCAACCCCTAAGCCTAAGCCTCACGCTGCGAAATTGATCACGCGTTCTGTCGCAATCGATCCAAAAGTCGAACAGAACGTATCATGTCCCGTAACTTGAGATTCGTTAAATAAAAGGAGAAATAGCAAAGTCAAAGTGGTTAGTTTTCTGAGAACCGTGACGCACCTCTCAAGGGTGCGTCGTAATGTGTCCCTTTTCCATAATTTAATTGCTTTCCTCGCCCTTTCATGAACTGTTAAACTAATTAAATCTGATTGTTCTATCATGCTAGGTCCCTTAAAACAATCTAAATCAGATAATCGCGATCGATCTAGTATTATATGTTGCATATTGTTAAAATCAACTCAGATTAGTTTAATAGTTAACGCATGTCCCTTCAATTATTTATGCTGAGATAGTAAGGATATCCTTCCTCTGGAGTTATCGACGAGCGAGTACTCCTCTCGGTAGTTACAGTCCCCCGAATCCTCAATCTCTACCTTGCGAGTGTATGTTGAGAGATCCCCACACCAGGGATCATAAGGGAATCAGATTTAGTTAGTTTAACAGTTCATAAAAAGGGCGAGGAAAGCAATTAAATCATCGAAAAGGGACACGTTACGACGCACCCTTGAGAGGTGCGTCACGGTTCTCAGAAAACTAACCACTTTGACTTTGCTATTTCTCCTTTTTATTTAACGAATCTCAATTATGGGACAGGATACGTTCTGTTCGATTTATGGATCGATTGCGACAGAACGTGTGAACAATTTCGCAGCGTGAGGCTTAGGCTAAGGGTTGGAGTCAATACTCGGAATATAATTGTGTTGTGTGTTCTTTCCACGTCGAATTTGTGGCTGTATTTATAGGGAAGAGTTCGTGGAAAAATAGAATTGCAGAGTTCTAATCCATAAAGAATTAGGAAAAAACACGTACCCAGGTATTTTCAGCGCCCAGGCCTGGGCGCCGAAGATTTCGGCGCCCAGAGCTAGGCGTTGAAAATAGGATCTGGGCTGTTTTTCTTAGTCAGATTCGGATTCCTGAAATCCGTAGAGTTTGAGACTTAATCGAGTCTTTTAGTGCGTATTAACCTTGCGACGGGATGCATCTGGGCCCGTTACGAACTCTAGGCTCGTTAGGATTTTAATTAATACGTAACTCTTATTTCTGAATCATATTAGGAATAGGATTCTCGCAGTTTTCTATCTCATTTAGGATTTATGTTGGAATGCAACACCTAATTCTGACAGGTTCCTATCCTTTATGATTTGCCACTTTTAGAAGCTACCTTTTACGGCAGTTACTATTTTTAGCAGGTTTCCATAAATAGCAGTTTTCAATAAATATCAGGTTTCGGGTGAAATGAAAAGGGGAATTGAGATTCGTTTATTTTATAGGAGATGCATTGTCAAGTGGAGATTTATGCTTTCATCATCGAACCTTTCCCTTTCGGGAATGGGGACAAAAGTAGGTGTCTACACCCACGTGGGACGAGGTCACGCATTAGCCTCGTGCTTTTTCGACCCCCTCACAGTGGCGACTCCACTGGGGATAGTGAAGGAAATACTCGTGCTTGTAGGTAATCAAAATAGCCGAAGGGTGAAACGATCCTACCCCGAGTTTATTTCCCTATCAAGTTGGGAAGACCTGAAAATCAGCATATTAATGTGAACGGGCAGAACCGCATAACGAATCTCGGATCCCTCGGGAGTTGGGACTAAGGATACCTCACTTTGTCATTGGAAGGATCTAAAGGTGCGTAGAAACTCCCTCACTTTGTCATTGGGAGTAGCTACAGATGTTTTCGAAATCAAAGCTATAAAGTGGAATTGGGCCTGGCCAAGCCCAACCACGAGGTAAAAATGTTTTTAAAGATTCTCATTTTCAGGGCTAGCTAAACGAGAAAACCCCCTTGTTTTTATGGGACGTAAAACGAAGGAAAATCCAGCACATCGCTCTTTTTTTGGAAAAAACGGAAAACCAATCCTTTTAATTTTTGGAAAAGGGAAAACCAGAAAAAGTTATCGCTGCAGCGACTAAGGACCTGCGCGGTTAGTGACGCAGACCCCGCCGGCTAAAGATGGCGAGCCTGTCCGCTAAGGGTGGACACCCCGTTCGATAGAAGTGGACGAATCTGTTTTTGAAATCTGTTTGCTTTGTTGAAAATAAGGACCTACGCGGCTTGTGACGTAGACCCCGCCGGCTAAATATGGCGAACCTGTCCGTTAAGGGTGGACACCCCGTCCGATAGAAGTGGATGAATCTATTTTGAAATTTGTTTGTGCTTTTTGAAAATAAGGACCTACGTGGTTTGTGACGTAGACCCCGCCGGCTGAAGATGGCGAGCCTATTTTGAACTTGAAGACTTTATTTTTCGAAAACTGAGGACCTGCGCGGCTAGTGACGCAGACCCCGCCCGCTGAAGGTGGGCGAGCCCTGTCCGCTAAGGGTGGACGTCCCTGAATTCGTTTTTTTGATTTGGGAACTCGCGCGGTTTGTGACGCGATCTTGCCGACTGAAGATGGGCAAGTTCCTATTTCTTTGGTTCTTTGTGATTTCTTTTGAGAATTTCTTTTTATTCATTCTTGCAAGAGCGAATTCTTTCGAGGGATACTCGAATTTAGTTGTAACCTGAACGTGGGCTGACAACGTGTTCAGACGGACCTTTGTCTTGCGACCGTCTGCTTTCGTGATTTTGAGCTAGTCTTTACGGCTCGACTTGGTCTTCGATCAGAGGACCGTGCACAAGTGTCAATGACGACCTTTCCCTGAGGTCGAACCTGTTGTTGTTTTTTTTTTTGAGATATCCAAACATGATATGGTGTATGGCGCAGTCCGGGAATGTGATTTTGATCGTGCGCTCCTTGTTGGAGACTATTTTTTCGCGAGCCCCCAAGCACTGGGGCTCGTCGGTCGTTTTCGCATCTTGTAATCATGTTTGGGGTCATGCTCGTATGTGCGAGCGACCTTTTATAGTAGTGTGCTACTTTAGCGAAGCCGTGGAGTGCGACTTTAGTTTTCAGGCGACATCCGGTTTTAGCTTGGCCCGGACTAATCCTTTGACTGACAAACATTTTTTATTTGGAAAACCAACGACTTAACGATACAGATTTTTGGTGTTTCGAAGAATGATCATGATATTTAATTTGTTTTTTTTTAAAAGTGTACATAAGCATTTTCTGAGACGATTCTAAGTTTCGACCAAGTTTTAATGTTTATTAATTTTTTTTGCTTATTTGGGAGCTAAAGGTGCTTTGGGCTTGATCCTACTTGCAATAGGTCCTCGTGTTTAGCAACACGGTCTTAAGTCCTTTCCTGTTCCGCATTTTGTGAAATCTGGGCCTTGGGCTGCATTTTCAGCGCCCAAGGCCAGGCGTTAAATATTTCGGCGCCCAGCCGTGGGCGCTGAAAGTCTTTTCCTGGTGATATTTGACTTTCGGATTTCCTAACACGTTTCCGAATGGGATCAGGATGTCATTGGGTGCGTTCAGCTATATATAGGGGCTAGATACGTCCCTATTTTCCACCACTCTCAAATTCTTTCTCTCCTTTTTGCTGTGCTTTAATTACTCATTGCTTTTGCCATGTCGATCCCTACTTTCTCACTCCAACGGACTGTTAGGCGTTGGCTACGGGCCCTTACTCTCACAGAAAAGGCTTTGTTAAAAGAATACCACTTAGAGGCACTTTTAGGCTTACAACAAATTAATATTGATTATAACTTTATGCATGCTGCCCTAAGTTTTTGGGACTCCGATCATCATGTTTTTGCCTTTCGGGGCAACGAAATATGTCCTTTGCCCGATGAATTTGCTGCGATCCTTGGTTATCCTACTAATGCTACTCCTGTTACCCCTGGCACTATTGAAGAGGGTAAAACAACCATAAGGGCTTTCCTAGGACTAGATGATAACATGTTTGCTGAAATTGTTGTAGATGATAAGGTTAACTTGGCAAAACTTGTAAATCATCACTTTAGGCCTAGTAAGAATATGACCGAACAGAAATTGAATATTCGAGCCCTTGTATTTTGCTTGTTGAATCACTATTTGCTGTCGAATAACAATGGTGAGTTCGGTGACATAAGGTTGATCCCCTTGATTAGTCAGATGGACAGTTGATATTCTATCATGCCGTTGGTTGTTGCCGAGACTTTGCTGAGTGCGGATGAGCTGAAGAAGGATGCCAAATCTGAACATTTTAAGGGAAGCTCCCTATTACTGCAGGTAATCGATTTTTTTCCTTGCGCACGTATACGTCCCTTTTGCATATATTTCTTTTTGCCTGGGGCTAAGTTTCAGCGCCCAGGGCTGGGCGCTGGAATTTTTGGCGCCTGGTCCTGGGCGTTGAAACTGCGCCCCAGGAACCGTTTTTTTTTTCTTTCTTTTCATTCTTTTGATTCGATCGTACCTGTTTTTGCAAATTTGGCTTGCGGAACGGCTTAGACTTTTGGAAGCTCCTGCCGATCCTAAACATTATCGCCCTATAGCCTTGGGTAACCGAAAATACTTGCACCAAGGCCAGGACGAGGCCGAATGGACCTCCTTTTTTACTTATGGCATTTGTTCTATTAAGTGGGTGGTACCATGGTGGGGTTTGACTACTATGACAGGGGGTTCTGATGTATCGGTTTATGTTTCTTTGTTGGGGCTATCTCGTCCCATTTATATTTTCCCTTACCGAGTCATGCGTCAATATGGTTTAAGGCAGACTATCCCCTTTTCTGATACGGTACCACCAAAGGTAGCGGCCTTTTAACAAACACGGGTTCTAGCGTGGGCTAAGTATTATGATGGTCTCCTGCGTTGGGCCGTAGCTACAAATGGCTTTGTGGGTATTTCTGAAAACTACAAGTTGTGGATGAGCTCCGATGATAAAGATGTGAGGGCCGAGGCTCGTAATGGGGAGCCGGCTGAGCTTTTGATACCTCGTATTCGTGTTAAGTGTGAGGGTCCTGATTCTGCCAAACCTCGTACCTATAGTATTAAGACTGTGAAAGCTCGTCCTGATCGAAAGCGAAAGGAAGTTCCTCCCCGTTCCAGTTTCAGGCCTAAAAAGATGCCTAACATGAAGGGGCCTGCTGTTGTTAAAAGAAATGCAAGCTCTCGCGGAGATTGTCGCCGGAACAATGTATGGGTCAGGAAGGCTCAGCCGCCTGTAGAAACAGTGGCTAGTCTAGTTGATGATAATAATCCTTCTCCCACCATTGTCTGTGCCCTTGAGGCTGAGCGGGCTATAACTGAGAATGTTCCTGAAGCCTTGGCATCTTTGGAAGTTAGTGTCCAAGAGCCGGTTCTTATGGAGATTGATATTGGGGCAGCGCAGAAGACTGTGGGGGTGGATCCTGCGAACATTGCCCTCTACAATACTTTATTTGATGATCCGGAAGAACTAGAGTAGTGTAGTTCTTGCTAGGGTGTAGGTGCCCTTTATTTATTTCAGTTGTGTTTGTTTTTATTCCTAGCACTTTGTTTTCCTTATTATTATTTCTCAATAAAGGCGTATTTTTATTTTTCATTTTCATTTATTTTTGTTTCTCCTCTTTTATATGTATTTTATATGTCTAACACTTTTTGCACAAAGAATATTTGTTTTTTTTATTGGACCGAATCCTTGGTAAGGATTGCCTACGTATCTTGTCAGAATCAGGTCGCGCGTAGTTCTAGCTTTAGAATAAGTTCTAGTATGCCGGATTTCGGTAGATATGCCCTGAGGTGGAAACATATTACTTAATCGGTCAAATGAGTGAAGTATTATCATTATTTTCATCTGCCGTTTTTTTTTTGCCATAAGTCGCGTGAAATTCGATATTCGACTAATTTGTATGGCTATATTCTTGGTTGGTAAGCCTATTTGGATACGTACTGTACCCCCCAAGTGTTCGTTATTTTTCCGTTGTGTGCGGATAAAATGACGAGCACTTCTGAAAAGAAAATTTTTGTCAGGCAGAGAGTTTCAACGCCCAGGCTGGGGCGTCAGAAATTTCGGCGCCCAGCCCTGGGCGCTGAAAATCACTTGGGCGGTCAATTTTTGACGCTTTGCTTCACATGTTCTTGCATTTATTTCCTTTTTTTGTGCCTTGATATTTTGCTCGTATTTAAAGCCAATTTTGAGGCTATTTTGGAGGCTTTTTTGACTGTTAGCGTGAAATGCGTTTTTGTCCGGATTAATTTTTTTCTATTCGTGACTCGAAACAGTTTTGAAAATGGGTTTAGGGTGCAAAAGTTATGAAGATCTTTGTGTAGGCTTTTGAGGTGGGTTGAAGTGCGTGTTGTTAGTGAAGGGTATGATGGAATCTATGTTTTATGAATCTGTTTTTTTTGGTAACATTTGCATTGTTTTGGATTTTGATTTCCTTTGATTCTGGGTTGCATGGATTGACTCTTATGATGACACTGGTTTGGCTTTTTAGGTTTTGGGGATATGAATGGGATAGTGTAGTTCATTTTGTGGGTTTCGGGAATTAGTTCCCATGGCACTATTTCAAAACCGAGTGGGCTTTGTTTGTTGGGCCTGGAGTGGGCCGCCTCTTTATTTTTGTATTTTGCAAGTACATTTGGTGTTTATTTAGTGTTAGAATAAAAAAAATTAGGAGAAATATTACGCCTTTATTGATTCGGAAAGTAAGGAAAACACACTGAACTAAAACTGACCCATATTCTAAGGGGCCTTAGGACCATCTAAAGTCTCTATTATTTTTCCTATCAATCTAAAGAACTACTAGGCGCTTTTTACTAATGGTGCTCTATATGGCTCAAGCCTGGGGTTTAGTCTCATAAAACTTCGGTCCTTCACCGGCACTCATCTTGAATTCCATTCCTTTTTCTACCCATTGATATGTCTTCACCCATCCGTTCTTGACCTCTTCTAGTGTTGATGCAGGAGAGATTAACCGGGTTGGATCGAAACCTTCATCTTGTAAAGCTAGGGTAGTCATCACAGTCTCGTTCTCCACAGGCCTCGATTCGTTAAACAATGTCCATAGAGCCTGGTTGTCCAATATTTCAGCTGTTTTAGTCTTGGTGAAGTGGGGTGCCACATCCAAGGTGTGGCAGTCATGGAAAATTTCAAATCCGGGTTTTAGCAAGCCATCCTGCACGAAGGGTTCAGGGAAATCACAGCATGGGTGTTCTTCTCCTTCCCGAACGAACATCACGTTAAGGGTCCTTTGATACGGGGGAAGGAGGGTGGTTTGTTTGGCTTTGTTAAGGCGTAGCCTAGACAGGCGGTCAGCAATATCTTCCTCCGTTGGTTCATAGCCTAAGCCAAAGGGAATAGATTTGTCGGGAAAAGGATGGAATGTGTATTCCTTCTTCCTTATGCTCAATGGGGTTCCTGGGAAATAACCTTGAGCTAACAGCATTCTAGGGATGACTCGGGATGCATGCGGGTCTAGGAATGCTGGATCATAATCTTCGATGAACTGGATTGCTTCTTCCATTTGAAACCCATAAAGGTCGTCTGCAGTTTCGGCCGTTCCAACCATAGTACAACTGACGTCGAGAGGAGGGGCGCGGATTTCTAGTATTACCCCGTTATGGTTAAGTTTAACCATTTGGTGCAAGGTAGAAGCCACACCTCCTAAGTCATGGAGCCAAGGTCGCCCCAAGAGGAGGTTGAAAGTGGGCTTGATGTCGATTATTTGAAACTCCGTGGTGCGTGCCACAGGCCCGGTTTGTATGGTAAGGTTGATTTTTCCCAATACAGGACTTCGGGAGTTATCGTAAGCTCGTACCCCTTGCGTGGAGGTTTGGAAGTCATCGTTTCCTAGCCCCAAGCAATGGGCGGTTCGCAATGGGCAGACATTAACCGCCGAACCATTATCTACGAGCGCTAGGGGGACGTTTTGTCCTTTGCATCCAACCACTAGGTAAAGGGATTTATTGTGAGCACCCCCCTCTTTGGGTAAGTCTTTATCAGTGAAAACTATGGCCTTTTCTCCGGCATCTCTCGTGACATGGCTAACCAATGAGTCAGGTGTGATATCTGTAGGTACTGAGATGAGGTCAAGTGAACGAATAAACTTTTCGCGATGTTCCTTTGAAGTACACATGAGATCCCAGATGGTAATCTCGACCTTGGTTCTTTTTAGTCAGGAGAGGATTTTCAATGACTTCTGCGACGGTGGCGTGCCGTCCATTCTCAGGAGTTTGCCTAACCGGGATGTCGTCTATAGGAGGTGGGTGAATATCCGGTTGGTATATTCTTTCGGATCGGGTGAGGTTGTCGACCTCGGGCTCCTGAAGGGTGGTGTCAATGAGAGCATACCCGGGCCAAGATTCAGTGAAGAGGTCCTGACCCGACACTTGAGATAGGTAAATATCTTCAGCATCATCATTCCACACACCGCACACTTCTCTCTCGATTCGATCCATAGGGACCACAGCGAGTGGTGCACCTTGAGGTGTAATATACACCGTGGGGTCGAAATTCTATGGTTGGTCGAGAGAGATGTGACAAGAGCCGAGTGGGCTCTTGTTGTTGTTGAGTTTGCCAACGTTAGGGAGAGGTATCACTTCATCCTCTATCATGTCCTGGATCGTATGTTTTAGATTCCAGCAGTTTTCAGTGTCATGCCCATTTCCTTGATGGAATTTGCAGTAAGTACCTTCGACCCAATATTTGCTTTTGACAGGAGGGTCACGGGTGGGGCCTATAGGTCTCAACTTTCCTTGATTTGTTAGTCTTTCAAAGGCTTGTACCAAAGTCGACCCGAGTGGGACAAACTTTCGGTCTCGGACCCATCTTCCAGGGCTTCTTCGGGCGGGAGTCTCTTCTACAGCATGGACTTCTTGGGCTTGGGATGTGTTATCCCGATTATAGGTGTTGTTTTTATATGTGGGTTTGCTTTGTATGGTTTTGGCGAGGTCGTCCTCGATCTTTATTCCCACATCATAAACTCTTTTGAAAGTGTCAAGTCCCAGGTACCTAAGGTGTTGTCTGTAAGCCGGGTCCAGGTTGTCAATGAATTTTTGGACCAATTCTGTTTCGGGAGGCCTATTGATTAGCTGGGCCGCTTGGTCCCTCCATCTAGCAAAGTAGGTCGTGAAACCCTCATTTTTCTTTTGGAAGAGAACTTCCAGCTCGCGCATGGTGACTTGGAAATCCATATTCGACGAGTATTGCTTGATGAAGACATTGACAAAGTCTTCCCAAGTGGTGAAGAGCTTAGGGTCTTGGTGATAGTACCATTTGAGCGGCACGGGTTCCAAGGACAAAGGAAAGGCAGGTAAATACATGGACTTGTCCACACCTTTCAAGTTCATGGCATTCACAAAGCTCAGTAGATGATCACGGGGGTTGTCCGTGGCCTTGAACTTCGGTAAGTCAGATGAACTGAACTTTTCTGGTAGTTTGCCAGGAAAAGGTTCAGGATCGAGGGAGAAGTATTTGCTCCCCATGGTTTGCTGTAGGACCATTTTTTCAATCCTCTTCTCGTTATCGAGGTCGTTTTTGGCTTGCGCAACCGCTAAAGCTTCATTTTCCATTTTCAATTGGCCCATAAGTTGGGTCATTTAGACCATCTGGTCTCGCAAACCTTCGATGGACATGTTTGAAGGTGCGAATCGAGGTTGGGGAAGCGGAGATCCTTGAAATGAGGGACGACGGACGGAGCTTGGAGTCACAACCTGATGTTGGCGATGTATCTTCGAGACGCACTAACCGTTGATTCCCTGATCGGCACCAAGTGGCAGGACCAGTCCTAGGCATAAGATAAGCTAAAGTTTAGGTTCCCAAAGTTTCAAGCATTACTTAGTCTAGACTTCGACTCTCTAAATTGGTTTTTCACTCTTTCTTTTGTCGGTACATTTTTTGGTTTTTTTTATTTTGGTCATTCTTTGGATTTTTCGAAACACTTGCCCGTGTGACATTCATAGTTATTAGCATGTTCGATTTTGGGTGCCGAGCATTGTCGTCGTAGGAGGCCTAACAACGACACAAAGAGTTATTAATTTTTTCACGAGTCGCTTTTAAAATCGAGTGCTTTTCTTACGCCCTCGTAGCAATTCTTTTTACGAATATTTTTTGTGCTACGTATTTTCCTTTTGCGCGGGCACTGAGGCTGTTGCGCCTGACCAGAAGGCCAAGCAGCAACTTCAGCGCCCAGCGAGGGGCGTGAGAAATTCTGGCGCCCAGCCAGGGGCGTTGAAAATGCGTCCCTGGCTGGTTCTCGATTTCTGTCTTCTATTTATGCGACTTCGATTCGCGTGCTTTCCTAATAACGTCCTTTACGCGTAGCAGCGTTTGTGGGATTCGTTACAGGCCATCCCGAGCGTCGCTTATTTTTGTGGCGATCATTCGGGTTTGCGGAACACGTATTTCGGTATAACTCTTTGGCAAATTAGTCTATGAATGTTTGGGAAATTTTTAAGGTCGTTTGTTTTCTAGGATAGTTTGTCACACACAATCACATATTTCGCTACACATAACTACATTACAAACATGGATTTGAAAATTAAGTATGTCACGTAGTTTATGATAGGCTTCTATGGGTAGTTTATTTGCGCCTGGCTTGGTACCGCTTCTATCGTAGATCCAACACATGCCCCGGTCGAGGTAGTGTCTTCAACAGACGAATTTCGCCCAAGAGGCCAACCCGCAAGTGCAAGCCAAGGGGGCATGCAGGCGAGAGGGACCTAATGAGCGAGCGATTGGGTTCGGAATAGGTGTACTACCTACACAAGTACCGAATGGGCAACATGTGCGGCGTATGCACCCCCCTATTGGCGGAAAAAGGTATCCTTAGTCCCAACTCCCGAGGGAGCCGAGATTCGTCATGCGGTTCTGCCCGTTCACATTAATATGCTGATTTTCAGGTCGTCCCAACTTGATGGGGAAATAAACGCGGGGTAGGATCGTTTCACCCTTCGGCTATTTTGATTACCTACAAGCACGAGTATTTCCTTCACTATCCCCAGTGGAGTTGCCACTGTGAGGGGGTCGAAAAAGCACGAGGCTAATGCGTGACCTCGTCCCTCGTGGGTGTGACGATTCTTTTTATTCAATCAAGTGTAATTGGATTTCCTGTGAGTTTACACCCAATTGACTAGTAATATAGGAGTCGCCATTCAGTTTTTAACGACAGTGAGAAAAACTGACAAAACCTGGTTATCGTGACATAAAGGGAGTGCAATTATGTTTGACCATGACGGCCGTAGGTTCCCTTGTGATCCCTGGTGTGGGGATCTCTCAACATACACCCGCAAGGTAGAGATTGAGGGTTCGGGGGACTGTAACTACCGAGAGGAGTACTTCGCTCGTCGATAACTCCAGAGGCAGGATATCCTTACTAGTTTAGCATACATAATTGAAGGGACATGCGTTAACTATTAAACTAATCTGAGTTGATTTTAGCAATATGCAACATATAATACTAGATCGATCGTGATTATCTGATTTAAATAGTATTAAGGGACCTAGCATGATAATCCAATTTCCCGAAAATATTATATTTGTTAGGCGTGATAGAACAATCAGATTTAGTTAGTTTAACAGTTCATAAAAAGGGCTAGGAAAGCAATTAAATCATCGAAAAGGGACACGTTACGACGCACCCTTGAGAGGTGCGTCACGGTTCTCAGAAAACTAACCACTTTGACTTTGCTATTTCTCCTTTTTATTTAACGAATCTCAATTATGGGACAGGATACGTTCTGTTCGATTTATGGATCGATTGCGACAGAACGTATGAACAATTTCGCAGCGTGAGGCTTAGGCTAAGGGTCACTACGACATAAATTGCTTTTAATGGCGCTTAATAATGCTTTTAACAGCGCTTATTGAAGCGCTGTTGATGGCTTCGCTATTAAAAGTAAAATGTACCTTTAATAGCGCTTTTAAAAAGCGCTGTCATATGTAATATCTAGGATAATTCAAATGTTTCTTTCATAGCACACTATAAGAGCTATTAAAGAAACGCTATTAAAGATTTGGCGCCATGTTTTAAATTATTTTCTAATAGCGGATGTTATGAAGCGCTATTAAATGTTTTTTTTGAAATATAATATTTAAACCTGAAAAATATTTCATTTTTTGTCCACAAATAACACCATATATTGTAAAATAGTAAATAGTTGAAAATTAATTTCCATACCTCAATTAAAAGAATTTTTACAATTGTCACCCTAATAAAACCGATTACATAGATCTAAACTAAAACTAAAAATTAAACTACGTAGAATAAATTAATCAATACATCAATAGAGCCTTATGTTTGTTGGTTCCTTCAACATAACCTAGCAATTATACAATTGTTGAACAACATAGAGCACCCAATCGGTTCTTAATTACTTCGTCAATCTGCTCTTTGTCATAACTTGGAAACTGACAATTTGAAAAGTACTGTGAAACAATGGTGTATAAGAATTCATACATATATAGAAGGGAAAAAACCCGAAAGAATTAGTATTACCATAAACATTAACATTAAGTGCAATACATGAAGAAAAAAAATGAACTTCACATTTTGGAAGTTAGTATTTGTGTTCAGTAAATATATATGCCATCATCTAATGCATTCGGTTTCTCCCTTGTCTGCTCTAATTTTTTTCATTTGTCTGCATTTTTTCATGTTTTCATTTTCCTGCATTTTTTCATTTTCCTGCATTTTCCTGCATTTTTTCATTTTCATTTTCCTACATTTTGGATTACGTTTCAAGGTATGAATTGAAAAATGTATAGGGAACACAAATTCAGTGTACCATGTTACCAACATATAAATTTATTGACTAGAAAGTATTCAATCTAAACTGGCTCTGTCCAAGATAAGGAGAGATGATGTAAGACAGGACACTAAACCAGATTTAATATCTGGTGTCAAAGTGACAAACTTAATGTCTTTTGTTAGAAGGAGTCTTGTAGTTTAGGCATTTCTTTATTTATATGATAGCACGGTATTGACAGCCCTAAGTGTGATTGTGTGAATCTATAATGCTATTATTAGCAGGATTAGCAGGAATTGAATACCAGCTACCCATAAATAAATCAGCAGGAATTGAAGCATGTGCAAATGGACAGCTAAAATAAGTGCCCATAATATATTGCAACAAGTTGGGGACTCGATCTGAGCTGTTCTAAACCGTGTGAGCTACACTCAGTCTTCTACTTAATCTAGATCAGCGTATCTCAATTTGTTTATCTGTGTGAAGGATGACTGACATAAGGGGGGGGGGGAATAAGGGGGGAAACAAAAGGGATCTTTAACATAAAAGTGACATGAATTAAACATAACCACATCTATTTAGAAACTAACATTAATCGTGATGGAAGTTGCCAAGTTGGACCACCGTAATCTTACCAGGTAATCGATCAGAGAGATGCACTTACTTAATTTGTAAATGAAATTTAATTATAAATTATAAAAAAATAATCAGATCTTACAAATGGATGATTCAACTAGTGTTCTGGTCAACTTCTTCACTTTGTTGCAAATAATCATAGTAATGATAATTCCTCCCCTTAGATTGATCTATTATCAAATAAAACACCCATTTTCTACTAGTCTATATAATTTTTATTTTGAAAGTTGGGAGTCTCAACCAAGAAAAGAAGGAGGAAATCAATTCAAGTTGTATGTTTCTTTTCAATTTTAGTGGGTTTGTTAGCTCACTACTGTCCCAAGTTTGTTAGTGTAAGACGTGAGGCTTTGTTATCCCTGTTAGAAGTGATTGGGTTTAATAAGGATCTGTTGTATTAAAAGGTGAAGAAATTCCAGCAGTCCTATGTACTGCCTACTTGGGTCCATATTAAGTAGCAGCAGGACAGTAGAAGCATGACAGTCATAGAAACACATAGCAACACATCAGCCATACTAATTGTCATAGAAACACAGCAGCAGGACAGTAGAAGCATGACAGTCAACAGCAGTAGAAGTATAAGCAAGACAGTCATCACTGGGAATAATCTATAATTTGTAGAAGTGAATTGGTAAAACGTACTTACCTTGATGTTCAGTAAGTCTTCCCTTCCGGGATTGATAAATAAAGAAGATCCCACACAGAAGAATAATTTCCAACGCACCAGCTAAGCAAGAAGGCACAACCTTGAGAATAATATATTTTTCTGTGGGACAAAGGTGAACATTGTCAACATTATCTGAAACATCGGCAATAATAGAGTTCCATAACATTCACTTGCAAGCATACACTAGCGAAACAACAAAATATATTAAAAGAGCAATTTGTGAGCTTGAAATGTGCAAGACATCAGAAGGAGCTTACCTTCCCAATGAAATTTCTTTCGACAAATGCACCTTCTTTCACTGTCTCTTGCGACTTTGCAAGTAGTATGAGGCCAAACTTGACAGTCTGAAGATATAGTACAAGCAGGTTATGGTGGTGGTTTCCAGCTTATCTCAATTTCCACAAAGGATTTTTGAACTTCTAAAAAAGATGGTTCCTTAACAACTTTGCAGCTTTCAACATGTACGGGAAGGAAAGCTTTGGTGATAGAAGAACCAAGTCTAAAAATCTACTATCACACGAATTGTTATGTTTGATATCTTAGATGGAAAATATCTTTTTTTTCAAGATCTGTTGAAGTGACTTTGAAGGTGCCATTGGAAGTTAAGAAACTGTCAGGCCCTGTTTCCACATTACAATGAAAATTGAAGTATGAGGGATCTCCACAATCAACAGAAGTGCAAAGCGGATAGGGAATAGTATAAGTCCCGCAAGGCTTGCAGTCTTTAGAAGTCAATTCTGCAGAAGGAGTATGCATTTCTTGTCAGCTACAGTGTTTCATGTTTGACAATGTCACAACTATTGAAAGTATATTTTCCCGAAGATTACATTTGTGTTAAAGTCCTCAAATTGCACTGTCATCACAATAAAGTGCGCTTGATACTCAATGCACTATACTCCGTATTAGCATTACCTACATATATTTCTAAGACCATAATACATTGGAGTTACCACAAGGATGGATAAACGAGTATAATGATGTAGATAGACTAACACACATAAGCTCAATATTGTCCTCTTTCCCAGTTGGTAATGAAAAACACTGAAAGCATGGGGCCTAAATATGAAACAGTAAAGAAAATATGAAAACTTTTATCCGAGAAATATCACAAGACCAGATTCTGTACACATGGAGACATTAGAAAATAGTCAATGCATTTGCAATTTCTACCATCTTATGTTAATCCATCACACCAATGGTTATAGCCTTGACGATGTCACTATATTTCAACATTGGTACTAGGAAATAAATCATAAAGTTGGTATTATTTGACACGTACTTTTCCACTTCTCTTAGACTAAAAGAAGACTAAATAAGTGTATGCTTGCAGGTAGATAGCTTAACGTCTGAACTGCGTTATGGAATGTAAGACATTCGATTTCAAATATAGGAAAACCTAATACCAAAGAGATGTTAAGAGTTGTTCAAATTGCAACAAGAAAAGGAAGATACCTATATCAGAAGGTGTACTGCGAACAAAGATAGTAAGCCCGTCCTGATACTCCTCTTGTAAGTCAGTAAGTTCACTACTCCACATCAAGCACATCTCATTTGATCCACCTGTGTAATTAGCAGCACCACAAGAGTAGGCTACAATTACAGTCATGAAGACGGTCATCCATTTTCCAAAATAACCAATGTATTATCTTTGCTCTCTTGGGTCTGCAAAGAGAACCCATAGTTGCCAGGTGTTGGGTTGTTGCTAGCCTCCCATTACGTCAAAGCGCTTACATCACCGTCCATTCCTGGAAGAAACATTAATTCCTTGCTCTGTCATTTCATTAACCACATTTCTTAATGTAGAGATTGATAGCACCCATCTGCACCTGTCATTTCATTAACAACATCTTTTACCGGTAACCATTTGCATAGGCTTTGTGAATCAAGTTGAAAGTGAATGGGAGACCTTGAAGATCCAGATTAGCTATTTTCAGCATTAAAGTGTCTTAGTATATAGTATATAGAACATCAACAGCAACGCAACAACAACAATAACATCCTTTGATAGTAATCTTCTGTAACCTGTGTCACTTAAATTGGACTCTAAAGTTTTACTCGTACATTGTCTTGTCGTACAGGATTGTCAACTTCTCAACAATTATACGGTTTCCTACTTTCAGATTTAGGGAAATTTCTTGCATTTTTATGTTTTTCCAAATATCTAAAGTGAATTGTATCCTTAGCTTGCCTCTCACTCTTCACCGCCTGTGATTTCAATGTGCATACATCTATCTTTTTCTTTTTTTCAAGCATAGTTTTCAATAAGTTTAAGAGGATTAAAATGAGTTTGAATAAATAATTACTAGCCTTTAATGCACGCAATGACGCAACGCGTTCGTGGTTTTTTATAATGCATGTAAGACAACATTATGAAATCAATATATATTTCTTATCATATACTGACTATAATACTAGTTAAACACTACTGCAAGTGTTATTTACAAACCAGAATGCTGATGTTGTCCTTGAGATCAATAACTTAGATTGTGTGCAGAATAATGAAGATAGTGTTATTCCAGTTTATGTCACTCAGGAATGTGTTGATTGGTATGTATATTTCTAGCTTCACTGATTTGATAGGTAACATATGATCAACTATAATACTAATTAAACTCTACTGGTTGAACTAACAACCAAAGTGACAAAGCATCAACATGATTATTCTTAAAGCTAACTAAACATGAAATTTCCTTCCATTATTACAGTTCTGCGCTACTCTCATGAAAAGAAAATTCAGCAAAAACGTAATTCCAGTGAAATCATGAAATCAAATAATGAATTAAGCCATTATCAAAATAAAGAAACAGAACCCAAATCCAAACTAAATTTGCGCTACTTACGTCTACCAATTCGAAAACCAATTCAATAAAAATAATTAACAAACCAACCCTAACTGAATCCAAACCCCCTCCCCACAAAACCAATTCAATAAAAATAATTAACAATAATCCCACACTTCAAACGCAAAATAAGAACAACCCACCATAAATTAACAGAATTTCGCAAAAGAAAGGGAGATTACCTTGAAATTTGAAATTCCGTCGGAAGAAGCACCACCGGGAAAAGAAAACTTCGCCACCTAAATCTCCACCACCGTAAATCGCCGCCGCGTAGAGAATTGTGGTAGGTTTCGCGTCAATGGAGAGTCTTAGGTTTGAGGTTTTTGGGTTTTGCAGAGTAAACTTGGGAACAAAAATGTTTTAGGAGGTTTTTATTTTTATTTTTAGTTTTTATTTTTATTTTTAGTTTTTGTTATTTTTATTTTTATTTTTTAAAAAATATGTTTTCAATAGCGTTTTGTTGGAAGCCCTGTAAAACATGTCATCATATGACAGCGCGCCCTACTAAATCGCTATAATATGTTGAAATATTATAGCATTTTTTTAATAAGCGCTATAATATGATAATTTTTAATTTTTTGATAGGGAAAGAGGCAAAAGCGCTATTAAAGAAACGCTATTAAAAGCTATTTCTGTAGTAGTGGGTTGGAGTCAATACTCAGAATATAATTGTGTTGTGTGTTCTTTTCACGTCGAATTTGGGGCTGTATTTATAGGGAAGAGTTCGTGGAAAGATAGAATTGCAGAGTTCTAATCCATAAAGAATTAGGAAAAAACACGTACCCAGGTATTTTCAGCGCCCAGGCCTGGGCGCCGAAGATTTCGGCGCCCAGAGCCAGGCGTTGAAAATAGGATCTGGGCTGTTTTTCTTAGTCAGATTCGGATTCCTGAAATCCGTAGAGTTTGAGACTTAATCGAGTCTTTTAGTGCGTATTAACCTTGCGACGGGATGCGTCTGGGCCCGTTACGAACTCTAGGCTCGTTAGGATTTTAATTAATACGTAACTCTTATTTCCGAATCATATTAGGAATAGGATTCTCGCAGTTTTCTAGCCCATTTAGGATTTATGTTGGAGTGCAACACCTAATTCTGACAGGTTTTTATCCTTTATGATTTGCCACTTTTAGAAGCTACATTTTACGGCAGTTACTATTTTTAGCAGGTTTCCATAAATAGCAGTTTCTATAAATATCAGGTTTCGGGTGAAATGAAAAGGGAAATTGAGATTCGTTTATTTCATAGGAGATGCGTTGTCAAGTGGAGATTTATGCTTTCATCATCGAACCTTTCCCTTTCGGGAATGGGGACAAAAGTAGGTGTCTACAGTCGTGGTCAAACATATTTGCACTCCCTTTATGTCACGATAACCGGGTTTTGTCAATTTTTCTCATTGTCGTTAAAAACTGAATGGCGACTCCTATATTACTAGTCAATTGGGTGTAAACTCACAGGAAATCTAATTACACTTGATTTGACAAAAAGAAACGTCACACCCACGAGGGACGAGGTCACGCATTAGCCTCGTGCTTTTTCGACCCCCTCACAGGGTAAAAAGGGTAAGGTAGTAAATTTTCATGTCCAAAAATAAAATAAAGCAAAGTATAAGAACATTATGAAACGGACTAAAACGGAAAGTATAAAGATTTTTTAAAACGGAAGTAGTAAAAAATATGAAGCTGATTTATGAGTAAACATATCATCACTGAATGGTTGATATTAAGTCAAAAACTACGAATATGTCAATTCCCATTGGTGGATCGCTTAGCCGCTCACATATAATTCCCATTGGTGGATCGCTTAGCCGCTCACATATAATTCCCATTGGTGGATCGCTCACATATTATTTGCTCACATATAATTCGCTCACATATAATTCCCATTGGTGAGAGTGATGGATAGCTCAGTTGGTTAGAGCTTCTATCCCGGTTCCAGTTATCCCGGGATCGATTCTCATCCCCGCCCTTGTGGCTCATTCGCACTCCAAAAAAAATTCCCATAGGTGGATCGCTCACGTTATGTGATTGATATATACAACTAAAAAGGCGATAACTCGAACTTTTTCGGGTATTGAATTTGTGAAGAAGCTAAGCAATGAAGAAGCAAAGCAGCAGCACAAGCAAAGCAGAAGAGAATTGTGTTTGGGAAAATATTCGAATGAAACAGAATTCATTGCTTGAATAACAAGTAGACTAGGGCATATATACAATGGCCCTAACTAACTAATAACAGAAATTAGTTAGAGAATAATAAAATAATAATATAAGTTAGATATTTCCACTAGTAGAAAAAACCCTTGTTGCAACCCCCTTGTTGCAGCGTACATGTGTTAATACGCTTCAACAAGCAGTAGGTCAACGCGGGTCAAACACTTTAAAGAGTTGTTGCAGCGTACAAATTAATTTCCCCCTGCAAAAGAGTTTTTTGCAGCGTACGTATTAAAAGCCCCCTGTAATAGCTATATACTGTTGCAGCGTACATGACATTGTACCCTGCAACAGTTTCGTATAACAAAATTTATTTGCTGTAATACTCCGTACTATTATTGTTGAATAATTAATTCATTTTACAAAATATCTATCTCAAAATTTTAGAGTTCCCTGCGCTCAACTCCAAGCTTCTTCCTCGGTTTACAATTCCCTGCGTCGTCGTCGAACTCATAGACTGCTCTGCCCTGCGTCGCCGTCGAACTCAGATTGCTCGGCTCTGCCGTCACTCTCCTCGCCGGTGAGTGTCTTTTCTCGCCCCCGTCGCGTCCTGTACATTCTCCACGCTGAACCACGACTTCTCCTAGTCGCTGAAAACTCAGCTAGCTCGACCGGTGGTTCCAAGAAAGAACGACCTGTTCTCCGGTGCTTGCTCGGCCGTCACTGTCCTCGCCGCAACAAGTAATTATCTTCCTGTCCCCTCTTGATTTTCGTTTTCAGAATTAGGGTTTTACAATTCTGTTTTTTTTTCTTCTGTTTTTTTACCTAGTTGTTCAAGTCGTTCTTTGCACTTAATTTGTGAAGATGAGTAGATACGCATATCGTTGAAGAAAGGGGCAATGATCATACTGCCTGCAGGAATCTATCATCGTGCTTGTCTGGATTTCAACAACTGCATTTAGGTATTGATATATCTAATTATATTTTTTGGACATTTGGTGAATTTTATTTGTGTTTGATTAATGGGTTTGTTTTAGTTCTTTTTATTAGTTTTTTTTACAGAAAGATTTCAGCTTTTGCAATTTTTTGGAGTTGGTTGATGACATGCTTCATATGCTTCTTTTAGTTTTGATTTGAGATGTTTCATGTACAACTTCCATCCCGGATTAGTTGTCGTATCACTAGTTTAAATTACACTGTCAACGTGGCTATTAATTCTGCACAGAAAATTGAATTCTAGCTTCTAATATATTCTATAACTGGTTGGCACTTCAACTCTTGTGCGTGCATTTGGTTATTTGGTAGCACACTTGTAAAACTCCTTATATTAATGCTCCACGCACCACGCTATATGTTTTTCGTTTGTTCTCAACTTATTGGGATAATTTTTAATTTTTAGTTTCTTTTGACCTAGGATATATTTTGTAAGTTGTTAGTGTGGCATACATAAAGTTAAGAAAATAAAACAAATGGGGGCACATTTGAACCCAAAGATCATGTCGATAGAAAAAAGAACACGATTATAAATGTAAACGAACAAGTGAGTTGGGTAAAGGCCCGTAACGATACACTTGTACTCCCAAACTTATAGAGTAGAATGTTAACATGCACTAATATCAAAAACTGAATTATGGCTATAAGCCTATAACTGTAGACAATTCCATTTACGGATATATGGTTGTAAAATTAGCACTTCGTATATAAATAGTTTAAAAGTTTAAAAGATACATTCATACATCTATTGAGAAACAAAGGGAAAAATATCACCTTTTTTGGAAACAATATTCGCCTTGACGTCATTATTTGATGGAAGGATTGAAAGTATGTGCAATCAAAGATATTGGAGCTGATGACATTTAGTGGGGTTTCGAAAGTATATGCAAGAAAAGATACTAGTGTTTAGACTGTGCGATGCACGGATTATGTGTTTTTCACAATTATATTCATATAGATTTGATATTCTAAAATCAAATTCAACAATTATCGGAAAGAGTAAGATGTTGACGAAAAAGTTGTCGGTGTAAATGGAGGTTATAAATACAATGTGTTATTTTAATTAAAATTTAGTCAATTAATATCTTTATTTTAAAAAATAAAATTGAAAATGAAATACTCCCTATGTTCTTGTTTATTAGTCCCCTTTCCGTATTGTGCTGTGTTTTTTATTAGTACCGTTTATAATCTTTCCTTATTTGTTCAATAATGACATTTAATGGGGTTTCGAAATTATGTGCAATTTAACTTTAAATCTTTGAATTTGTTATCAATGGAAGTTTAGTCCGATTTCTTCACAATATATATTTTTTTTTTTCAGGAAATCACCCATGTTTATATCAAACGACCGGATTATTTATCCCTTTTATACTTCTACCAATCTCTACAAATTCATCAAACAACCAATTTGGTTTTGGAGTTTTATTTGGTAAAAAAAAGCAGATAGGGCATTTCCTTCAATTAAATATTACAAATCCTATTTCGATTTGTCATTTGTGATCCTCTATTTGTTAATTCTCTGTTTGTCATTTGTGATCCTCTAGTTGCTGAGAATTGGGAAGGAGTTACATATTGGGGATTTGTTGAAGAAAAAAAAAATTCCAGAGGTAATTTCGCATTCATAATTGATGAGATTATAATTTTTATTTTATATTTCCTTTTCTTTTTTTTGCTGGCTTATTAATTAGTTATTGTTTTTTTTTTAAAGCTAAAAGTATGAGTACCAGCGTATTGCAAGTCGATTTCAAGTATTTGACTAATCGAGACAGTGCTTTTTAACAAATAGCAGTGTCGCTTCAATTTATAGGAATAAAGTCGTAATACTCATGTCATAAATAAACCCGAACGCTTAAAAAGTTCGTTAAAAGGTCTTGCGCGCACAAGGTGTACAATAAATTTATTGTACACTAAGATAACTTTTACCCATTTTTTTGTAACTTGAACTTAGTTTTGATTAACTTTTATATTAGTAAAAAAAAAGTTGATAGAAATGATTAAATAATTAATTTTATACATTATTAGTGGTTTTGAAGAAATATGTTTTTACTAAAATGAAAAAATTTATCACTAAAAATAGATAACTTTTACATATGTAAGCTTAACTTTTATACATTTTGAGTTAACTTTTACTCCGGTGTACAATATTTATTGTACACCCTTTGTAAATAAGAATTTGTGTATGCCGATTTACGTATAATAAAATTTTGATTTAAGGACCCTGTTTTTAAGATTAAAACAATATTAAAAACATGCACTCTAAAATATTTAAAACGGCCCTATGTGTGGTATATATCTAATTCCCAACAAATTGTAATTGTTGGCCGGAAACTTGGCATCACAATGATTAGCTATCATTTCTAACAATCTACAAAATTTTGGCAAATCCATTATAAATTTGAGACGTAATTTTCGAAACTTCATATACAATTCCATCTCAGTTTTAATTTAGAGACTAAATTTTAGTTATCCGTCTCAAGTTTGAGATGCTTATAGTATGCGTCTCAAATTTATGTTTAATAATCCATAATTTTGTAGTGGTATGATAATGAGATTTGGACTCATATTACGCATCCTTACCGATTGAAGTGTTGATATACACTCATCTATTACTACTGCTAATCTTATTCTTTCTTCTGTACTACATAACATCAAAGCAAGGAGCAGCAGTGCAAGCAGCGACAACAATGATCATGTTCAACCAGTAGTACAACATTCTAGAAGCTTGCCACATGATCAGTTTCATCACACACCTACAGCTCTAACAACTTGCCTTAAATCTAGGGAGTTAGTTAGTAATTATGTTAGGCTGCATCCTTGTAATAAGCTGCACCTAGTCAGCTATAAATGCTGATGTGTACATATAGAGTACTCTCATTGGATGCAACACATCATCCTTAGAATGTATATATATATATTATTCTTGCTGTACAAATTTAATCATCAATCAAATAATAGAATTATGTTTGATCAAGTTTTTAGAACTCTCTCTCTCTCTCTCAAAGTTTGTTGTAATACAGTTTTAGCAAAGAAATCAACCTAAGTGTTGATTTCTAATATGGTATCAGAGCAAGTGGTCATTCGATCCTGCTAAAATCTTATGGTCCATCTCTTCATTCTTTGTTCAGATTGATTAATTTCACATAATCTGATCATTTTTTTTTAAGAAATTGTAATTTCTTCAAGTAGCAAAAATGCCTCGATCCAGATCAAACAGATTCATCTCAAAATCCAAATTCTGCTTGCTATCTTAGTAACAGTGATTTGAATGCGACGAAATTAGTGAGCATTGAATTTGAAGGAAAATATTTTAGTGATTGGAGACGTTCAATGATGATAGCTTTATCAGCAAGAAACAAGCTGTGTTTTGTTGATGGCAGTTTGAATCCACCATCAGCAAATTCTCAGAATTACATAATGTGGAATAGATTCAATGATCTAGTAATTTCTTGGATGTTAGCCTCTCTGGAACCAAAGATTGCAAGAAGTGTTATGTACCTTAAGACAACAAGAGCAATATGGCTTGAACTAGCAGATAGGTATTGCATAGAATCTGGACCTCAATTGTTTTCTGTTCAACAACAACTCAGTGAATTGAGTCAAGGTGATGATGAGGAAGTTTCTAGTTTCTTCACAAAGATTAAGATGTTGTGGGATCATCTTGATGGATTGGAGCCCTTGCCTGTTTGTGAATGTACTGGTAGCAGCTGCAATCGCACTCAGCAGTTGTTCAAAACACAGCAGAATCAAAGGCTAATTCAGTTTTTGATGAAACTGAATGAAAAATATAAACATCCTAAAAGCACTATTCTCATGATGAATCCTCTGCCTACAATTTCAAAGGCATATGGTTTACTTCTACAGGAAGAACAACAGAAAGAAGTGAACAACCACAAAGCTCAAACACAGACTGAATCTGCAGCATTCAATGCTAGAAGGTTTGACAACAAGCCATACAGAAATCAGTATAACAGTAGTTCTAACTCTCAATATGCATGCACTGGAAATCAATTCAGGAACAACAATAACAACAACAGAAACAATCTCTTCCGTGAGCATTGCAAAATGAGAAACCACACTATTGAGAAGTGTTAGAAACTACATGGCTACCCTAAAGATTTCAAAGGGAAGGGAAAGAGAATAGCAGCAGCAACTCAGTTAGATGAGTACACCCCTAAAGAGATTCAAACAGTTGAGGAAGGACCAGGAGTGGTACATGCCACATTTACTGAAGAACAATACACACAGCTGATGAATTGCTTACACAACCAACAAATTGCTAACCAAGCAGAGAATTCCGGCTCTCACTCTCTTGGCTTAGCAACTAGCTATCAACCTCAAGGTAAATTCTGCCTCATGTCTAGTTTTAATAATCAATGGATTTTAGACAGTGGAGCAAGTGATCACATGTGTTCAGACTTATCTGTGTTCACTTCTTTTGAACTTGTACATGATGGTCAACATACTATAACCATACCCGATGGCACAGAATTACAAGTTAAACACAAAGGTATCATACATCTAGGTGGAGGACTGAGATGTTCTTCATGTTCCAGGATTTAAGTTTAATCTTGTTTGTATCTCCAAACTATGTTGTGATGCAAATTTCTCAGTCTCATTAACAAATGGCAACTGTTTTATTCAGGACCCTTCCAGGAACAAGCATATATTGCTTGGTAAGATGCAGAAAGGATCATACACTTTGTGTGAAGAGTTCTTGGTTTCAAACATCAATTTAGATTCAAATAAGTTTGCTCTTTCTACTGTTAGTTCAAAAGCAATTCAAGAAGCCAAATTGTGGCACTTGAGACTTGGACATATGTCATTTGGGAAAATAAAGAATCTACAGGGTATGGATGTAAAGGGTTGTTAGCTGAATCTTTTTGTCAAATCTGTCCTTTGGCTAAGCAAACTAGGCTTTCATTTCCAACAAGTTGTATTAAAACGACTAAGCCTTTTGAGTTGTTGCATATTGATGTATGGGGACCATATTCCATTTTGGATTCCTCTAAGTGTAATCAATTTTTAACTATTGTTGATGATTACACTAGAATGACTTGGACTCATTTTATGAAGAATGAAACAGATTCAGCGAAGATCATGGCTCAAATTTTCACTTATGTTGAAACTCGATTTGCTTTATCAGTTAAGGGGGTTAGATCAGATAATGCTCCTGGTCTTAAAGAAGGAGAAATGAAGGAATTATTTCTTACTAAGGGCATTTTCAACCAGAAAAGTTGCATTCATACACCTCAGCAGAATGGTGTGGGGAAAAGAAAACATAAGCACCTTCTTGAGACTGCTCGAGCATTGGCTTTTCAATCTAAACTACCTGATAAATACTGGAGCAGTTGTGTTCTTACTGCTACTTATCTAATCAACATAATGCCATTGAAAAGCATCAACTTCTGTACACCCTATGAAAATCTCTTCAATATTAAACCTGATCTTTCTCACTTGAAAGTTTTTGGTTGCCTATGCTACATTACAATTGCAAAACCTAACAGGTCTAAATTTGACCCAAGGGCAGATCCCTGTGTTTTTCTTGGCTATCCTCCCAACCAGAAAGCTTATAAGGTGTTGAATCTAGCCACCAATAAACTGATTGTTTCTAGGGATGTTTTCTTTCATGAGAAACATTTCCCTGTCCACTACTCTCCTTCTCCCAAGTCAACCTGTTCTACCAAATTTTTTCTTCCTGTTTCCACTTCTTTTTCAAACTCCACCTCCATTTCTCCACTTTTCCATACTCCTAACTCCAGTTTCCTTTCTAACACTACTTCTCCTACACCAATCCTTGATTCCTCTCAAATATCTTCTCCCTCTTTGTCCCAAACATAATCCATACAACATAATTCATCTAATCAATCTACAAACACACCAGAATCATCTCCTACTCAACCTACACATTCTCCTAATCCTACTCTTAGAAGGTCAACCAGGGTCTCAAAAGTCCCTTCTCACCTTCATGATTTTGTTTGCCATAAACCTGTCAAACATTGGTGTAATTTGGTCTCCTATGACAGTCTCCCTGATGCACTAAAGGTACTTATTGTTGCTCATATGGATCACATTGAAGCAACTACTTACAAAGAAGCTGGTGGTGACAATAATTGGCTTATAGCTATGGAAAAAGAGATCACAGCCTAAAATCACAACCACACTTGGGATTTTGTATTGCTACCCAAAGGCAAGAAATCCATTGGTTGTAAAAGGGTTTTTAGGATTAAAAAGAATGTTGATGGATTTATAGAAAGGTATAAAGCTAGGTTAGTGGCCAAGGAATTCACACAGAAATATGGTATTGATTACCATGAAACATTTTCTCCTGTTGTGAAGATGTCAACTGTGAGATGCCCTATTTCACTTGCTGCTAGCAGACAATGGAAGTTATTCCAATTAGACATCAATAATGCTTTTCTCCATGGAAACCTAGATGAGGAAGTTTACATTAGGGTTCCTGAAGGTGTTGCTGCTCCTGCTGGTTGATATGTGTGTTTTGTATAGAGTTTTTACCCTCGTCCCTTAGTACTTTTTGATCTCAAATGAGCTCTTCGGAGCGATTTTTAGTACTAATGTGCTCCTTGTAGTGTGTTTGTAGTTTCAGGTTCATCATTGTAGGAATTAGCATATTTTTGTGCATTTCCTACTCATCAATACAAGAGATTATGTACTTTCGAGAGCACAAACATTAAGTTTGAAGAGTTTTGAAGCAAAGCGAATAACGAAGGAAGTACAAAAATGACTATAGTCCACTATTTTAAGCATAACTCAAGTTCTACAACTCTAAATGATGTAATTCCAATTGGGTTGGATTCTAGACTTCAATAGCTTTCCAACAAGTGGTCACTCGCCTAATTCCGATGAATAACGAATGAGATATGACGTTTTGAAGATAGAGGATCGTGCAGTTTCAACATGCGCCCGATCGGGCGGGCTTCGCCCGATCCATATCGGGCGGTCATTCTGGGCGCTGTTCTGGGCATTTTGCAACCGCCCGATCGGGCGGAATTTCGGCCGATCAGGCCGACTATCAAGCACATCGCTCGATCGGGCGAAGCGTCGCCCGATCGGGCGACGCCAACCTCCGGCGTATTTCGCGAGTTTTTATTTCCGATTTTGGGCTCTATTTTGGGCAAACTATAAATACTAGCCCCTTATATTTTTAGTGACATCTTATTTTCTAGTATTGAACCTTAGTATTATTTTCCTTAGCCTAGTTTTCTCTCTAGTTTATGCAAAACACTTAGTTTAATTCTCAATAAAAATTCAAGCTTTCACTTCCCTTTGTTCTTCAAATAGGTATTATTTCTTATTTCAATTCATTGTCTTGCTTTAATAATGCTTTCAATTATGATTATTGCTTTGTTTATCGTCAACATGCTTGAGTAGTTTAATTTCTAGGGTTGGGGATCCATGAATGATATGAAGGGATGATTGAATGATTATGATTGGTTGCATTGTAATTGATTCCTATTGATTGGTTTATTTCACTATACAATTAGATTTGCGCAGGTTTAATTGTGGTAGTTATGCAATATCAAATTAAGATTCGAGAGATGCAATTTGATGTTTAGTCTTGTGTCAATAGGTGGAATTAGAGTTAATACGTAGCGAGAGCCCGTTAATTCTAAGTCTATGATTAGTATAGACTTGAGAGAGCATGCTAGTCTAATTAATTACTTTGTTGATTATTGTGATTGTTCAATGTCCTGGATTATTATTTGTTGGCGAACCTATACCCTAGATTCCTTAATATATTGATTCATTCTTGTTTAATTATCGTTCGTAGTCTTAGCATACAAACCATCAACCAACTTTTGTTCACAATAGTCTAGATTAATTAATTGATAGTAGAAAGAACACATGTTTCCCTGTGGATTCGATCCTGACTTCCCTTGCTACCTAGCTAGTGGACCTTAGGTTATTTTTGATTAGGTGATACGACTTTAGCCTGTCACTGGTCATGTGTGTAAGCTCAATAAGTCATTATATGGCCTTAAACAGGCTTCTAGACAATGGTTTGCTAGACTTTTGGATGAATTGAAAGCTCAAGGCTTCACTCAATCAAAGAATGACTATTCTTTGTTCATTAAACATGATCACGGTGATATCACTGTGGTTGCTGTGTCTGTTGATGATATAGTCATCACAGGCTCTAATGAAGACACTATTCATGTTCTAAAAGCTCATTTACATCACACTTTTAGCATTAAAGATCTTGGTCTTCTCAATTTTTTTCTTGGAATTGAGATCAGCCACACTCTTGAAGGCAATGTTCTTACTCATAGGAAGTATACCAAAGAACTGCTCACTGATTGTGAACTTGACATTTCCAAGCCAACAGTCACTCCTTTTCCTCTCAACTTGAAACTAACCCCTGAAGGAGATGCTTGTCCTAACCCTGATTTGTATAGATGCTATGTTGGCAAGCTTAACTTTCTCACTCACACCAGACCTGATCTGGCCTTTGCAGTTCAATCTCTCAGTCAATTTATGCACTCTCCTAAGCTCTCTCACATTGCTGCCCTCACTCACACTCTTAATATGTGAATCATACAGCTGGCCAGGGTATCTTATTAAGGGCTACTGATCAACTCACTTTGCAAGCTTTTTCAGATTATGACTGGGCTGCATGCCCTTCAACCAGAAGACCAGTCACTGGTTATGTTCTTCTTCTTGGTAATTCTCCCATAAACTGGAATTCTAGAAACAATCAACTATCTCCAGAAGTTCTTCTGAGGCTGAATACAGAGCCATGTCCCAAGCTGCAAGTGAAGTCACTTGGATTGTTAGACTTCTTGAGGAATTAGGAATCAATGGTTTGCAACCCGTTAAACTTCACTGAGATAACCAATTCAATCTACTTTACACTGCACATTGCTAAGAATCATATTTTTCATGAGCGTACTAAACACATTGAAGTGGATTGCCACTTCACTAGGGATAAAGTTCTTGAGGGACTACTTCAGCTAAGTTATCTTCCTACCACAAAACAGTTAGCTGACATTTTCACCAAGGTTCTTCCAAGTCCACAACACAAAATTTTGTCTTCCAAACTTGGTATGATCAATGTTTTACCCATACCAAGTTTAGGGGGGGGGGGGGGTGTTGGTATACACTCACCTATTATATGCTAATCTTATTCTTTCTTCTGTACTACATAACATCAAAGCAAGGAGCAGCAGTGCAAGCAGCGACAACAATGATCATGTTCAACCAACAGTACAACATTCTAGAAGATTCCCACATGATCAGTTTCATCACACACCTACAACTCTAACAACTTGCCTTAAATCTAGGGAGTTAGTTAGTAATTCTGTTAGGTTGCATCCTTGTAATAAGCTGCACCTAATCAGCTGTAAATGTTGATGTGTACATATAGAGTGCTCTCATTGGATGCAACACATCATCCTTAGAATGTATATATATTATTCTTGCTGTACGAATTCAATCATCAATCAAATAATAGAATTATGTTTGATCAAGTTCTTAGAACTCTCTCTCTCTCAAAGTTTGCTGTAATACAGTTTTAGCAAAGAAATCAACCTAAGTGTTGATTTCTAATATAAAGCTCTACAAGACAAGTGACAATAGAGTAAAACAATTTTTGCAAGGATGTTTTTCAGGATTTAAAACGATATACGTAGTATATTCATACCAAAAACAAAGAACTAAATATATGGCATCAAAATTTATTTATGATTTGACAAAAAAAATACGGTACACATTATAATTTGCTCCTTAAATACCACAAATAATAGAAATGTATATTTATGCCTAGTATATAGAAAAGAAAATCATAGGTGTTAGCCCATCTAGCTTTCATCCATAATTTTGTATTTTTTTTCAATTGTTCCTTTTATTGTTTGTTATACGATGTATTTCACAGTGTTAACACATCTTATCCTTTATCTTCCTGATTTAAAATCAGTTCACTATTTAATTCATACATTCATCCAACCTATTCCACTCCATCTTTTTAACACTCAATATTAATTCACCATCTAATTTATATATATTTTCAACTTTTAAATTTCATCTATACATAAAACATATATTTGCCACTAAAATCACAAACCCTTAATAAAATTAGCACTTTAAAAGATTCAACAACCATTATAATTGTCCATCCTTTAAATAAACTCAAAAGCTAGTTAATCATAAGACACAGTAGTACTGGTACACATAATAAAACAGTTACACTTCTGAAATGCAAAAGGTTGCAAGAAATAAAGAGTAAAATGCAGATGAACATCGACACTCCCAAGAGAACAAGTAACAGCTGATGATCATTTATTCTAATGCAATTCATAATTTGTCTTAAATAAATTTGACATCCACAGTAACATTAAAACTAGTAATGCGACAATTGAAGTGGAACGGAAGTAGCACTATGTGGGGCATATTACTTGCAAGGAGGCAAGGGAGAGCCGCACAAACACTTGTTATGAGCATAAGAGTACTTGTCAAAGCGGTTCAAATCTCCCCCAGTTGGAATCTTACCACACAACCGATTATAACTAACATTGAACCGCTGCAACATTGGTAACTTCGCTAATGTAGGTGGTAGATTCCCGTAAATCATATTATGACTTAATTCAAGAGTATTCAAGGTCTTAGGCAAGCCAACTTTGGTGAGGTCGAAAGAGAATTTGTTCCTCGAAATATCAACAGTCTGCAACCCCTTGTTCCTCCCGAAGAACACTGAGGCATCACCAGTGAGCATGTTTCTGGAGATGTCCAAAAGGGTAAAGTTAATCCCACCTAAAGATTTAGGGATTGGTCCCGAGAGTTGGTTCTTGGCTAGTTTAAGATAGAAATCAGGGTTATTCTTAAACCCTTGAAAGCTCTCGGGGATTGGTCCGCTAAGATAGTTTCGCTCCAAAAAGAGCGCGCCGAGGGCATGGAGTTTGGATAGAGAAGATGGGATATGACCGGTGAGTTTATTAACGGAGAGGTTAATGTAAGTTAATTTTGGAAGGTAACCAAGAAAGTCGGGGATTGGGCCGGTGAGGTTGTTATGGCTAAGCCATAAGAAATTAAGGTTTTTAAGCTTCAAAATGGATTGGGGGATTGGACCGGTTAACTTAGGAAGCCTTAGGAATGTAAGTGATTCAAGGTACGGTAGGTCACCCACCGCGTCAGGGATATGACCGGAAACCTTATCGTCACTACTGACGGCAAGAGAATAGATGCGGTGAGTGGTGTCGTCACATTTGACCAAGTACCACTCACAACAGTCTGTGTCGTGAGTCCATGAGGCGAAAATGTAGGCATTGTTGAAGGCCTTTTTTATTCTAAAGAGGGCTTTTTTGTCGTCGGGGTGGCATCGGTCGGCCGAGATTGTGGAGGAGAGGAGAAGGATGAGGATAAACACGGAGAAGAGCGACATTTCATCGCGGTTACTCGGCATTTTTTTTTTTACTTTTTAGTATACAGAAGAGGGTGAGATGATATTGATGATGAATGAAATGGGAAGCTTAATTACGGGGGGTTTTTATAGGGGTTTAGTTATGAGAAATCATTATAGTTAATCCATGGGACTTCTATTTTTTGTGGTTGTAATTCTAAAGGCCTAACGGAGAGGGGCCACATTACCACTTATAATATTCAATCTTTTTTTTTAAAAAAATATTTTTTTATCATAATAACAAATTTTGTGTCCAATCTTTTACAGTTGCCTTACATCAGTAGTCACCATCACATTTTTGATTTATAGTGATGAGGTTATGGCGGAGTAATAGAAATATATGAATTGTATTTTTTTTCTTTATTCTAAAAAGTTACTCCCTCTGTCCTAAAATTATAGTCTTGTTTGATTAAAAACACGAATTTTAAGAAAAGTGGAATTAAGTGTCTGGGAAATTGAAATACTTCCTTCGTTCCGGAAATATCGCACCATTTGTTTTTTACACTATTCACACTACGACTTTGGCCATTTGTTGTGATTCGTACGTAAGACAATTTTAGTCATGTGAGGTCATGTTAGATTCGTATTAATAAATACTTTCTAAATATTAATTTTTTATAATTTTTACTTGCACACGATTTGAGATAATAAGAGTCAAAGTAATGGTTAACTGAAATTGATAATATAACGATTTGAGAGAGAAAGCGGCGAGAGAGAAAATTTTGTTTAGGGGTAATGACGACATAGGGAGTATAAGTTAACTGAAATTGATAATATAGCAACCGGAACTAATAAGATATTGAAACTAATAAGGTAACTGATTAGATAAACCGCTTGGTAAATCTGATTGGTTAAGTTATTGAGGTTTTTAGGTAATTTTTCATATACACATATATCAACATTATTTTTTAATTCTACTACTGTATTTATTAATAAATACGGAGTACATTGTATTTTAATTTCTTTAGGTCCTTAAATTTGGGTCTATGAAACTAAATGAATTTTTAAGAATGATAAATTGTCAAGACATGCGATTTGGAAGACTAGCTTTGAATTTGGTTCATTTCTTGTGCTGTAGAATTTTTTTGACATTTTTTTTTATTTCTTCTTCTTCTTCTTCTTTAGTTGGTCATATTCAATTCTCCTGTCTTTTTGCTTCCCTTCTTTCCCTATTGCTTATTCCGGTCAACAACAACAAAATTCACCTTCAATTCCTTTCTTTAGATCTTCAAATTCGCTTTTTTTTAATCATAAAATATTGTCAGAATCCTTAAATTTCACCTCCAAATCACCATAAAACACCTTTATTTGCTGAAAATTCAGGAGTTAGCATAATTAGATTTATGGGCTTTGAAGAACAAGGAAAGAGATTCTGATTGAAGAAATTGATATGAGATTTGATGATAATATAAGCTTCAAGTTTCTAGTATAGAGTATTGATTTCGGTGAATTTTGCTTGTTCTTTGATTAATTGCTTCTTAGGTTCTGGTTTTTCTATTAGTTTTTGGAAATTTTGTCAGAAAAGACATTGTATAGTCAAAATATTGTGCTAAAAGATCTTTTTTAAAAAAGTTGTGAGATAAGACCAAATCAGGTTTTTTGTGTGAATAGGGACCAAGACCCATTTTCCGGCAGTCAAACAGGGTACCTCACAAGAAGTTAGACAAGACTCCATATGAGCTATGGAAAGGCCTGCACCAAGCTTTAAATACTTGAAAGTGTGGGGGTTCTTAGCAAAAGTTGGCATACCTAGTTTCAAGAGGGACAAGATTGGTCCTAAAACTTTTGATTCTATATTTATTGGTTATGCTTATCAAAGTGATTCTTATCGTTTTCTTGTTAAGGGTACTGAAAACTCTTATGCAGGTGGTAACATTATTGAAGCAAGAGATGCTGAGTTTTTTTAAAATACATTCCCTATATAATTTTCTAGTATTAGTAATGCGTTTTGGCTTTTTGACCCTCAAAACCTACCATCTTGTAGCACTTCTAATCTTTTACCTATTTCTCCCCCCCTACTACTAATGATGATTATGTTTTGGATCCAAGGAGGAGAAAAGGGGCAAGAAAGGAAACCAGTTATGGTGATGATTTTATTACTGCTTTTGTAACTGAACCTTACTTGATTAATGATGATTTTGTGTATGTCTTTATTTTGTAAGACGACCATATAACTTATGAAGAGGTAATGAGGTCAGTTGATGCAGTTTTTTTGGAAAGAGGTTATTGATAGAGAACTTCAATCAATCCCAAGTAACAATATTTGGGAATTGGTTGATCTGCCTAGAGGTTGCAAGCCCATTACTTACCATAAGCCCAGGATTATGGTAAGGGGTTTTACCCAAAACTATGGTATTGACTATTTTGATACATATTCTCCTTTCATTAAAATTGCAACCGTTAGAACTTTGATTGCTCTTGCTTGCACTCATGATCTTGTTGTGCATCAAACTGATGTAAAAACTGAATTTTTGAATGGTGATTTAAATGAGAAGATTTACATGGTTCAACCATATGGTTTTGTTGTTCCAGACCAATAGAACAAGGTTTGTAAATTAGTTAAGTCATTGTATGGGATTAAGCAAGTTCCTAAGCAATGACATGACACACTACAAGAAAGTGCTTGATTACCAACCGAATTTACCGACCGCCCAAAAAGTAGTCAGTAAAACAAAAGTTACCGACCGAAAAATCTACCAGTCGTTAATTTACCGACCAACTGAAAAGTGGTCGTTAATTTTTTAATTTGCCGACCGATTTTGAAGCAGTCGTTAATTTATCGACTGTTTTCTCTTCCTTTCCGACCAAGTAGCAGTCGGTAAAACACGACTATTTCTAACAAAAATTTAAAATTTTAATTGCTGTAGACACCTACTTTTGTCCCCATTCCCGCAAGGGAAAGGTTCGATGATGAAAGCATAAATCTCCACTTGACAACGCATCTCCTATAAAATAAACGAATCTCGATTCCCCATTTCATTTCACCCGAAACCTGCTATTTATGGAAACCTGCTAAAAATAGTAATTGCCGTAAAAGGTAGCTTCTAAAAGTGGCAAATCATAAAGGATAGAAACCTGTCAGAATTAGGTGTTGCACTCCAACATAAATCCTAAATAAGATAGAAAACCGCGAGAATCCTATTCCTAATAGGATTCGGAAATAAGAGTTACGTATTAATTAAAATCCTAACGAGCCTAGAGTTCGTAACGGGCCCAGACGCATTCCGTCATAAAATTGATACGCGCTAAAAGACTCGATTAAATCTCAAACTCTACGGATTTCAGGAATCCGAATCTGACTAAAGAAAACAGCCCAGACCCTATTTTCAACGCCTGGCTCTGGGCGCCGAAATCTTCGGCGCCCAGGCCTGGGCGCTGAAAATACCTGGGTACGTGTTTTTTTCCTAATTCTTTGTGGATTAGAACTCTGCAATTCTATCTTTCCACGAACTCTTCCCTATAAATAGACCCCTAAATTCGACGTGAAAGAACACAACAACACATAATTATATTCTGAGTATTGACTCCAACCCTTAGCCTAAGCCTCTCGCTGCGAAATTGTTCACGCGTTCTGTCGCAATCGATCCATAAATCGAACAGAACGTATCCTGTCCCATAATTGAGATTCGTTAAATAAAAAGGAGAAATAGCAAAGTCAAAGTGGTTAGTTTTCTGAGAACTGTGACGCACCTCTCAAGGGTGCGTCGTAATGTGTCCCTTTTCGATGATTTAACTGCTTTCCTCGCCCTTTTTATGAACTGTTAAACTAACATAATCTGATTGTTCTATCACGCCTAACAAATATAATATTTTTGGGAAATCGGATTATCATGCTAGGTCCCTCAATGCTATTTAAATCAGATAATCACGATCGAATTAGTATTATATGTTCCATATTGCTAAAATCAACTCAGATTAGTTTAATAGTTAAGGCATGTCCCTTCAATTATTTATGCTGAGCTAGTAAGGATATCCTGCCTCTGGAGTTATCGACGAGCGAAGTACTCCTCTCGGTAGTTACAGTCCCCCGAACCCTCAATCTCTACCTTGCGGGTGTATATTGAGAGATCCCCACACCAGGGATCACAAGGGAACCTACGGCCATCGTGGTCAAACATAATTGCACTCCCTTTATGTCACGATAACCGGGTTTTGTCAGTTTTTCTCATTGTCGTTAAAAACTGAATGGCGACTCCTATATTACTAGTCAATTGGGTGTATACTCACAGGGAATTCAATTACACTTGATTGAATAAAAAGAATCGTCACACCCACGAGGGACGAGGTCACGCATTAGCCTCGTGCTTTTACGACCCCCTCACAGTGGCGACTCCACTGGGGATAGTAAAGGAAATACTCGTGCTTGTAGGTAATCAAAATAGCCGAAGGGTGAAACGATCCTACCCCGCGTTTATTTCCCCATCAAGTTGGGACGACCTGAAAATCAGCATATTAATGTGAACGGGCAGAACCGCATAACGAATCTCGGCTCCCTCTGGAGTTGGGACTAAGGATACCTTTTTTTGCCAATAGGGGGGTGCATACGCCGCGCATGTTTCCCACTCGGTACTTGTGCAGGTAGTACACCTATCCCGAACCCAATCGCTCGCTCATTAGGTCCCTCTCGCCTGCATGCCCCCTTGGCTTGCACTTGCGGGTTGGCCTCTTGAGCGAAATTCGTCTGTTGAAGACACTACCTCGACCGGGGCATGTGTTGGATCTACGATAGAAGCGGTACCAAGCCAGGCGCAAATAAGCTACCCATAGAAGCCTATCATAAACTACGTGGCATATTTAATTTTCAAATCCATGTTTATAATGTAGTTATGTGTAGCGAAATATGTGGTTGTGTGTGACAAACTATCCTAGAAAACCAACGACCTTAAAAATTTCCCAAACATTCATAGACTAATTCGCCAAAGAGTTAATACCGAAACACGTGTTCCGCAAACCCGAATGATCGCCACAAAATAAGCGACGCTCGGGATGGCCTGTAACGAATCCCACAAACGCTGTTACGCGTAAAGGACGTTATTAGGCAAGCACGCAAGTCGAAGTCGCATAAACAGAAGACAGAAAACGAGAACCAGCCAGGGACGAATTTTCAACGCCCCTGGCTGGGCGCCAGAATTTCTCACGCCCCTCGCTGGGCGCTGAAGTTGCTGCTTGGCCTTCTGGTCAGGCGCAGCAGCCTCGGTGCCCGCGCGAAAGGAAAATACGTAGCGCAAAAAATGTTCATAAAAAAGAATTGCTACGAGGGCATAAGAAAAGCGCTCGATTTCAAAAGCGACTCGCAAAAAAATTAATAACTCTTTGTGTCGTTGTTAGGCCTCCTACGACGACAATACCCATCACCAAAACCGAACGTGCTAATAACTATGAATGGCACACGGGCAAGTGTTTCGAAAATCCAAAGAATGACCAAAATCAAAAAAAACCAAAAAGTGTACCGACAAAAGAAAAAGTGAAAAACTAATTTAGAGAGTCGAAGTCTAGACTAAGTAATGCTTGAAACTTTGGAAACCTAAACTTTAGCTTATGTTATACCTAGGACTGGTCCTGCCACTTGGTGCCGATCAGGGAATCAACGGTTAGTGCGTCTCGAACATACATCGCCAACACCAGGTTTAGTAACTCCAAGCTCTGTCCGTCGTCCCTCATTTCAAGGATCTCCGCTTCCCCAACCTCGATTCGCACCTTCAAACATGTCCATCGAAGATTTGCGAGACCAGATGGTCCAAATGACCCAACTTATGGGCCAACTGAAAATGGAAAATGAAGCTTTAGCGGCTGCGCAAGCCAAAAATGATCTCGATAACGAGAAGAGGATTGAAAAAATGGTCCTACAGCAAACCATGGGGAGCAAATACTTCTCCCTCGATCCTGAACCTTTTCCTGGCAAACTACCAGAAAAGTTCAGTTCATCTGACTTACCAAAGTTCAAGGCCACGGACAACCCCCGTGATCATCTACTGAGCTTTGTGAATGCCATGAACTTGAAAGGCGTGGAACCTGTGCCTTTCCTTTGTCCTTGGAACCTGTGCCGCTCAAATGGTACTATCACCAGGACCCTAAGCTCTTCCCCACTTGGGAAGACTTTGTCAATGTCTTCATCAAGCAATACTCGTCGAACATGGATTTCCAAGTCACCATGCGCGAGCTGGAAGTTCTCTTCCAAAAGAAAAATGAGGGTTTCACAACCTACTTTGCTAGATGGAGGGACCAGGCGGCCCAGCTAATTAATAGGCCTCCCGAAACAGAATTGGTCCAAAAATTTATTGACAACCTGGACCCGGCTTACAGACAACACCTTAGGTACCTGGGACTTGACACTTTCAAAAGAGTTTATGATGTGGGAATAAAGATCGAGGACGACCTCGCCAAAACCATACAGAGCAAACCCACATATAAGACCAACACCTATAATCGGGGTAACACATCCACGCCCAAGAAGTCCATGCTGTAGAAGAGACTCCCGCCCGAAGAAACCCTGGAAGATGGGTCCGAGACCGAAAGTTTGCCCCACTCGGGTCGACTTTGGTACAAGCCTTTGAAAGACCAACCAATCAAGGAAAGTTGAGACCTATAGGCCCCACCCGTGACCCTCCTGTCAAAAGCAAATATTGGGTCGAAGGTACTTACTGCAAATTCCATCAAGGAAATGGGCATGACACTGAAAACTGCTGGAATCTAAAACATACGATCCAGGACATGATAGAGGATGAAGTGATACCTCTCCTTAACATTGGCAAACCCAACAACAACAAGAGCCCACTCGGCTCTTGTCACATCTCTCTCGACCAACCAGAGAATTTCGACCCCACGGTGTATATTACACCTCAAGGTGCACTACTCGATGTGGTCCCTATGGATCGAATCGAGAGGGAAGTGTGCGGTGTGTGGAATGATGATGCTGAAGATATTTACCTATCTCAAGTCTCGGGCCAGGACTTCTTCACTGAAACTTGGCCCGGGTATGCTCTCATTGACACCACCCCTCAGGAGCCCGAGGTCGACAACCTCACCCGATCCGGAAGAATATACCAACCGGATATTCACCCACCTCCTATGGACGACATCCCGGTTAGGCAAACTCCTGAGAATGGACGGCACGCCACCGTCGCGGAAGTCATTGAAAATCCTCTCCTGAAACAACTAAAAAGAACCAAGGCTGAGATTACCATCTGGGATCTTATGTGTACTTCAAAGGAATATCGCGAAAAGTTTATTCGTTCACTTGACCTCATCTCAGTACCTACAGATATCACACCTGACTCATTGGTTAGCCATGTCACGAGAGATGCCGGAGAAAAGGCCATAGTTTTCACTGATAAAGACTTACCCAAAGAGGGGGGTGCTCACAATAAACGCCTTTACCTAGTGGTTGGATGCAAAGGACAAAACATCCCCCTAGCGCTCGTAGATAATGGTTCGGCGGTTAATGTCTGCCCATTGCAAACCGCCCATTGCTTGGGGCTAGGAAGCGATGACTTCCAAACCTCCACGCAAGGGGTACGAGCTTATGATAACTCCCGAAGGCCTGTATTGGGGAAAATAAACCTTACCATACAAACCGGGCCTGTGGCACGCACCACGGAGTTTCAGATAATCGACATCAAACCCACTTTCAACCTCCTCTTGGGGCGACCTTGGCTCCATGACTTAGGAGGTGTGGCTTCTACCTTGCACCAAATGGTTAAACTTAACCATAACGGGGTAATACTAGAAATCCGCGCCCCTCCTCTCGACGTCAGTTGTACTATGGTTGGAACGGCTGAAGCTGCAGACGACCTTTATGGGTTTCAAATGGAAGAAACAATCCAGTTCATCGAAGATTATGATCCAGCATTCCTAGACCCGCATGCATCCCGAGTCATCCCTAGAATGCTGTTAGCTCAAGGCTATTTTCCAAGAACCCCATTGGGCATAAGGAAGAAGGAATGCACATTCCATCCTTTTCCCGACAAATCTACTCCCTTTGGCTTAGGTTATGAACCAACGGAGGAAGATATTGCTGACCGCCTATCTAGGCTACGCCTTAACAAAACCAAACAAACCACCCTCCTTCCCCCATATCAAAGGACCCTTAACGGGATGTTCATTCGGGAAGGAGAAGAACACCCATGCTGTGATTTCCCTGAACCCTTCGTTCAGGATGGCTTGCTAAAACCCGGATTTGAAATTTTCCATGACTGCCACACCTTGGATGAGGCACCCCACCTCACCAAGACAAAAACAGCTGAAATATTGGACAACCAGGCTCTATGGACATTGTTTAACGAATCGAGGCCTATGCAGGACGAGACTGTGATGACTACCCTAGCTTTACAAGATGAAGGCTTCGATCCAACCCGGTTAATCTCTCCTGCATCAACACTAGAAGAGGTCGAGAACGGATGGGTGAAGACATATCAGTGGGTCAACGCAAAAGGAATGGAATTCAAGATGAGTACCGGTGAAGGACCGAAGTTTTATGAGACTAAACCCCAGGCTTGAGCCACATAGAGCACCATTAGTAAAAAGCGCCTAGTTGTTCTTTAGATTGATAGAAAAAAATAATAGAGACTTTAGATGGTCCTAAGGCCCTTTAGAATATGGGTCAGTTTTATTTCAGTGTGTTTTCCTTACTTTCCGAATCAATAAAGGCGTAATATTTCTCCTAAAATTTTTATTCTAACACTAAATAAACACCAAATGTACTTGCAAAATACAAAAATAAAGAGGCGGCCCACTCTAGGCCCAACAAACAAAGCCCACTCGGTTTTGAAATAGTGCCATGGGAACTAATTCCCGAAACCCACAAAATAAACCACACTATCCCATTCATATCCCCAAAACCTAAAAAGCCAACCAGTGTCATCATAAGAGCCAATCCATGCAACCCAAAATCAAAGGAAATCAAAAATTTAAAACAATGCAAATGTTACCAAAAAAACAGATTCATAAAACATAGATTCCATCATACCCCTCACTAACAACCCACCTCCAAAGCCTACACAAAGATCTTCATAACTTCCGCACCCTAACTCCATTTTCAAAACTGTTTCGAGTCACCAATAGAAAAAATTAATCCAGACAAAAGTGCATTTCACGCTAACAGTCAAAAAAGCCTCCAAAATAGCCTCAAAATTATCTTTAAATACGAAGCACAATATCAAGGCACAAAAAAAGGGGGAATAGAAATAAACGCAAGAACATGTGAAGCAAAGCGTCAAAAATTGACCGCCCAAGTCATTTTCAGCGCCCAGGGCTGGGCGCCGAAATTTCTGACGCCCCAGCCTGGGCGTTGAAACTCTCTGCCTGCCAAAAGTTTTCTTTTTGAAAGTGCTCGTCATTTTATCCGCACACAACGGAAAAATAACGAACACTTGGGGGGTACAGTACGTATCCAAATAGGTTTACTAAGAATATAGCTATACAAATTAGTCGAATTTTACGCAACCTATGGCAAAAAAAACGGCAGATGAAAATAATGATAAATACTTCACTCATTTGACCAATTAAGTAATATGTTTCCACTTCAGGACATATCTACCGAAATCCGGCATACTAGAACTTATTCTAAAGTTAGAACTACGCGCGACCTGATTCTGACAAGATACGTAGGCAATCCTTACCAAGGATTCGGTCCAAATAATAAATAAATAAAAAATTCTTTGTGCAAAAAAAGTGTTAGACATATAAAATACATAAAAAAGAGGAGAAACAAAAATAAATGAAAACTAAAAATACGCCTTTATTAAAATATAATAAGAAGGAAAACAGAGTGCTAAAAATAAAAACAAACACGACTGAAATAAATAGAGGGCACCTACACCCTAGCAAGAACTACACTACTCTAGTTCTTCTGGATCATCAAATAAAGTCTTGTAGAGGGCAATATTCGCAGGATCCACTCCCACAGTCCTCTGCGCTGCCCCAATGTCAATCTCCATAAGAACCGGCTCCTGGACACTAACTTCCAAAGATGCCAAGGCTTCAGAAACGTTCTCAGTTATAGCCCGCTCAGCCTCGAAGGCACAGGCAATGATGGGAGAAGGATTATTATCATCAACTAGACTAGCCGCTGTTTCTACAGGCGATTGAGCCTTCCTAACCCATACATTATTCCGGCGACGATCTCCGCGAGAGCTTGCATTTCTTTTAACAACAACAGGCCCCTTCATGTTAGGCATCTTTTTAGGCCTGAAACTGGAACGGGGAGGAACTTCCTTTCGCTTTCGATCAGGACGAGCTTTCACAGTCTTAACACTATAGGTACGAGGTTTGGCAGAATCAGGACCCTCATACTTAACACGAATACGAGGTATCAAAAGCTCAGCCGGCTCCCCATTACGAGCCTCGGTCCTCACATCTTTGTCATCGGAGCTCATCCACAACTTGTAGTTTTCAGAAAGACCCACAAATCCATTTGTAGCTACGGCCCAACGCGGGAGACCATCATAATACTTGGCCCACGCTAGGACCCGTGTTTGTGAAAAGGCCGCTACCTTAGGTGGTACCGTATCAGAAAAGGGGATAGTCTGCCTTAAACCATATTGACGCATGACTCGGTAAGGGAAAATATAAATGGGACGAGATAGCCCCAACAAAGAAACATAAACCGATACATCAGACCCCCCTGTCATAGTAGTCAAACCCCACCATGGTACCACCCACTTAATAGAACAAATGCCATAAGTAAAAAGGGAGGTCCATTCGGCCTCGTCCTGGCCTTGGTGCAAGTATTTTCGGTTACCCAAAGCTATAGGGCGATAATGTTTAGGATCGGCAAGAGTTTCCAAAAGTCTTAGCCGTTCCGCAAGCCAAATCTGCAAAAACAGGTACGATCGAATCAAAAGAATGAAAAGAAAGAAAAAACGGTTCCTGGGGCGCAGTTTCAACGCCCAGGACCAGGCGCCGAATATTCCAGCGTCCAGCCCTGGGCGCTGAAACTCAGCCCCAGGCAAAAAGAAATATATGCAAAAAAAACATACATGTGCGCAAGGAAAAAATCGATTACCTGCAGTAATAGGGGGCTTCCCTTAAAATGTTCAGATTTGGCATCCTTCTTCAGCTCATCCGCACTCAGCAAAGTCTCGGCAACAACCAACGGCATAATAGAATAGCAACTTTCCATCTGGCTAATCAAAGGGATCAACCTTATGTCACCGAACTCACCATTGTTATTCGACAGCAAATAATGATTCAACAAGCAAAATACAAGGGCTCGAATATTCAATTTCTGTTCGGTCATATTCTTACTAGGCCTAAAATGATGTTTTACAAGTTTTGCCAAGTTAACCTTATCGTCTACAACAATTTCAGCAAACATGTTATCATCTAGCCCTAGGAAAGCCCTTATGGTTGTTTTACCCTCTTCAACGGTGCCAGGGGTAACAGGAGTAGCATTAGTAGGATAACCAAGGATCGCAGCAAATTCATCGGGCAAAGGACATATTTCATTGCCCCGAAAGGAAAAAACATGATGATCGGAGTCCCAAAAGCTTAGGGCAGCATGCAGAAAGTTATAATCAATATTAATTTGTTGTAAGCCTAAAAGTGCCTCTAAGTGGTATTCTTTTAACAAAGCTTTTTCTGTGGGAGTAAGGGCCCGTAGCCAACGCCTAACAGTCCGTTGGAGTGAGAAAGTAGGGATCGACATGGCAAAAGCAGTGAATAATTAGAGCACAGCAAAAGAAGAGAAAGAATTTGAGAGTGGTGGAAAATAAGGGCGTATCTAGCCCCTATATATAGCTGAACGCACCCAATGACATCCTGATCCCATTCGGAAACGTGTTAGGAAATCCGAAAATCAAATATTACCAGGAAAGGACTTTCAGCGCCCACGCCTGGGCGCCGAAATGTTTAACGCCTGAACTTGGGCGCTGAAAATGCAGCCCAAGGCCCAGATTTCACAAAACACGGAACAGGAAAGGACTTAAGACCGTGTTGCTAAACACGAGGCCCTATTGCAAGTAAGATCAAGCCCAAAGCACCTTTAGCTCCCAAATAAGCAAAAAAAAAAACATAACATTAAAACTCGGTCGAAACTAAGACTCGTCTCAGAAAATGCTTATGTACACTTTTCAAAAAAAAACAAGTTAAATATCATGGTCATTCTTCGAAACACCGAAAATATGTGTCGTCAAGTCATTGGTTTTCCAAAAAATGTTTGTCTATCAAAGGGTTAATCCAGGCCGAGCTAAAACCGGATGTCACCTGAAAACTAAAGTCGCACTCCACGGCTTTGCTAAAGTAGCACACTACTATGGAAGGTCGCTCGCACATACGAGCATGACCCCAAACATGATTACAAGATGCGAAAAACAACCGATGAGCCCCAGTGCTTGGGGGCTCGCGAAAAAAATAGACTCCAACGAGGAGCGCACAATCAAGATCACATTCCCGGACTACGCCATACACCATATCATGTTTGGATATCTCAAAAAAGAACAACAACAGGTTCGACCTCATCGAAAGGACGTCACTGACACTTGTGCACGGTCCTCTGATCAAAGACCAAGTCGAGCCGTAAAGACTAGCTCAAAATCACGAGAGCGGACGGTCGCAAGACAAAGATCCGTCTGAACACGTTGTCGGCCCACGTTCAGGTTACAACTAAAATTCGAGTATCCCTCGAAAGAATTCGCTCTTACAAGAATAAATAAAAAGAAATTCTCAAAAGAAATCACAAAGAACCAAAGAAATAGGAACTTGCCCATCTTCAGTCGGCAAGATCGCGTCACAAACCGCGCGAGTTCCCAAATCAAAAAAAAAAAAAAAAACGAATTCAGGGACGTCCACTCTCAGCGGACAGGGCTCGCCCACCCTCAGCGGGCGGGGTCTGCGTCACTAGCCGCGCAGGTCCTCAGTTTTCAACAAAAATAAAGTCTTCAAAATTTAAAATAGGCTCGCCATCTTCAGCCGGCGGGGTCTACGGCGCAAACCACGTAGGTCCTTATTTTCAAAAAAAAGCAAAACAAATTTCAAAATAGATTCGTCCACTTCTATCGGACGGGGTGTCCACCCTTAGAGGATAAGGTTCGCCATCTTTAGCCAGCGGGGTCTACGTCACGAACCGCGTAGGTCCTTATTTTCAAAATTCAAAAACAGATTCGTCCACTTCTATCGGACGGGGTGTCCACCCTTAGCGGACAGGCTCGCCATCTTTAGCCGGCGGGGTCTGCGCCATTAAACCGCGCAGGTCCTTAGTCGCTGCAGCGATAACTTTTGCTGGATTTTCCTTCGTTTTACGTCCTATAAAAACAAGGGTGCTGGATTTTCCTTCATTTTACGTCCTATAAAAACAAGGGGGTTGGATTTTTCTTCGTTTTACGTCCTATAAAAACAAGGGGGTTTTCTCGTTTAACTAGCCTTAAAAATGAGAATCTTTAAAAACATTTTTTACCTCGTGATTGGGCTTGGCCAGGCCCAATTACACTTTACAGCTTTGATTTTGAAAACATCTGTAGCTACCCCCAATGACAAAGTGAGGGAGTTTCTACGCACCTTTAGATCCTTCCAATGACAAAGTGAGGGAGTATTCTATACTATCCGTTGACAAATCCCAATGACACGTGAGGGATATATCGACATTTCAAGTGATGACCCTTAAGTCAAATGTTATCACTCGGGGGCTAGTGAGACCCTCGCAAAACAGGTCACATACACCATGGCTTGTGTGACGCACTCCGTCTAATACTTTGACCATCGTCTTACTCCAAGACTCAGTCAAAGTGGGAGCTAACTGTAGACACCTACTTTTGTCCCCATTCCCGCAAGGGAAAGGTTCGATGATGAAAGCATAAATCTCCACTTGACAACGCATCTCCTATAAAATAAACGAATCTCGATTCCCCATTTCATTTCACCCGAAACCTGCTATTTATGGAAACCTGCTAAAAATAGTAATTGCCGTAAAAGGTAGCTTCTAAAAGTGGCAAATCATAAAGGATAGAAACCTGTCAGAATTAGGTGCTGCACTCCAACATAAATCCTAAATAAGATAGAAAACCGCGAGAATCCTATTCCTAATAGGATTCGGAAATAAGAGTTACGTATTAATTAAAATCCTTACGAGCCTAGAGTTCGTAACAGGCCCAGACGCATTCCGTCATATAATTAATACGCGCTAAAAGACTCGATTAAATCTCAAACTCTACGGATTTCAGGAATCCGAATCTGACTAAAGAAAACAGCCCAGACCCTATTTTCAACGCCTGGCTCTGGGCGCTGAAAATACCTGGGTACGTGTTTTTTCCTAATTCTTTGTGGATTAGAACTCTGCAATTCTATCTTTCCACGAACTCTTCCCTATAAATAGATCCCTAAATTCGACGTGAAAGAACACAACAACACATAATTATATTCTGAGTATTGACTCCAACCCTTAGCCTAAGCCTCTCGCTGCGAAATTGTTCACGCGTTCTGTCGCAATCGATCCATAAATCGAACAGAACGTATCCTGTCCCATAATTGAGATTCGTTAAATAAAAAGGAGAAATAGCAAAGTCAAAGTGGTTAGTTTTCTGAGAACCGTGACGCACCTCTCAAGGGTGCGTCGTAATGTGTCCCTTTTCGATGATTTAACTGCTTTCCTCGCCCTTTTTATGAACTGTTAAACTAACCTAATCTGATTGTTCTATCACGCCTAACAAATATAATATTTTTGGGAAATCGGATTATCATGCTAGGTCCCTCAATGCTATTTAAATCAGATAATCACGATCGAATTAGTATTATATGTTGCATTTTGCTAAAATCAACTCAGATTAGTTTAATAGTTAACGCATGTCCCTTCAATTATTTATGCTGAGCTAGTAAGGATATCCTGCCTCTGGAGTTATCGACGAGCGAAGTACTCCTCTCGGTAGTTACAGTCCCCCGAACCCTCAATCTCTACCTTGCGGGTGTATATTGAGAGATCCCCACACCAGGGATCACAAGGGAACCTACGGCCGTCGTGGTCAAACATAATTGCACTCCCTTTATGTCACGATAACCGGGTTTTGTCAGTTTTTCTCATTGTCGTTAAAAACTGAATGGCGACTCCTATATTACTAGTCAATTGGGTGTATACTCACAGGAAATCCAATTACACTTGATTGAATAAAAAGAATCGTCACACCCACGAGGGACGAGGTCACGCATTAGCCTCGTGCTTTTTCGACCCCCTCACAATTGCCGCTTTTTTAATATCTACGACCATATTACCGGTCATTAATTCTTTAAAAAAAATAATTAATGACAGTCAGTTTAATTCGAAGTTGCCAACCGATAATATTTGGATCTAATGCCTAATTCGTTATTTCCAGAAAAAAAAAGTTCCACAAGCCCACGATTTGGGAACCGCCGCACCTCCCTCCCACCCTAACCCGCCGGCGCCGTCACTCGCACCGACTCCGCTTCCCTAACGCGCCGGCGTCTTCACCCTCCCAGCCGCGCATGGTCCCACAGAGCTCAGCCGCGGACGGTCCACCCAGCGAGCTGCGCTTTGGCGCAAGCAGCTCCATGCAGCCGGACCACCCAGCCGGACCACCTTGCCGGACCGCACCGGACACCCGTTGACGATTTCCCACCCCAGGTAATCTTTGTTCTTAATTTGTCATGATATAATGATTCAATTTTCCAAACCCTAACTTTGTTGTTTATATCAAATGTAGTTTTTCTCTTTGAACTCTGTGAACTCTTCGATCTTTGGAGGTAACCTTTTTTCTCTTCTAATTTTGTTGAATTAATGACTTATTATGGTATTTTATGAATTATGAAGTACATATTGTATGAAGTTTGAAGTTTGAACTACATGTTAGGTTTCGATATTGAGCTTAGTACTAAAAATAATCTTATAGGGATTACTCCTTTATTAGTTTTACTGTTTAATTAGTGTGATTTTCATAATAAGTGTATTCATGATTCCCTAAGTTTGGCTATCCATATGTGAGGTGGAATCTATGAAAATTTAATGATTCAAGGAATTTATGGAATGCCTTGTTAGAAAAGTATAGAAATTATGGAATGCCTTGTTAGAAAAGTATGGAAATTTTATGGAGTTGTAGTTTTGCTACTTGATTATGGGCTTTATATATCCACCATATTTAATTTGATGTATGTGTATGAGAAACAACGAATAATTTAGAGATTGAATTTGAGTAGTAAGTAATTGTATTAAATAAATTTGTGCATGTTTAGGTGTTTATTGTAAATGCATTTTATTATTTATATTTGATTTATATTCTTATTGGCTTGTGTTTAAGTAATTATTGATCTTTATATAATTTATAAGTAACTTATTGATCTTTATATAATTTATAAGTGTGTTTAAGTAAATTATTGATCTTTATATCATTAATAAATTATTGAACTTTATATCATTAATAATTATTGATTTTTATAAAAATTAATATTTACAATTATTTGAGTGTTAATTTAGAAAACTTCGAACGTTAGTTAGACTATATAGTAGGTTTAGTAACATGATTAGTGTGATATGTGTAGAGATTGGTTAGTAACATGTTTTTTGTGAGATGTGTAGAACTTGGTATCATGAAAAGAAGAGAGCGTAGTTGGATGTATGATAGACTCGATGGGCGCAATCTTAAGCCCGACTTTCTCAAGGGGGTTGGAGAGTTCATTGAGTTTTGCAAAGAGCATCCAACATGCAATGATGGTGACAAAATAAGATGCCCATGCCCCTTGTGTGATAACAGACTTTTCCATGATACTGAAACAGTTAGAGTACATTTGTACAAGAAGGGGTTTGTTCGTAATTACTATCAATGGATATGTCAAGGGGAAAGCTTTGTAGAGTCCTCGCGTGTTCAGCCAAATCCATATCGGGATATGGTTATTGATGCTCTTGGAAATAATCAAGAGCATTTGTTGAATGAAGAGGGTAATTCAGTTGAGGAAGAACCAAATGATGAAGCTAAAAAGTTTATAGACCTTTTGAAGGCAGCTGGAGATCCATTATATTAAGGGAGCAAACTATCTGTGTTGGAGATGGCATCAAGAATTGCAAGTTTAAAATGTGAATTCAACTTACAACACAGGTGTGTGGATGGGTTTGCATCTTTGTTGAATGATGCGATTCCAAATGACAACCAAATGGGCAGAACTTTCAATAGCACTAAGAAGGTTCTTAAGGGCTTGGAACTTCCTCATGAGAGGATCCACACATGCCCTAAAGGTTGTTTGCTCTTCTGGAAAGGTGATGCACAGTTAGATAAATGTAGAGTATGTGGAAGTGATCGGTATAGGAAGACTGCAAAGGGCAAGCTTGTTCCAACAAAAGTTCTAATCTATTTTCCAATCACACCGAGGTTACAAAGGTTGTATGCTACCAAGAACATTTCAGATGATATGACTTGGCACGCCAAGAATCCCCGAGTTCAAAACACATTCGCACATCTTAGTGAGAGTGAAGCATGGAAGCACTTGGATACAACCTTTCCTAATTTCGCATCAGAGCCACGAAATGTCAGGCTTGGTTTGTGCACGGATGGATTTGCCCCCCATGGTAAATTTGGATCCCAATATTCATGTTGGCCAGTTATTCTTACACCATACAACTTGCCTCCATCGATGTGTATGAAAAGACCATTCATGTCAGGCAAGGTCTGTGATTGATGCTCCGGTTGACTTAGACTTTCTGCAAGAAGATGCAAATGAGGTTTCTTCAGCTCTTTGTGCTCCAGATGAGATTCCAGATTATGAAGTTCAAGAATATGATGATGATGATGATGATGACGATGTTATTAATGATGGTGATGCTGATGACAATGACGATGACGATGATGATGATGATGATGATGATGATGATGATGATGATGTTGTTGTTGTTTATGATGATGATGATGATGATGATGATGATGATGATGATGGATACGACGATTAACATGATCGATCTTGCTGATTTTATTTTGAAGAAATATTATGTAGTTTCGTTGTATGATTTTATGTTGAAGAAATATTATGTAGTTTGTTAAACTTATGATTGAAATTTGAATTATGTTATCTTTTATGATTGAAATTTGAAATTTGTAGTTGTTTATTTAACTTATGATTGAAATTTTATTTGGGTTGTATAATTTTATGTTTGTCAAACATTATGTAGTTGTTTGTTGTTTGTTATTAGATAATTATATATGTAGCCAATGTGTATAAATGCTAATGCTTGGTTTGTGTTCTACTAAATAAACAGATGTCCTATTGAGGAGAAAATTCAACCATCCGTAATCGTTTAGGTGCACGTGGTGGTGGTGGTCGTGAAGGTGGCCTTAGAGGTGGCCATGGAGGTGGCCATGGAGGTGGTCGTGGAGGTGGCCTTGGAGCTGGTCCACGGGTCACCCAACCCACACAGGATACCTTTGATGATGATGAAACTCAAGGTCCAGACTCTCAAGAGGTGGTACCTGATTCACAAGAAAATGAAGAATTTGAGAATACTGGAGTGATCTGGATGGCACCGGGTGAACTTTGGTAAGACTTAGAGTTACATTTTAATTATTTTATCTCATGTAAGAATTTTGTAAACTACCATTACTTGTGCTCTTTCCTATTTTCCTATCTAAGGTTTGATCATAGTTCCATTTCCCGGGATATTACTAACGTCATCCAGAAATATTTCAAGAGTCCTTGGACGTGTTACACCCAAGTTGACAAGGATACAAAAGAGCATTGGTTCACCTTGTTCAAGGTTTATTCATTTTTATATCATTTAATGTATCTCTTTTAATTTATCAACTTGTTATAATTGTAACATAACAAAAGATCCTTTCTTTTCTATGTCTTTTGTGTAGAGAACCTATAAATGGTTGCCTGAGTTTGATCACCTAGCTGTGCGTGATTACCATGCAAATGCCTTCAAACGAGTCAAGGACATGCATTACCAGGTCACAAAAAGAATGAGTGGAAGGAAGCCATCTTGGATTCCTGAGGAAGTGCATGCAGAAATGATGAATAAGTTTGTGAATGTTCATGATGAATTCAAGAAAAGATCTGAGCAGGCCAAGAAAAATAGGAGAGGGGCTTCATTGACCAACAAAGTCGAACCCTCACATTTCCAAGGTTCCATTTCCACAACTGAGGCTGCAAAGAAGATGGTAACTTAACGATTTAACTTAATTTCATTTATATTGTTACTACTTTAAATACTTACACACATTACTTATATATTCAGGCAAAGGAAAATGGAGATGTAATGCCTACAGCCGGTGAATTGTATTTGAAGACGCACACTAAGGAGGTGCCGGGTAAAGGGAAAGTTTTTTATAGTAGCAAAGCAAAGAAAATCAAGGTAACTTACTATATTGTTATTTAGTTCTTTTAAGTAATGATAAGTTAGGTTTATTTGTTCAAAGTTGGGCGAGAAAATGTCATTTTAGGCAAAATATGACCTCTAACGACTAACTATGCTTTAAATGTGAATAAATAGATTGGAATATGTCTTAGAAAGCTAATACTAAGTTCATAAAACATGTAATGAGTTTAAATTCTGCCCTTAGGTTCTTTAGTTCAAACGTGGGAGCGAAAATTCCTTATTTAGCCTATATATGAATTATATCGACCAAATAAGCCTAAAATTTGCATAAATAGATTGTAATGACACTTAGAAACCTTTAGTGTGCCATATAGAACATGTAAACGGTTTAAAATGATAACATAGGTTTATTTGTTCAAAGTTGGGCGAGAAAATGTCATTTTAGGCAAAATATAACCTCTAACGACTAACTATGCTTTAAATGTGAATAAATAGATTGGAATATGTCTTAGAAAGTTAATACTAAGCTCATAAAACATGTAAAGAGTTTAAATTCTGCCCTTAGAGTTCTTTAGTTCCAAATTGAGAGCGAAAATGCCTTATTTTAGACAAAATATGACCTATATTGACCAAATAAGCCTAAAATTTGCATAAATAGATTGTAATGACACTTAGAAACCTTTAGTGTGCCATATAAAACATGAAAACGGTTTAAAATGATAAGTTAGGTTTATTTGTTCAAAGTTGGGCGAGAAAATGTCATTTTAGGCAAAATATGACCTCTAACGACTAACTATGCTTTAAATGTGAATAAATAGATTGGAATATGTCTTAGAAAGCTAATACTAAGCTCATAAAACATGTAATGAGTTTAAATTCTGCCTTTAGGTTCTTTAGTTCAAAAGTGGGACCGAAAATGCCTTATTTAGCCTATATATGACCTATATCGACCAAATAAGCCTAAAATTTGCATAAATAGATTGTAATGATACTTAGAAACCTTTAGAGTGCCATATAGAACATGTAAACGGTTTAATATGATAACTTAGGTTTATTTGTTCAAAGTTGGGCGAGAAAATGTCATTTTAGGCAAAATATAACCTCTAACGACTAACTATGCTTCAAATGTGAATAAATAGATTGGAATATGTCTTAGAAAGTTAATACTAAGCTCATAAAACATGTAAAGAGTTTAAATTCTGCCCTTAGAGTTCTTTAGTTCCAAATTGAGAGCGAAAATGCCTTATTTTAGACAAAATATGACCTATATTGACCAAATAAGCCTAAAATTTGCATAAATAGATTGTAATGACACATAGAAATCTTTAGTGTGCCATATAAAACATGAAAACGGTTTAAAATGATAAGTTAGGTTTATTTGTTCAAAGTTGGGCGAGAAAATGTCATTTTAGGCAAAATATGACCTCTAACGACTAACTATGCTTTAAATGTGAATAAATAGATTGGAATATGTCTTAGAAAGATAATACTAAGCTCATAGAACATGTAATGAGTTTAAATTCTGCCTTTAGGTTCTTTAGTTCAAAAGTGGGACCGAAAATGCCTTATTTAGCCTATATATGACCTATATCGACCAAATAAGCCTAAAATTTGCATAAATAGATTGTAATGACACTTAGAAACCTTTAGAGTGCCATATAGAACATGTAAACGGTTTAATATGATAACTTAGGTTTATTTGTTCAAAGTTGGGCGAGAAAATGTCATTTTAGGCAAAATATAACCTCTAACGACTAACTATGCTTTAAATGTGAATAAATAGATTGGAATATGTCTTACAAAGTTAATACTAAGCTCATAAAACATGTAAAGAGTTTAAATTCTGCCCTTAGAGTTCTTTAGTTCCAAATTGAGAGCGAAAATGCCTTATTTTAGACAAAATATGACCTATATTGACCAAATAAGCCTAAAATTTGCATAAATAGATTGTAATGACACTTAGAAACCTTTATTGTGCCATATAAACATGTAAACGGTTTAAAATGATAAGTTAGGTTTATTTGTTCAAAGTTGGGCGAGAAAATGTCATTTTAGGCAAAATATGACCTCTAACGACTAACTATGCTTTAAATGTGAATAAATAGATTGGAATATGTCTTAGAAAGCTAAGACTAAGTTCATAAAACATGTAATGAGTTTAAGTTCTGCCCTTAGGTTCTTTAGTTCAAAAGTGGGAGCGAAAATTCCTTATTTAGCCTATATATGACCTATATCGACCAAATAAGCCTAAAATTTGCATAAATAGATTGTAATGACACTTGGAAACCTTTAGTGTGCCATATAGAACATGTAAACGGTTTAAAATGATAAGTTAGGTTTATTTGTTCAAAGTTGGGCGAGAAAATGCCATTTTAGGCAAAATATAACCTCTAACGACTAACTATGCTTTAAATGCGAATAAATAGATTGGAATATGTCTTATAAAGTTAATACTAAGCTCATAAAACATGTAAAGAGTTTAAATTCTGCCCTTAGAGTTCTTTAGTTCCAAATTGATAGCGAAAATGCCTTATTTTAGACAAAATATGACCTATATTGACCAAATAAGCCTAAAATTTGCAAAAATAGATTGTCATGACACTTAGAAACCTTTAGTGTGCCATATAAAACATGAAAACAGTTTTAAATGATAAGATAGGTTTATTTGTTCAAAGTTGGGCGAGAAAATGTCATTTTAGGCAAAATATGACCTCTAACGACTAACTATGCTTTAAATGTGAAAAAATAGATTTGAATATGTCTTAGAAAGCTAATACTAAGCTCATAAAACATGTAATGAGTTTAAATTCTTCCTTTAGGTTCTTTAGTTCAAAAGTGGGAGCGAAAATGCCTTAATTAGCCTATATATGACCTATATCGACCAAATAAGCCTAACATTTGCATAAATAGATTGTAATGACACTTAGAAACCTTTAGTGTGCCATATAGAACATGTAAATGGTTTAAAATGATAAGTTAGGTTTATTTGTTCAAAGTTGGGCGAGAAAATGACATTTTAGGCAAAATATGACCTATAACGACTAACTATGCTTTAAATGTGAATAAATAGATTGGAATATGTCTTAGAAAGTTAATACTAAGATCATAAAACATGTTGTAACTTTAAAATCAGCCCTTAGATCCTTTAGTTAAAAAATGGGAGCGAAAATGTCTTATTTAGCCTATATATGACCTACATCGACCAAATAAGACTTAAATGTGCTTAAATAGATTAGAATCAGTCTTAGAAACCTTGAATGTGCCACATAAAACGTGTAAACCGTTTGAAATGATAAGTTTGGTTACTTAGCTCAAAGTTGGGCGAGAAAATGACATTTTAGGCAAAATATGACCTATAACGACCAAATAAGCCTTAAATATGAGTAAGTACATTTGAAAGTCTCTGAAGAAGTTAAAACTAAGCTTATAAAACATGTTGTAACTTTAAAATCAGCCTTTAGATCCTTTAGTTCAAAAATGGGAGCGAAAATGCCTTATTTAGCCTATATATGACCTATATCGACCAAATAAGACTTTAATGTGCTTAAATAGATTGTAAGGACACTTAGAAACCTTTAGTGTGCCATATAAAACATGTAAACGGTTTAAAATGATAAGTTAGGTTTATTTGTTCAAAGTTGGGCGAGAAAATGACATTTTAGGCAAAATATGACCTATAACGACTAACTATGCTTTAAATGTGAATAAATAGATTGGAATATGTCTTAGAAAGTTAATACTAAGATCATAAAACATGTTGTAACTTTAAAATCAGCCCTTAGATCCTTTAGTTAAAAAATGGGAGCGAAAATGCCTTATTTAGCCTATATATGACCTATATCGACCAAATAAGCCTAAAATTTGCATAAATAGATTGTAATGAGACTTAGAAACCTTTAGTGCGTCGTATAAAAATGTAAACGGTTTAAAATGATAAGTTAGGTTTATTTGTTCAAAGTTGGGCGAGAAAATGCCATTTTAGGCAAAATATGACCTATAACGATTAAATATGCTTTATATGTGAATAAATAGATTGGAATATGTCTTAGAAAGTTAATACTAAGCTCATAAAATATGTAAAAGTTTAAATTCTTCCCTTAGATTTCTTTAGTTCCAAATTGGGAGCAAAAATGCCGTTCAAAGTTGGGCTAAAAAATGATATATTTGTTCCTTGACATAAGTTCCTTATTTGTTATGCAAGTTGGGTTAATATATTTCAACTTTTGTAGGAAGCATACGAAAAGAATGTTGTTGAATGCCGTGAAAAAGGCATTAATAAAGGTCCCAATCAAATCTACTTTGAGACAGTAGGTGGGAGAAAAAAAAAGGAAAAGTTCTTGGTCTAGGGAGTGGGGCAGCTCTATATTATGAACCATCTTCTAGAAGGGGTGGTAGTTCTTCTAGCTCATACACTCCATCTATTTATTCTCAACTCTCAGCCCGTTTGGAAGAAACTCAACAACAGCTATCTCAAAAATCCATTGAGCTTGATACAACAAAAGCTGAGATAATAAAAGCTATGGATGATGAGACACTCCTGAGGCAAAGGGAGAGAGAACAAGAGCGAAAGGAGAGAGAACAAGAGCGACTTGAGCGGCAAAGGGACCTCGCCGAGTTGAAAAGGACAATGGAGTCCTATGAGAGGATGTTCAGTCAGTGTACTGGTTTACCTTTCTCGCAGTCGCAGGACCCTCGAGATCCCAGTGGCGGCGGGAAACCTTTGTGCTAGGTAGTTAGTATTTATGTATGAGTTTGAACTAATTGTGCTAGGTACTTAGTATTTATGTATGTATGAGTTTGAACTAATTGCAACATGTTTAACAGGTTTGAACATCAAGTTTATTATGAATTTTGTTGGCTGAGTTTGAACAGGGTTGTTATACGATTTTACAGGTTATATATTTATTCGTATATATACAACAATAGTTCCTGCAAAACAACATTTGCATACTAATTTACCGACCACTACAGGCAGGTTAACGACCACAAAACAAATTTCAGCAAAAATTATAAAATCTAAATTAGCGACTAAATACGTATTTTACCGACCGTTACAACAGTCGTGAAATTAACGGCTGTTTTAACTGTTGCTGATTTAACGACCGTTGTAGCAGTCGTTGAATTAACGGCTTCATAAGCGGTCGTTAACTTAACGACTGCTGCAACGGTCGTTAAATCAGCGACCGCAGAAGCAGTCGTTAATATAACGACCGTTTAAGCGGTCGATAAATCAGCGACTGCAAAAGCGGTCGTTAAATTAACGAATGCTTAAACGCTCGTTAATTTACGACTGCTAATACATGAAGGAAATATGTCCTTCACCCAAGGTGCATTAAGTCTAATACCAAGGTTCAGATTAATTGCGAACAATTAATTCAGTGAGATCAAGTGATCGGAACAGCTAGCTGGAGCAATGCTTCCGATCAGTGAGTTCTAATGGATATTGAACTCACAACTTACTCTTGACTGAACCTACAAGGTCACACCAATGACACGTAACAGATCACCGGATTAAATGAATCGGAAATTCATTTAATAGCTTTTCAGGATTTAAGTTGGAAACGTATTATACGATACGACCTTGCATCGGAATCGTATATCGTATCGCGAATATTCGTAAGCTAGGCGAAACGAATAAATCGTATCGTACGACGGTGATTCGTCGTATACGAAACGATAAATAATATATCGGAAATATATTAAACGCGGATACGAGGAGCGGCCCACGAGCCGAGTGCACGAAGCACTCAAGGCCCATGGGCGCGCGCGCTAGGCAAGCAAGCAAGGCGACACAACAGCGCTGGCCCATGGCCGAACAGCTGTGTGCGCGCGCGGGCCAAGACCACGACACAGCAGCAGCAGCGCGGCCCACGGCCCAGCTCGCTGTGCGTGTGCGTGTGATGCTGCGCGGGCTTGCTAGCCGGCCTTGCCTTATGGCTTGGTCGGTTAGTAAGTTTATGTAAATAACCTTATGACCTAATTTCCAACTAAGGCAATCACAATTCAGATTACACACAACCCTAGGAGAAAACAGAGAACCCTAATTCTCTCTGTGCCTCCATAGTGTGTTAATCCCAAAAAGCAAATCTCTTGATCGATTGTCTAAGCTACGATAATCAAGACGGATCTGATCGTGTCGGTGAACCAAGTAGAGGAACGACAATTGGAGTTCTTTGTTCGTGTTCGTTGACAGATTATTGTGGAAAACACGCTTTGAATGTAAGTTTGCTTAATCTGTGCTTTATACATGTTTCCTGCCTTTGGGGATTGTTCCGCACATGTTATTATGTTTAATTGTATTCCCCTACAGTGGTATCATGAGCCTTATGTATTCAAAGCATGAATTAGAATGATTATTATTGTTTTTGCATTGTCGAAATTCTTGGAATTTTTGTTGATTTTTCGGAATTTTTTCGAATTATTGGATTAATTGCAAAATTGGCAGTTCCGAAATCAAAAATATTCGCTTTTTCGATTTTTAAAACCCTAATCTGATGGAAAACGATTTTCTAAGATCAACTCATGAGAATAGAATTGCGAAATTAGGCCTCGAAGCATCAGTTTTTGGGCGTTTTTGTTAATTTTTCATTAAAAATTAAATGTGTCAGACAGTAATTCAATTAATAGGTCAACCTAAACTACTCGGAATTGCTTGAAATTTTGTTACAATGTTTCTGGGTACATGCTTGATCTATGGTAAAACGTTCAGATTTTCCCGATAAGTATAAACCCTAATTTTGCCTTTCCCCAATTCGTAAAATTTACAACCCTAATTGATTTTAATTAATTATGGATTAATAATTCGGTTAATTGGGAAAAGGGGTATAATTTCATGGGTCAGTGGATAATTTTAAAAATTATTTGATTAAAATTTTGAATGGTTTCGTTAATTTTAATCGCACTTAAACCAATTTATTAATAATCTGAAATTTAATTGTTTATGAACGATGTAAAATTTCGGATTTTATTAATTAAAGGTTCAAATTTTAAAGTTGATTCGATCTTTCTTAAAAGTTTGAATATTGTTAGCCCTTGATTTATTAATTTTACGAAATTGGATTGTCGTTAAAGTTTATTAAATCGTTAAAAATCGTTGTTTTTCGAAAAATTAAATCGTAACTTTTTTGAAAAATAAAATTAATGCAAGTTCGTGAATTAAAATTTAATTTTAATTAGGTTGGTCCGTTTTACGAACCAAAAACACGAACATGGGCATGATGGAAGTATGGCTCGTCGAGCCATACGAGGCCGTTATGCGAGCCGTGCCATGCGACACGGGCAGCAGCACGAGCTGCGTGCCTCGTGCGCGCTAGGCAAGGCAGGGGCGGGCGATGCCTGCAGGGCTGCGACGAAGCAAAGCGCGATGCTTGCGACGTCGAGCGCCCACGATGCACAACACACACGCAACGCAGGGCAGCTAGGCTGCGGGTACGTGATGCGCATGCGCAAGGCATGGCGCGCGACGCGTGTGGGCGAGGCATGGCGCGCGAGCGATGGGCGAGCGATGGCATGCTATGCGATGCGATGGGCTGGGCGCGCGCGGGCAATGCTCGTGTGCTCTTGGGCCTTTCGCACGACGGGCTGGGCGCAAGCCTAGGCCGCTTGATTGAACTTTTTTTTTTAATCGTTTAATTAGTTGTGCTTCGTGTATTTGCATTAATTTGGGATAACGGGATATTTAATTTAATATTTTATTTGCTTGGGCCGGGCCGCGAGTTTTAATTTAATATTTCATAATTAATTATCCGGAATAATTATTGGTTTGAGTGGGAGCCACTAAATGAAATTAAAATGAAATAATTATTTTAATTATTTCGTAGGTCGCATTATTTTAATTAAATTCAATTTTAATTAGAATAAAGTCTAAGGATTAATAATTTGGAAATTGATTAATCTTTTAGGACGCGTTTATGTGAACGTGAATTTTAATTAATTCACGTAAATACTTGCATATTAACATGGGCCATTCGTTTTAGCATACGAATGGGTGAATGCGTAGAATATATATTTTATGCAATGCAGGTACTCCAAGTGACTAGTATGGCCAAATTTAGGATAGTTAAATACGGCCTGCGCACCGTTCTATCTTTGAATGTAAAGTTTTAAAATATGGTATGCGTACCATGGAAATTTTGATGTAATTTATTATTTTCAAGTATTTCTAGTTTAGAACTTTAAGTTAGCATTTGAACGAAGATTCAAGACGATGCCAAGCTAACAAGGAGGTGATGAAGATTGGATGCTTCAAGACAAGAAGTTTTGGGCCATACTAGATCACCAATTATTTATGCAATTTAATATATATATATATATATATATATATATATATATATATATATATATATATATATATATATATATATATATATATATATATATATATATATATATATATATATATATATATATATATATATATATATATATATTATGCGTGAATGTATGAATGTATGTATGCTTTGCATGAACATGTTGTTTCCTATGAATCGATTAGTTTTAAGTTCACTAAATAATCGAACCAACATAGAAACAACTAGGTCCAAGTAATATTGAGTTTTAAAAATTGCCTTCCAAATCAACACTTACAAAAATCTAGGGATCTAAGATAGTAGGTTTACGCTAAAGCGAGGTGCTATTTTAGTTGACTTAGATGGTAAGGCGTCCTAAAGGAGCACGTTGATTGTGGTTACAACTCAAACAACAATGGCATTAAGTTGTGGCAATGGGATAAATTATGGCATTAATTTATTAACCAAGAGTAATTTGGAGATTACTAGCAATAGGTTTTGCTTACCTAAAATCTTAAAATACTTAAGACATGATAAAGCTGCTTAAGGATTTAGGACTTTTGGGGTCTTGGAATCGTTTCATTCATTTCGGACCATGTTTTTGCTTTTTGCATGAATGAAATGTTTTAATAGCTTTAATGATTGCATGTTTTTCTTTTATTTCAAAGTTATTGAATTGTATGAATGGTTATTTATTGCAAATTCTTTTCGATTGTAGTAATCAAAATGGTCGCAAACATAACAACAATCATATCATCTGAAATTCTGGATGTCGAGTTAGACTTGACTAATTTTCTTGAATGGAAAGGGAAACTTGTCGAAGTTTTGAAAGTTAATGGCATACATTATGTCATTGAACAACCTTTCCCTAGCTATGATGCGCGAGGCATGACTCCTGAAAGGTACAGAAGTTGGGCACTTCACAAGTACCTTGTCACGGAATTCATCCTTAAGTCTATCCCTGAGAGTTGGAGAGGGAGGTTCATTACTTTTGAACCTCAAGCTCTCCTAAGTAGCCTCGAGGATAAGTGTGCGGGTTTTCGAACCTTGTGCCAAACTGGTGGCAATGGGGTTGACGAATTGGCTAATTCGATGAGCAATCTCAAACTCATAAACCCACGCAAGTCGTGCCTAGAAGTCGAACTTCTGGAGGCACAAAGGCGCATCTACTCTGTCAAGATGGACAAAAACACATCAATTCGGTCTCATGTGGATATGATGTCTGGATTATTTTTCACAATTGAGAGACTTGTTGGTTCCATCAAAGAGTCGGTAGCTATTGCACTAGTAATGAATTCTCTTTATAAGGATTATGAGGGTTTTAAGATGCACTATCTCTTTCATCAGAAAGAGAGCACATTCTCTGAACTTGTGGAATTACTCATGAAATGCGAGAAAATCCTTAAGTTCAATCAAGACCCTTTGAATGTGAGGTGCACTAAATTCAGGAAAATAGGCAAGGGGAAGAAAAGCAAGGCTGCATCTTCGTCCACTCCCGGAGGGCATCTGGCGCCTTCTAAGAGCAAGATGAAGAGGAATGCTTCTCCTTCCACATCGCAATGCTTCAATTGTAATGAAATTGGTCATTACAAGCGAGATTGCCCCAAACTAAAGGAAGAGAAGAAGGACGGAAACGTTGCTTCTCCTTCAGGTATGTATGTTATACATTGTAATCTAGCTAATTCTACTTCTTAGGTATTAGATACTGGTTGTGGCTCACACTTATGTTCCAATCCACAGGGACTAAGGAGAAGTAGAAAGCTTGATAAAGGCGAGATGGATCTACGCGTGGGAAATGGAGCACGGATTGCTGCATTAGCCGTAGGATCTTATTTTATTTCTTTGCCTAATGGGTTTGTTTTGGAACTAGAAAACTGTTACTATGTTCCTAGTATCACCAGAAACATCATTCCCGTTTCAAGTTTGGATTCTAAAGGTTTTAGTTTTCAATTTAAAGACAATAGTTGTTCTTTTGCTTTGAATGGAATGTTTTATGGTTCAGCACAACAAGAAAACGGTCTTTACGTGCTAGATACGAGCAAACACATTTATAACATAAATACCAAAAAGGCTAAAACTGGTGATTCGAATCTCACATTTCTGTGGCATTGTCGATTAGGCCATATAAACATAAAGCGCATGGAATTACTTCAACGGAAAGGAATTCTAGAATCATTCGACTTAGAGAAGATTGATCAATGCGAATCTTGTTTACTTGGCAAAATGACAAAGCAACCTTTCTCAAAGGTGGGAGAAAGAGCAAGCGAACTACTAGGGCTAATACATACGGACGTATGTGGGCCTATGAGTACGAAAGCTAGAGGTGAGTTCATCTATTTCATAACGTTTACGGACGAGTTCAGTAGGTATGGCTATATTTACTTAATGAAGCACAAGTCTGAATCGTTTGAGAAATTCCGAGAATTTCAAAATGAAGTAGAGAATCAACATGGCAAGAAAATCAAAGCTCTAAGATCGGATCGAGGAGGTGAATATCTTAGCCACGAGTTTGATGACCATCTAAAAGAATGCGGTATTCTTTCTGAATTGACTGCTCCGGGGACACCTCAATGGAATGGAGTGTCAGAACGGAGAAACAGGACCTTACTCGATATGGTCAGGTCAATGATGGGTCAAGCCGAACTTCCTTTACAGTTCTGGGGACATGCGTTGCAAACTGCAGCACTCACACTGAATCGTGCTCCGTCAAAAGCTGTTGAAAAGACTCCATACGAATTATGGACTGGGAAACTTCCAAAGTTGTCTTTTCTGAAGATTTGGGGTTGCGAAGCATATGTCAAGCGACTAATTTCGGACAAGCTACAACCTAAATCTGACAAATGTTTCTTCGTTGGGTATCCAAGAGAAACTATGGGGTATTACTTCTACAACAAGTCAGACAACAAGGTATTCGTTGCTCGTGACGGTGTCTTTTTGGAAAGAAATCATATTTCCAAATTGACAAGTGGGAGAATAATAGACCTCGAAGAGATTCGAGACGAACAACGAACAACGAACTCTTTAGAAGCAGTTCAAGTTGATGAACCTCCAAGGTCTTTAGAAGAGCTAGTGGGAGTAGTTCCTCAAAACGTTGTTGCCCCTCGTAGGTCAAATAGAACTATTTTTCAGCCGGACAGATGGACAGGCGTCCTCTTGACTGAAAACTTAGACGTTCTCATATTGGATAGTGATGAACCTTTGACTTACAAGCAAGCTATGACGAGCCCAAGCTCCATTAAATGGTTAGAGGCCATGCAATCTGAAATAGACTCCATGTCTGAAAATCAAGTCTGGGGTTTGGTTGATTTGCCGGATGGGTTCACACCTATCGGATGCAAATGGGTCTTCAAATTGAAGAAAGACAAAGATGGAATTGTATACATATACAAGGCTAGATTGGTAACAAAAGGTTACAGGCAAGTTCACGGCGTTGACTACGATGAAACCTTTTCTCCAGTTGCGATGCTTAAGTCTATTCGGATAATCCTTGCGATTGCCGCTTTTCATGACTATGAAATATGGCAAATGGATGTCAAAACTTCCTTCTTGAACGGTGTTCTTGAAGAGACTGTGTTCATGACACAGCCGGAGGGTTTTGTCGATCAAAAGAACCAAGGAAAGGTATGCAAGCTTAAGAAGTCCATCTACGGACTAAAGCAGGCATCAAGGAGTTGGAATAAACGATTTGATGAAGCAGTCAATAAGTTTGGCTTCATCAAGAATCAGGACGAATCTTGTGTATACAAGAAGGTCAGTTGGAGTAAAATTGCATTCCTAGTCTTGTATGTTGACGACATACTGCTTATTGGAAACGACATTCCTATGTTGGAGTCTGTAAAGACTTGGCTCGGGAAGTGTTTCTCAATGAAGGACTTAGGAGAGGCACAGTACATATTGGGCATCAAGATCTATAGGGATAGATCTAAAAGGATGATTGGACTAAGCCAAAGCACTTACATTGACAAAGTGCTAGCTAGGTTCAATATGATGGAAGCCAAGAGGGGCCATCTACCCATGTCACATGGCGTATATCTAAGCAAGAATCAGTGTCCCAAAACATCTGATGAGCGTAGAAAGATGAGTGGAATTCCATACGCTTCGGCTATTGGATCCATCATGTATGCTATGATTTGTACAAGGCCGGATGTTTCGTTTGCACTCAGTGCAACGAGCAGGTACCAGTCAGAACCAGGTGAGGCGCATTGGACTGCTGCCAAGAACATCCTAAAGTACCTGAAAAGGACTAAGGATCAGTTTCTGGTTTATGGTGGTACAGATGAGTTGATTGTTAAGGGCTATACGGACGCAAGCTTTCAAACCGACAGAGATGATTTCAGATCACAGTCTGGGTTTGTGTTCTGCCTCAACGGCGGAGTAGTAAGCTGGAAAAGTGCTAAGCAAAGCACTATTGCGGATTCTACAACTGAAGCCGAGTACATTGCTGCCTCAGAAGCAGCAAAGGAAGCTGTTTGGATTCGGAAGTTCATCGAAGAACTTGGTGTTGTCCCCTCCATTAAAGGACCAGTGGCTTTGTATTGTGACAATAGCGGAGCCATTGCTCAGGCAAAGGAGCCTAGGAGCCACCAGAAGTCCAAGCACGTACTGCGGCGATTTCATATACTTCGAGAGATCGTTGAAAGAAAGGAAATCGAGATTTGCAAGGTTGGAACTGACGACAACGTCACGGATCCATTGACTAAACCGTTGCCACAAGTGAAACACAACGCACATGTAGCAACCATGGGAATCAAGCATGTTGGAGAATGGCTTTGATTTTCTAAGTATTGTTTTAGAACATCTGTTAGATCTATGTTTAAAACAATTGGTTTAACCATTTCATATTTATGAAATTTATTATTTCATATTCATTTAATTGTGGTTTAGAATTAAATGATAAGTCCATGTGATTCAAATCATTCAAATGGGATGTCAAGATGGATTCTTTGGCAAAGAAACACCCATAAGTGAACTTGAATATTGAAGTCACAAAGGATCCCTAATCCAGGTCATTGAAAGGTGGACGACCAATGACTAATGAAGATTAGATTGCAAGTAGATTACTTAGTTCTAGTTCTTGAACTAGAGTGACTGGATGTCAGAATCTTTTGCATAGATACTTAATGGATCTTGTATCGGATTGACCATGAGAACGCTTTAAGAGATTAAAGTCATGTCATAGGTAGTTCTCATTAATGGTGATTAGAAACCGTTCCACAGAACATGAGCGATTATGTCTGCTCATTTGAGAATTAGTTCGCTTTGATACTAGCTAAACGTCGCACCGTAAAAGGAGGCTATAAAAGCAGTTATTGGGCGTACTATGAATCAAAGTGAGTGTTCATAGATTGCAAGAATGGATTGTCCTCCTATCTTTGATAGGATATGGTGTTGTTATGTAACAAGGCCTCTCGGAGAGTTAGATACTGTAAAATGCATGGTCGTGCTCAGAATGGTTAGGCTTAACCTTCTACAAAAGTTTGACAGTTGAACTCTGTAATCCGAGAAACACTTCTGGACCTAATAAGGATGGCTTGGATCTTACCTTATGTTCAGTAAGTAACACTAAGCGACAAAGGAATGTGGATGCACACTTGTCTGAATGACAAGTGGGAGATTGAAGGAAATATGTCCTTCACCCAAGGTGCATTAAGTCTAATACCAAGGTTCAGATTAATTGCGAACAATTAATTCAGTGAGATCAAGTGATCGAAACAGCTAGCTGGAGCAATGCTTCCGATCAGTGAGTTTTAATGGATATTGAACTCACAACTTACTCTTGACTGAACCTACAAGGTCACACCAATGACACGTAACAGATCACCGGATTAAATGAATCGGAAATTCATTTAATAGCTTTTCGGGATTTAAGTTGGAAACGTATTATACGATACGACCTTGCATCGGAATCGTATATCGTATCGCGAATATTCGTAAGCTAGGCGAAACGAATAAATCGTATCGTACGACGGTGATTCGTCGTATACGAAACGATAAATAATATATCGGAAATATATTAAACGCGGATACGAGGAGCGGCCCACGAGCCGAGTGCACGAAGCACTCAAGGCCCATGGGCGCGCGCTAGGCAAGCAAGCAAGGCGACACAACAGCGCTGGCCCATGGCCGAGCAGCTGTGTGCGCGCGCGGGCCAAGACCATGACACAGCAGCAGCAGCGCGGCCCACGGCCCAGCTCGCTGTGCGTGTGCGTGTGATGCTGCGCGGGCTTGCTAGCCGGCCTTGCCTTATGGCTTGGTCGGTTAGTATAAATCACAAATTGAAATCAAAGGAACTTGTATGAATAGTGTCAAAATCTCAATTGTGTCATATAAATAAGAATAGAGGAAGTATATGATAATAGAAGTTGGTCGACTAAAAAAACAGAAGGAGATTATTAATTAATTACACCAACTATATAAGCAAAAAATTTGTTTTAGTTATACTATATATGAACAAGTTAATAATAATGTCTTATTAGTATATAAGAACACCATTACACTTTTTAATCAAATAATTATACTCTATAAGTTGAGAGGGAAAACTCTTATTGTCAAATTAAGTTATGATTTTGTGTTAATAGTTGTAGATTTGGTGTTAACAATTATGATTTTTGTGTTAATTGTTATAATGTGATGAGTACAAGATGGTTTGATAGAAAACTTAGTCTAAAGCTTTTATTTATACGAAAAATAATAAAAGTAGACAATTGTAGGCAACAATATAATAAAGAGTAACAAGATTATTGGAGCAATAAAATAGTACAAAACTAGTATGATACCCGTGCGATGCACGATTTATAATCTAAATATAAATTTATATGAAATCTAAATTGTTATGATAGACCATTATTATCAAAATAGAGCTTATATATGTGTATTCTCCTAATTAAAATTAATGATGGATATATGTGTTATTGCTTCACTCGATGTCTTATTTATTTATTTTTTAAAAAACAAAAAAGGGCACCTAAACGAAACTATTTCATCCCCATTCATGACTTGTGGCAAGCATAAAGTTATTATTATCCAACCTTAACTTCTATAGTAATACTCACTTAATACTTGCCCTTATATTTCATTACCCGACCACCTAACACTTACTCCAACCATTTACGTTATTCAGTTATATATGAGTTTGAGGCGGGGCGTGGCCTCCAAACTCGTACCGCCTAAAATGCTCATTTTTATCCCCGCCACCCACAATTATAAAAACACCCCCACTCCTCCCAATCCCCTTCTCATGGGGTAAAAAACAAATTCATCTCCGCTCCATCACCCATTCGTGTTCCAAATCCACCTCAAATTAACTCACTTCTAGGCTAAACATTTTCTTTTGGTAACAGAGTTTTGAATTTTAGTATAGAGTCATCAATAATTCGGTTGTTTGATTAATTAGAGTAATTGTGTGAATTAACAAAACATAGTAATGTGTAGGTTAGCAGTAAATGAAATGTTGATAAGTTCATAATCAATTAGATGAACGATAAGCGAGGCAGGCATGTCCAATCTAGAGCTGATCGTTTGCGGGTTTGGACGGGTAATGGACGGGCAACCTTCCAAAAATCTGTCCAACAGGCTTAAAAATGCAGCCCTTACCCGTCCGCTAAATAATATATTTATTTCTCTCACCCGCCCTGTACATAAAATGCGGGCTGCTAACGGGCTAATGGGCTTACGCGTAATATAATTTTTTCAAGGAAAAGTTGTCATAGAATAAAACATAAATTAATCCTGTTGTACCTACTGGTAAGTTACTTCGTAGATGGAGAAGGAATGGAGAAGAATGAAGATGTAGTGAAGAACGTAAGAGAGTAGGAGACTAAGGGTGGGTGGCGACTCTTTTGTGAAATGGAAGTGTTAGGTTGGCTCTAGGGTTTCCTACTTTCTTTTAGGCAATAGATGATTATTAATTAATTAATTAGATACATACTCTAGAAGACCAAAATGTTCTACAATCAGATTATCAGAATTACAAGAAGTAAGTTTATTTAAATTTAGCGGGCTGGGCGGGCCTGCCTGTTAATAAATTTTGTGTGCCGTAACCCGTCCATTTTTATTAACGGGCCGGACCTGGCCCTCCCAACTTTCGATTTTTTTAAAAAAAACATTGTCCAAGCCCGCTACTTTAACGGGCCGAGCGGGTTGGGTCTAGCGGGTATTCCCGCCCATGATCAACTCTAGTCCAATCTAAAATTCATCTTCAATTCGGTCCGTCACCCGTGACGAATACGTTTTGTAACCCTATCACCCACCAAATTTTCCTCCATCCCCGCCCACTTCAAGCGGATGAGCGGGGTTTCTCCCAAAAATCCAGCCCCACTGACAATCTATATTCGGTAAATAATTTTGCCTTTCAGTTAACTTTTGAATATTTTAGACAATCATTTTCATATGGTTGTGAATATTTTTATATTGAAGTAGACTCTCAATCATTTAAAAGATTAAGAAACTATTAATGAAACGATAAGGAGAAAATTATAAATGTGAGAGAGAAAAGATGCTAAGTAATTAAACAATTTCTTTTAAATAATCATGTTTTAGACAAACTTGTTAAAGACTACTTTGTTTATTGAAGCAAAAGGTAAACATTCATTATACATATCCTCAATGACACAAATTCTAAATAAAAACTAATAGTACATACAGTTAGTCATTAGTAAAAAAAAAAGGTAAATTATTTTAATACATGCTAAAAGATGTTTACGAACTTTTATTAATATGTTGGACAAATCATTGTCGTATGGTTGTGAATATTGTACGTGATATTGAGTCGAATTTAGTAACGACCTATTATAGTAATATTAATATCATATATCAGTTGTACATAAACAATAATGACAAAACTGGTGCATAATAATTTGACCAAATTGTCTCAAATAAAATAAATATTCCATACCATGCAATAGAGAGATAAAAAAATAACGACATAAATTAGGTGCATAATAATTTTTACATATTGACTCAAACAAAATAAATACTCCGTATCGAGATTTTATTTGTAAAATTAAAAGTGTATTCTACATTTTTATAAGACATCCACATTGTATATTTATTTGTTATACATCTTATACTTATTTGTTTTACAACCTTCCTATAATAAGTTACTTACCCATATATCAAATAGATTCTTTCATGTTTTATATCTATAATGTATAAACGATCTTAAACTCCATATACTTATCTTAACTTTAGTATAGTATAATAGTTCTTTACTAACATAATAGTTCAAGTATATAGTTCTTGAGTCTGGATCCTCTAGAGTTTTAATAAAACTCTACGATGTAAAGTTGTATATAAACAATACATTTTAAAATCAATGGCTCATATTGATGAGAAAAAATAGGGGGAATTTTGGAAAGATAATATATGAAACATTGATTTTTTATTCAGTGGTAGATATGCTCAAACTCTACCTCGTAGAGTTATTTTAAAACTATAGAGGATCCAAAACCATAGTTCTTATATTAGGATAAGAAATATAAATAATCGTTGAACTTAACATAATTATATCATTTTGTTTTTGGATAAGTTATATACTACGTATCTTGTAAGAGTATTATTATAGCATATAGATTCATGAGATCACATTGATTTGATTAACTAATGTGTAAATAGAAAGAATAATTATTTAATGTAAACAAATAATTTATAAGGATTAATAATTGATTTGCTAGAATATTTACATATATTCTCTATATTTACATATATTCTATTAATTGATTATTTATATTATATATTTAATTATTTATTATATTAAAAGAGAGGCGAATCAATGAGTGACATTTGTCATCACCACATTGATTTCCTCTCTTTTAGTATAATATATAGATATAGATAGATAGATATATAGATAGTCCATAGTAAGCAATGTCCTTTTGCATTGACAATTTGAACATTCTAAAATCGGAACATGATAGAATTATTGATGATTTTACTTGCAAAGAGGCAAAGGAGAGCCACACAAACACTTGTTATGAGCATAAGTGTACTTATCGAACCGTTTCAAGTCTCCTCCAGTAGGAATTTTACCGCACAATCGGTTGTAACTCACATTAAACTGTTGCAAGTATGACACTTTCGCAATTGTAGGTGGTATACTCCCGTATATCATATTATGGCTCAATTCAAGACTATTTAAGTTGTTTGGCAACCCAACTTTTGTGAGGTCAAACGAAAATTTGTTCCTAGAAATGTCGAGAGTTTGCAACCCCTTGTTCACCCCGAACAAGATGGAAGCATCGCCGGTAAACATGTTTCGCGATAGATCCAAAACAGAAAAGTGAACCGCTCCAAGATATTTTGGGAGCGGTCCTGAAAGTTGGTTCTTTGCTAACTTAAGGTAGAAATCCGGGTTATTCTTAAACCCTCCAAAACTGTTGGGGATGGTTCCTTTGAGTTGGTTATTCTCCAAAAAGAGGGCGCTGAGTTTGTGGAGTGAGGATAGAGAAGGCGGGATTGGACCGGTGAGTTTGTTTACAGAGAGATTAATGTAGGTTAAGGTTTTTAGTCTTCCTACAAAATCCGGGATTGAACCGGTGAGGTTGGTGTGGCTAATCCATAGGGATTTAAGGTTTTTAAGCTTGGAAATGGATTGAGGGATTGAACCGGTTAGCTTAGGTAAGTTAGTAAAGCCGAGGTACTCTAGGTATGGGAGATCACCAACGGTGTTAGGGATTGAGCCTGCAACCTCATCGTCGTCTCTTACCGAAAGGGAGATAATGCGATTGGTAACTTCATCACATTTGACCAAGTACCACTCACAGCAATCTGTGTCGTGAGTCCATGAGGCAAACAGATAGGCATTGTGGAAGGCTTGTTTGATTTTGAAGAGGGTTTTCTTATCGTCCGGATGGCATTTCTCGGCCGAGATTGTGGAGGAGAGGAGGAGGAGAGAAATTGACAAGATTGAGATTTTGTTGTGGTTACTCATCCTAGTTCGGTTTGTATACCAGTGGGGGTGATGCTTTGGTTAACCAACATTGTGGAGACTGGAGGGTTATATACTTATATAGGAGCGTTGTGAGTAGAATTGTTGAAAACAAATAATTGGCTTTTCATCTTTGTGATTGTATCAAGTTATTTTATCAAATTCAAATTATTTAACAAAAGTATTAATAAATGTACTTGTATCACTAACAACAAATTTGTTAATCCATAATTTTATCATTAGGTCTCATTTGGTTCAATATTAGTAAAAAAAAGGAAGAGATGAGAAAGGAAGTGGAGAGAAGGGAACGGGAAGGAAAGGAAATAAATATATTTTTCCATTTTTGATATGATGAAAGGAAATGACAGAATTCCCATATTTGGTGAAGTATAACATTAGTAAAGGAAGGGAAGGGAAAACATGGGTTTAAGATTAATATTTTGTTTGACAAATTTTAATTTTTGTTTCTCCCAAATTCCTTCAATTTTGGGAGAAAAAGAAAGTGAAAATTTTATAAGGTAGTTTTCCTTCCAATTCACTTCCTTTCCTTCCACTTCCCATATATTTTCTGGAACCAAACACAAGAGACATTATTTTTTCTTTGCTTTCTTTTCTTTTCCTTCCAATTCCTCCTAACCAAATAAAGCCTAAATTTCTAATCTACTCCCTCCGTTTCAAAATAGTAGGGACACGTTGACTTTTGACATTATTCACAAATTTCAATTTGACTATCATTTTTTATTTATGGATAATGAAAAACATAGTCGTGTTGGGTCTTGTTTGATTCGTCTCGATATGTATTTTCGAAATATCAACTTCTTACAATTTATACGAATACAAAATATTAATGTCCAAACATTTACATTGCCAAGCGTGAAAAGGTAAACTATCCCCATTATTTCGAAACGTAGGGAGTATATTATTAAAACAAAGTAGTGAAGAAATAAAAATTAAGCAAAGGGTCGTCTAAGTAATCTCATGCATTAGGCATTTTGGACCATTGATCTCGCTTGACAGAAATTCATCAATTAGATTTTTTCTAAGACATATCGATCACAACATTTAATTCACAAAGAAGCATTAATTATGGAATTAAAATTTCAATCAAATCTTAACATATTTGACTTCATTACTAAAATTACTCCTTAATTATATTCTCTTATCTTAATTTCCGAATTAACCACTCAACTCCATATTGATTGATGATATGTTTTCTCCATATACTATAATATCTTAAATGCTACGATCATTTTTTTTAATTTTTTTTTTACGTTTGTACCTCTTTTTACAATTAATCTAAAATGCTACGTTATAGACGCCTACATTTTGACCTCTGGTAGTATTTAACGGACCAAGTTCCAGAATGTGCTATCACTAACGCAGATTCTGACAGATCTTGCGCTGCCAAGCCGACGCTATTGAATTTCATCTTTGGTCAGGCAGGCATAAGAAATTTCTTGAGCTGGCATTTCATTTCTACGAACTTCTTACTCTTCACATTTCTATCTTTACTCAGCCATTTTCACTATAAATAGGGGCCTAAAAACTCCTGAAATAAGTACCGACTAATAAACAATTCCCATCAATTCATAACCCTAAGCTTGAGTATTAACCGAAGCTTTAAACCGTCCCTACTTTCGTAATAGCCTCGCGCTGATTAACTCATGTTATCGAGCCTCTGTCCGCATAAACACCCAAATAATCCCATTTCTAGCCCAAGTTATAGCTGGATTCTCACGCTAAACTAAGGGAATTCAAGGGGAAGCTCTAGAAGAATCACATCAAGATTTGGTAACGTACGTTCTATCTTTTGCCAGGAGGTTCTAAGCACAAAAGGAAACCCAGCAAGGAAAAGTAGAATGTGTTCCTAAGAATCGCAATATATATAGCTAGCCTAAGCTATATTGTAACGTGGATTAACTTTTATTGCTTTCTTCGCCATATAAATTGTTTAAATAATCTATTTATTAATCACGCCTAATTAGATATTCTGGACAAATAAAGTATTGTTAAGTTCCTTAAATTGATATAAATAACATTTTGACGTTGTTAGTAAATACTTGTGCATTAAAACCAACTTAGATTAGTATGTAGTCTAACGCATGTCCCTTTCGTTGATTCATTAAACTAGTAAGGACCGTCACATGAGCTAATATTGGGCACTCCTCGTATTAGTAAATGTCCCCCGAACCCTCAATCCCTACTCTGCGGATGTACAATGTGCGATCTCCAAATCAGGGATCACAATGGAACCTTAGGCCGTTGTGGTCAAATACGTGAGCCTCGATTTCGGCTGTTACTCGGGTATCACAATAACCAGATTTTGTCAGTTTTCATCAATTTCGTTGAGAACAGAATGACGACTCCAAAATCTAATAAATAGGAGGCTACGATCCAGTAGGTTCCTTTTACATAATATTGATTGCCACGTCTGCGAGGGAAGTAGTTGAGCCATGTATTTGGAAACACTCTTTTTTGACCCACCTCAGAGTGACGACTCCATTGGGGAATCAATGAAATAAGTGTGCAAGTAGTGCGCCGACAAAGCCCTAGGGCAGAAATCAGATGCTGCGCCGAGTTATTTCCTTATTAAGTTAGGACGACCAGAAATCTTAATGCAATGTATCGATCGGGACATAACCGCATGTAATCTTGGCTTCTTTGGTATAAATCATCTCGGAAGGTTAGAGTAAGGACACATAATCGCCATGCGGGTGAATAAGCCTCTGATGTTGTCCGTTTGGCACTTTTCGTTCTAGTCCACAAATCCGTAACCATATCGTTTTCCTTTTGGGTCAATTCTTGGTATATGTCGCTCCAACTCATACCGGATAGGCCTTTTATGGTAAAATTCTCTCATGAACTTGTCTTCCTAGACAAGGGCCTGCTTGGAATTGACAATATGTAATCGGCATGCATCCTCCATATTAAGGCATGTTTCTTTGAGCCATATTTGCCTGAACTACATTGCATTGAACCGAACTCAAATAAACTGAAATAAATTGAAACTGAACTCAAATGAATTGAACAAAGCGGAATTGAATGGAACTGAAACTGAAACTGAAAATGAACAAATAAAAATAATAATCAACACTCTTAATTAATAATATCTAAATAGTACGAAGTATGGAGTAAATAATAAATAATAGAGGAAGTAATAAATATTAATACTCCATTTATCATTTTTAAAGGCATCACTTGCCTGGTCACTTAATTTTAGAAGGCATGTAAAAAATTATTATTAAATGGTGTAAGTGGACAAATCTATATAATTAAAGCAAAATGATGGTTAATGAGAAGTGAGAAAACCCCCAATACTCCATTCTCACCTATACCACGACAATTGCCGCATCATATCTACTCATAAAGCAAGTAATCAATTCACAATTTCAATAAAGCAAGAAAAAAAATTGGAGAATTTGAACTAGCAATAAAAGTAAATATAACCATTAAAAAAAACACAAATAGAAAAATTTGTATTAAATGATTGAAATATAAATACAAGTAAATAAGAAAAAACAAAAAACAAAAATTAGGGTTTATATCTTCATAATGGAAATTCGAATAATATAAATATAGTGACGGACTATTTCGAGACAAATCTTCCAAAATTATGAATTAAATTGAAAAATAATTCGAATCAATCTAAAAAATATAGAGAACGTCATTTTTTAATTCTACATTTGATGTATACTTAATCAATTTAATAAAAAAGGAATATGTACATTAGTCAAATGGTTAAACCATACAATTTGTAACTTACGCTACGTTATTAGAATATAACATTTTTTCTTAGGCATCTACCAACATTTCAATTGTCTAACTTCATTTAAAAAAAAAATCTCATATAAAATTAGACATATCATTGATTTATTAACTTCATAACTACACTCTCTTGGTGTTTTTATGTTATTATAATTTACAGAGTAAATGCTTTAAATCTAATGCACTATTTTATTTACTTCATGATTTTATAGAAATCCCATGCATTAGCACTTGGTCCATACTAGTAGATAATTTATTTATTAAAGAAAACCAACAATAAGAACCATGATAGTGATAGCAAGTAAGATATGTTGGATTTTTCATTACCTAAGTGGGGACCATAAGAGGGAGAAAGAATAAGATGTTTTGAATATACATTAATGAAAGAGAGAGAAATTACTAAATATGATAAAAGAATTACAAAACGTAAAAGTGATGCATTTAAAATAAAATCACCCATAAAAGGCAAGTGATGCATTAAAAAAAACGAAGGGAGCAATAATAATAATGATAATGCTCCGAATAATATGAACAATGATATTATATAATAGTAATAATGATAAATAATGATGAATAATATGATACAATAATACTCCTTCTGTCCCATTTTAATCGTGGAATTAGACATTTTACGAAGCTTTAGGCGAGAAGTTATTATAAGCTTATTTAGGTAATACTTTCGTTTAGTTAAAAAAAAATCTTGGTATGTTGGGAGATAGTGGAAGAATTTTTAATTGGATGTGAGATGATGTGGATCCATAACTTATGGTAGAGGAAAAAGAGAGGTAATAAAATATTACCGAGTCTATACCATTAAAGGAAGTATGGCAATTGAATCCTTCAAATAAAAAAGTATGACAATTAAGTTAGGACGGGCCAAAAAGACCACAAATTCTTAATTAAAGTGGTGTACAATAATTATTATACATTGCGGTAAAAGTTATGTCAAAATGTTTAAAAGTTCCTGATATAATTCATCCTTTGTTTGTGATAAATTTTCTACATTAATAAAAATCACCATTTCAAAATCACTAATAATGTATAAAATTAATTGTGTAACCCTTTGAAATGTTTACTCATCAAAAACTTATTACAATATAATGTTAATAAAAACATGTTAAAAACTACAAAAAATTGGGTAAACGTTACCTCAATGTACAATATATTTATTATACACCTAGTGTGTGCAATATCTTTTGAAAAAACAAAATACGAATATTAAATTGTAAAAATTATTAGGTAAACCCGGGTGCACGGTGCACCTAAGGATAATTTTATGTCCGTTGGTGATCCCCATCTCATTTTCTCCGCACATATAAGGAGAAAATGTGAGTAGATATGAAAATTTTGATATTATAATAAACAAAATAGTAAAATAAAAATATATATAAACAAAAATGAACACAATGTCATTTTTTATTTTAGATGAACTTAATTAAACTGAATTTAACCGTAATAAATTAATAAATTAATAAATGAAACAAAAATAAAGTCCAATAAAAATCTCTTCAAACTTTTGTAAAAGGCAATCTTACTGGAAAGACCGCGTTGTTGTCATCTAAGCTGCCACATAAGCTGCCATGTAAACTGCTGACGTCAGCATCACAAATCAAAAACATATATAACATTTTGTGATTTATTTTTCATTTTTATTTTCATTTCCTTCAGAAATTTTCTCTCTCTTCCTCCTTTCATTAGATTAGGGTTTTGCATCAGATTTGGATGAAGAAGCGAGCAACTTCTCGCCGACGTCGTTGATCATTCGCCGCCAGCAACTTTTCACCGCCGTTGTTGATCTCCTCTGGTACTCTCTCTCCTCTGAAAATCTTCGTGTTGTCCATTTTTATTTCCGAAAACCTAAGTTGCTGAGGATTTTGTAACAGAAAAAGTGGTGGCAGCAGCGGTGGTCATCGTATTTGAGAATGATTTATGCCAGAGTTGAAGAGCTGCAGGAATGGAGGAAGAATACAGAAGAAGCGGTGAACAATATTAGGGTTTCGCGACGGACGTGGTTACATCTACAACAGCCGGCGAACAACGACCTAGGAAGCCTTATTCATTTCTCTCTCCTCAAATACTCTCTGCATAACTCTCTTTAATCGCGCTTCTCCCTCCGCTTGAATCGCGGCCGGAGATGACGAATAAGAGCGCGGAAAAGATATAGATGGTGGCTTGTTGAGGTAAATTTTCCATCACTCTCCTTCATCTAGCTATCTCTTTTCTCCCTCATCTGAAAATCTTTAATTTCCCCAATTTTGAATTTTAGAACCCTAATTTGTGATTATTTGTAACAGTAGAAGAGGTGACGGCGGTGGTGATGGAGAGGAAAGTCGGTGTCAAGGCCGGAACATACAGAATCAGGGAGCGGAGCGGCGAAAGAAAGAGAGGAAGAAGTCGTCGACTCCTCGTCGCCGCCGTCGTTGGAATTGCCATCAACTTCCGATCGATGTTGGCAGATCAAGTTGTTCCACGCGAGAAATTAAATGTGGTGATGGTTTCTTCTAAAGTACTCTGCTCCTCCGATCCGCTCTGCTAGCGCTTATGCGGTTGTTCCTTCGGTGTTGCTGGTGGTTGTCATTGGCGTTGCTCCTGTTGTCGTCGCCTCCTGACTCTACGTTGTTGCTTTGTTGATGTTGATTAATTTCATTTTTTTAAATTTCGATCTGGTTAAAGTTTCTTTAGTTGATAATAAATATGTTTTAGTTAACAATAATTACCTTTTAGTTAAGGTTAATTTGTTTTAGTTGAGGATAGTGATGTTTTAGTTAAGAATGATTTTGTTTTAGTTAAGAACATATTGGTTTTAGTTAAGGTTCATTTATTTTACTTAAGAATTATTCTCTAGGTTTTTTAAGTTTTAGTTAAGATTTATTTAGTTTTAGTTACAATTTTCTTGGTTTTAGTTACAATTTTCTTGGTTTTGAGTTGTGTAGTTTTGAGTTTCAGATAACGAATTTCAGAGTTTTACTTAAGGTAAAAAAAATTTAAGCATTGAAATCAATTAGTTAAGCAATTGAATCAATTAGTTAAAAAATGAAACTAATAAGTTAAGCTTCGGAACCAACTAGTTAAATAATGTAATAAATTAGTTAAGTAATGTAACATATTATTTAAATCATGCACCCAATTAGTGAAGCACTGAAACCAATTAGTGAAGCACTTGAAGCAATTAGTTATGCACTGGCTTTAATTAAGTTAACCACCAGAACTAATTAGTTAAGTTTGATATTCAATTAGTTAAGCAACGAAACTAATTAGTTATGCAACGTAACCAATTAGTTAATCAATGAACCAATTAGTTAAGTACTGATGAAACCAATTAGTTAAGCAATGAAATCAATTAGCTAGTTAAGCATTGCAACTAATTAGTTAAGATTTTATGAGTTTTAGTTAATAATAAGTTTGTTTAAAATTAATAACTATTTGACTCATAAGTTTAACTATTTGTTTTTATACCTTAACTACTTTGTTAGTCAATTAGTTATGATTTTATTACTTTTAGTTATGTTTTACACTAGTTTAGTTAGTACCAAAAGAAATTGAAAATTTTAATTTCGAAAAAAATTCGAATCGGAAAAAAAATTTAAGCCTGAAATCAAATTAGTTAAGTCTGAAATCTAATTAGTTAAGCTTGAAGTCCAATTAATTAAGCCCGAAAAAAAAATTGAGTTATTCAAAAAAAATATTTTTTTAAAAAAATTAAATGTTGACGTCAGCATGACGTCAACACATGTGCCAACATAGTCAACAAGACTGCCAACAAGGCGGTCTTTCCTCTGAGACGGTCTCACACAAAAGTTTCTCAAAAATCTCTAAGCCACAAAAAGTAACACCCTTGTGCAAAAAGAATTTATATTTTATTTTTTTGACGGTGTATGCTTTGAGGAAGTACAAATACATATCAGATATGTATGGGAAAATACATATCAGAACATAAGACAAAATAGGAAAAAGGACAAAAAAATAATTAAATGGTACTTTTCTAAACACAAATGGTACCTTTTTTTTACAAAATGGTACTTTTTTTACGTGAATGGTACTTTCTTTTTTATCTTTTAACAATTTATCTTTTAGTTGATATGTGTGTTTCCACACATATCAGATATGCGAAAAAACGAACCCGTATGCTTTCGATGAAATACATTCACCAACTTAAAGATCTTTTCCACTTGATCGATGTCAAGTTAAAGTAGTGGTGGACAATTGTCCTTTGATCGTTGTAATCAATGTGATTTGTGAATCAAGTGTCAAAATCAACTTTATAAAATTACAAATTTGTATAATTTCATTTATAAAAAATCAATCTTTCCCTATAGGCTATAATTGCATAAACGTGGTTTATTTTCAAAAAGTCAATGGTGTTAGATTTTTTTCTTGGAAAAAAAGAAAGCAAAAAAGGTAGACAATAGTGTAAGATAGACAAAGTACAACCGAAATGAAAAGAGAATCCAATGAATAATATTTGTGATCTTCGCAATTAATCCAAATCAGCAGTAGAAAACGTTGAAGCCATGCACCACAGGCCACAGATTGCCGATGCCAGACATATAATTATCCTCTATGGACTAGAGCTGTCAAAAACTGACCCGACCTGAAAACCCGACCTAAACCGACCGAACTCGTAACGACCATGACACGAAATTACAGTAAAACAGGTAACCCAAAACCCGACCTGTACCCGACTCAAAAAAATCGATAACCGATTTTAACCCGATGTTATAACACCCGAACCCGATACCCGGCCCGAAGATAACTGATAATCGAACTGACCCGACCGAACAATGACCCGAACCTGATTTGATACCCGACCCGATATCAACCCGAAACCGATTGTAACTAGATGAAACTTGCTATCGACCCGACCTGTGACAACCCGCTACCCGATTTATCCGACCTGTTGATAACCCGACTTGTCATTGACACGACCAAATATTAACTTCAACGATAAATCTTATTTTAATTATTTATTACTAGATAGTAGATACTAAAAATTTTAACCGTAAAATAAGTTAAACAATATTTTTTAAAATATAAAATAATTAATATGTATAGGTTAATTATCAGACCCGAGTTTGACCCGTTCTGGAGAGTGATCCGACCTGAATTCTATCTGATCCGATTATTATCCGATCTAAACCAAGATCCAAACCCGAAAATAACTGTGTTGCAAACCGACTTAAACCCGACTCGATAAGACCCGAACCCGAAATTACCTGCTACAAACCGACTTAAACCCGACCTGATAAGACCCGAACCCGAAATCAAACCTGACGGAAATGTGACCCGACCCGAACCCGACCTGAACCTGGGATAGGGAAAAACCCGACATGACTCGACCAGAAATCGACCCGACCGAACCCGAACTCACCCGGATGGAATATTTGCCCGACCCGACCTGATGAGACCCGAGACCCGGGATGACCCGACCCAAACTCGACCCGATGACCTGTTTGGACCGCTCTACCATGGACCTGTAGCAATAGACGTCTTCTTTCCTGTTCTTTAATATATAATTTTTGTTGTTAAATATTGATCCAACTCGATCCGTTAAAAAGTGTTTTGGACAAATCTTTACACATATACTGAGGATAACGTACTAAATAATAGAATATTGTATGTGGTAGAGTTGTGTTACATCTCAACCATATGATATAAGTTTGAAGTTTATATGGACTATGACTTTGGAAGCCTACAAAGAATAGGATATCTAGTTTGTATTATAAATAGACGCCTATGCCCACAACACACAATACAACAATATATTTCTCCTTTAATAATACTTTATCATGGTATCAATAGTAGGATAGATCTTGGATTATCTTGGAAGCGTAATAATTAATATGTATGGATACTATTAGATTATGTTAAACTTGTTTAATTGAAGATATGAGAATGTTGACCGATGATGTCTAGAGAAAGGGGTTCTCCCTTCTCTCTAGAACCCCTAGACCCCAATTGTGAAAATCTCTTGTCATCTTCCCGCAGAAACTCAATCAGAGACATTTATTTGTTTTCCTTGTTTGCTCTTCATAAATTTATGGCTAATTGGTGGTCTTCCTTTTATGTTTTTAACAAATTATTGTAGGGGAATACAGTTAAATATACATAACATGTGCGGAACATCTCCAAAGCCAGGAAACATTATAAAGCACAGTTTAAGCATACTTACATTTGAAGCGTGTTTTCCCGAGTATTGTATCAATGAACACGAACAAAGAACTCCACTTGTCGTTCCTCTATTTGGTTCACCGACACGTTCTGATCCGTCTTGATTATTGTAGCTTAGACAACGCACAAGATTTTTGCTTTTCGGGATGAACAGTTTTTTGCAGAGAGAAAAACTGAAGAACGTAATTTAGGAATTAGGTTTAGGTTAACTTGGAAAACTGATTGTGTGTGTGTGGGTTAAATAGAATAACCTAATTATATTATTAATGTAACCGGCAAAGACCAAAAGGCCTTGACCGTCCACATCCCACACGCGAGCAATAACCCGCGCCCAGCCAACACACTGCAGGCCGAAGCCCACAGCGCACGCAGCCGAGCAGCATGGGTCGTGGGCCTTGCGTGCTCGCTGCTGTGTTGATGTGCGGTGATGCTCGCTGCCACGCCCCGGGCTGGATTGCTTGCTGCGTTGCGAGCTCGCTGGCTCGATGGGCCTTGCGCGCTTGCGCTTGGCTCGACGACCCGGCAGCTCCGATGCGGCTCGTATTCGCGACGAACGCCTTACGGCTATTATTTATCGTATCGTATACGACGAATCACCGTCGTACGATACAATTATTCGTTTCGCCCAACTTACGAATATTTGAGATGCCACATACGATTCCGACGCAAGGTCGTATAGTATAATGCGTTTTCCAAACTAATTCCCGAAAAGCTTAAATGAATTTTCGATTCATTTAATCCGGGGATCTGTTACATGCCATTGGTGTGACCTTATAGGTTCAGTCAAGAGTAAGTTGTGAGCCTAATATAGATTAGAACTCACTGATCGGAAGCATTGCTCCAGATAGCTGTTCTGATCACTTGATCTTACTGAATTAATTGTTCGCAATTAATCCGAACCTTGGTATTAGACTTAATGCACCTTGGGTGAAGGACATATTTCCTTCAGTCTCCCACTTGTCATTTAGACAAGTGTGCATTCACATTCCTTTGCCGCTTAGTGTTACTTGCTGAACATAAGGTAAGATCCAAGCCATCCTTATTAGGTCCAGAAGTGTTTCTCGGATTACAGAGATCAACTGTAAAACTTTTACAGAAGGTTAAGCCTTAACCATTATGAGCAAGGCCATGCATTTTCACATTATCTAACTCTCCGAGAGGCCTTGTTACACAACAACACCATATTGTATCAAAGATAGGAGGACAATCCATTCTTGCAATCTATGAATACTCACTTTGATTCATAGTACGCCCAATAACTTCTTTTATAGCCTCCTTTTACGTTTAGCTAGTATCAAAGAGAACTAATTCTCAAACGAGCAGACATAATCACTATGTTCCGAGGAATGGTTCTAATCACCATTAATGAGAACTACTTATGACATGACTTTAATCTCTTAAAGTGTTCTCATGGTCAATCCGATACAAGGTCCAATAAGTACCTATGCAAAAGATTATGACATCCAGTCAATCTAGTTCAAGAAACCAAACTACAAATCTACTTGCAATCTAATCTTCATTAGTCATTGGTCGTCCACCTTTCAATGACCTGGATTAGGGATCCGTTGTGACTTCAATATTCAAGTTCACTTATGGGTGTTTCTTTGTCGAAGAATCCATCTTGACATCCCATTTGAATGTTTTGAATTACTTGGACTTCATCATTTAATACTAAACCAAGATTAAATAATCTATGAAATGTAATTTCATAAATGATAAATGTTTAAACTAAATGCTTACCAATTTGAGGGCCTCTAACCCAAAATCAAGCATTTAATGTTTTACAGTTATAGGCCTTTCACCCAATACTTAAAACATTCATGGAACTCAAACTTGATTCCATTTCTGCATATGAATGTTGTGTCTCATTCAATGCAGAGGTGTAGTTTATCATACTTTGATATTGTTAGCATCCTTTCTCTCGAAAGCCTTTCGATGTAAGATGAAAAGATCTTTGAATATGTTTATAGAATGATCTAGTTTTTCATTGCTGTTAGAATGATTGTCATATTCAAATAGAAAATTATCCAGATAGAAGACTTGTGACCAACCTGAGTTCATTGAAGAACTCACTAGAAACAATTCCCTTTCATTGCTTCTTAGGCAATAATGAATTTATTTCAATTATGTAGAATTGTAAATGATGCCATCCTTTTGGAATACCCCAACCAGTTCACAGAGATGTGGGAGATACATCTTTCAACTGAGAACTTGGAAACTAATCATTGATTCAGTTTTCCATGCATCACATATGGTTTAGAACCTATGTTACCACCTTTTAATCATGATTCCAAGTTGCCCGTGTATGTTTGTGGTTTGCCTAACAACAAGATTCAACTTTTTCTTAGGCAAATGCATGTAGCATCAAAACTTTAGTTCATCTTCACTTCCTCTCATCAAGTGCTCATCCTACATATCCAAATGATCTTTGATCTAGATCAATAGAGATTGGTATAAACTCGTCACGATCCAATGTTCACGAGTTATCTTGGCGATCTATATATCACATTATACATGATTGATTGTAATGCAAAAACCATTCGCATTTTAAAACCCATCTATGTGACTTTTAGCTTTATTCTGTTTCAAGAGATACTGAATCTTGCTAAAATCTTGGCCTTGCCATGTGATATAAGGTGAAGGCACCTCTTCAAGGTCCTTCATGTTTAACTTTAGTGATAACAGCCTAGCTTTATACTTAAGTTAAAGCCTTCATTACTTAGACTTACTCATATGGGTTGAGAGTCTCTTTTGAGTCTCTCCATTGTGTTTGATTTAGTAATTACTTTTACAGAATCCAAACAACGCTTTAAATCTTATCCAATAGATCTTTAACCCAATATGTTCTAAGTTTCGCCATGGTTCTAATATTGACAAATACTTTCAAATCTAACCATTTAAAATTTTAATGTCATTTTCAATAGAGAGCTATGTATCTCATATATAGAACCAATAAACATGAATTAGCTCCCACTAAACTCCTCATCTACAAGATAATCCATATTTTCATAGAGCCATGATTGCTCAATAGCCATGTTGAAAAATATGTTCCAATTCCCACTTGCATGCTTTAATCTACGAATAGATTTCTAAAGCTTGCTCTTTTATCTAGCATCTAAAACTTTTACATTGTGTGATGTACACAATTCCTTTCTACAAGCCCAATTGAAGAAGGTGTTTTGTTTTCTAATTGCCATATTGCCATATGCAATGATAGATATATTTATCCAAAATAGTTCAAGCATTCCGACTTGGTGAAAAAGATTTCAACATTATCAACGTCGTGAAGTTGTTTATAATCTTTAACCACCAATCTAGTTTTTCCTTTATATGTGTATATAATATCATCTTTGTATGTTTTGAAAACATGTTTGCAACCAATGGGAGTGAACCTTTTATGCAAATCAACGTTGTATGTTTGGAAAACATGTTTGCAACAAATGGGAGTAACCCTTTATGCAAATCAACGTTCTATCATTACCAAACATGTTTGCAATGAAGGAAATAATGCCCTTGGTCCAAGTATGCATTCACTGTTAAGTCTAATAAATGCGGTTCAGTATTAATTAACAAGTTAATAATTCAGTGAGATCAAGTGAGCTGAATGCCTGACTAGAGGCCGCTTCAGTTCAAGTGGAATTAATTATATTAATCCACAGCTTACTCTTGACTGAACCCGTAGGGTCACACAAATAGTACGTAAACGGATCAAGTATTTAATGGCATTAAATACTCCATCTATGGATATTCGGAATCGACGGATCTTGGTTTCAGTGGGAGCTGAGATCGTCACAGGCAAGAAATGAATACTCCGGAAACGATGATATTGCCGAAAATGGAAATATGGATCGTATCGGAAATATAAATATTATCCAAGTCGTAGATGTTGCCGGAAACGGAAACATGGTACGTATCGGAAAATATTATCGGAAATGGAAATATTGCCGGAATCGGAAATATTGCCGGAAACGGAAATATTGTCAGAATCGGAAATATTATCGGAATCGGAAAATAATTCCGGAAACGGAAATATTAAATATTTGTTCGAAACGGAAATTGATTCCGGAATCGGAAATATTAAATATTGTTCGTATCGGAAATGAATTCCGGAACCGGGAATTTAATCGGAAGCGTATCGTACGAATAAACATCGGACGAGCTTGCTAGACGCAAGGCCTAGCACGAAGCTAGGCCCAACGCCTAGCAAAGCCCGCGCGCGACCAAAGCAAGCAAAGCCCAAACGCGAGAGCAAGGCCAGCAGGCGCGCGCCCCTCGTGGGCTGCGAGCACTTGCTGGGCCTGGGCTCAGCGCGGGCGCGCATGGCGCCCCTCGTGGGCTGCTGCGCCTGCGTGTGTGTTTGTGCTTGCGTACGAAACCTTGATCGGTTAGGATTCGTATAAGATTGATTTCCTAAGTCTACTAGATAAATTAAGTGATTGAATTTTAGATTAATTCAGATTCACTAAATCGTTTCCTAGTAGGATTCTAATATCCGATACCCATGCCCTATAAATAGGTGATCAATGCTCACAATTTATATCGAGTATTCAAGTATTCAAAGTGATTTTTGAGAGCAAAAATTCAGTCATACAATTGCCTATATGTGCCGAAAATTCTAAGTACCTTAAGGGCGATCCTAGTTGGTCAAGCTTAAGGCGGATCCGGACGTGCTGTGGACTATCTACGGAGGGACGACACTTGGAGTCCTAAAGACTTATTCTTGTTCGGTTCGGGCGCAGCTAGGGAAGGCACGCAACAAAGTGTATGCATCTAAACTATGCTAAATGATTATGTGTAAATAATATGCTTTCCTAGCTTTATGGTTTTTCCGCATGATTTATGAATTGTCATATGTATCATAACCTAACAGTGGTATCACGAGCCTCTTATTATTTTCATAATCTAAATTGCATGAACATGGTTAAATATTACAAATTTGCAAGAATTAAAAGGGGTGATTAATTTTCGTAATTGTTAATTAATTGCAAATTGCGTTTATTTAATTATACGTACGCAGTTTTTCGGCAGTTTCTTCGTTACTCATCCAAATCGAGTGATTTTTGTGTCAATTCCGCATGTAAAAGGCATTCTAAAATTTTGACAAAAACAATATTTTTCAGCCGAACCCAGAATTCTCAAATTCGAAGCCTAACTATGACTTTTCGGAGGTTTTAGTTTTTCGAATGCAAAATTTCGTAAATTTAAGATGTTAAATTAAATATTTGCGATTCTTGTTGATAAATCTTGAATTTTTGATTGACCTACTGTATATGTTTAACAAGTTTGAATGCCTAGCCTTGTTAATTATGCAATCTAATTTGTAATTATGATTAATTTGTTGAAAATTGGAATAATTTAGAATTAATTTGATTTTCATAATTAGTTATAATTTAATTAGATACCTATGATTAAAAACCACCATAAAAATTGTAAATTTATGTTAAATTTTAAATTTTTATGACCTAGACTTGAATCCATGTTAATCGGAAATCAATTAAATAATAAATATTCGATTTTTCGCCCTAAAATTATGAAATTAATATTATTTATTAATTTGTCATTAATTTTGAATATAATTTTTTAATTTTATGCGACTCGCTCATATAACTTGCACGCACAAAGCAATGGACGCTACGTGTTACCCTTAAGGGGTGTTGTATAGTGCGGGCATGCGACGACGAGCAAGGGAGCTCGTCGCCCATGCGGTACGAATGCAGCGAGCAAGGGCATGGTGCACGAGCACAAGGCAGCAGCCCTGCCTTGTGTCGTGGGCTGTGACTCTGTGAGCAATGGGCGTGTGGGCAGGGACGAGAGCAAGGCACGAGCAGTCGCGTGTGGGCAGCAAGCGTGCTGCGCCACAGCGCGCACTGCCTCGCGCAAGCATGCGGAGCCTCGCGCGCAGCGAGCGCAAGCTCGCGTGCCACGAGCGCTACGCACAACGTCGATGGCTCGCGCGCAGCGAGCACTAGCTCGCATACTGCTGCCTCGTGCGATGAGCGCAAGCTCGCGTGCGGGAAAGGCAGGCGCGCAGCGAGCGATGGCTCGCATGGATCGAGCGCTGGCGAGCGAGCGCAGCGAGCGATGGCTCGCGTGCATCGAGCGCTGGCGCGCGCAGCGAGCACTGGCTCGCGTGTTCGATTGGCGCCTTGCGATGGTGAGCATCAGCGATGCGACGCAGCGCATGGGCTGCGCGCACATGGCCAGCGATGGCTGTGTGCGTGTGGCCCATGGGCGTGCGATGCGTGGGATTGTTGCGTTGCGATTAGATCGTTTTGAAATTTTAATTTGAAATTTTCAGTTTACGTAATTTTAATTAATTTTAAAATTAATAATTTAAATTATTTTCTTGGATTTTAATTTTGAATATTGTAATTATAATAAATTTTATTTATTCTAATTATTTTACTAAAATTAAAATCATGAATTAATTTAAATACGACTGAAATTAAATTAAACTTTTGGATTCAATTATAAATTTATATGAGCTTTAAATTTTAATTAAATTTGTATGTTTCCGGTTAGACTAGAAATACATTTTTATGTTTAAAATTAGTAAAGCATATGAATTTATTGGTTTAAGTGGGAGCCCCTTTTAGTCATAAACTCTTGATTAGGTCTACAAATCCTTAAGGTTAACAACTTGATTAGAATTAATAAGGACTGAATAATTTGTAGATTATTGGTGCCCTTGATTAATTGCTGCAAATGTTTATGTGATGCATAATGTGTTTTACTAACCAGCTATGTGGGCCATTCATGATAATAAATGGGTGAATGGTATATATTGTATATGTACTGTTTTGCAGGTTATGAAGTGACTAGTATGGCCCAAATAGGATAGAAAATATGGTCTGCGTACCATTAATTTGAATGTAATTGGTCTAAAGTACCAAAGTTGTTTTTCAATTCAAATATGGTCTGCGTACCATCAAATAGTTGTAATTAGTTTTAATTATAGCTTATCCTATTTGAAGAAAATGGTGCCTCCCACGGAGATTTTCAAGACGGACTTTGAAGTTAAAGCTTCAAGATGAAGTCGGGCCATACTAGATCACATTTATCTTATGCATGTTTTAAGTTATTTATTGCTTTTAAATATGTCTTAAAATGCATGAGATCAAAAGCTTGATTATGTTGCATGATTAAGGATTTTAGTTCACTTAAAATCTAACCAACATAGTAAGAGCCTTAAGTTCCAAACTTAAAAATTGAGTTAAAAGGTGCCATGCCAAAATATACACTTGCTTGGATATCCTTTACATCAATCTAGTAATAGTTTTCGCTCAGCGAGGTGTTACTTATTGGTCCTAAAGGGGCAAGGTACACAAATAATTGTGAGTACATGTTAGTTTTGGTGAAACTCAACGATATAAGTAAGGAGTCCTTTTATGTCGTGGCAAAATCGATAGGTTTACCTAATAAGTTCTTAGACGTACCTATCAACCAAGAATAGTTTCTAGACTATTAGCAAAAGGTTTTTGCTTACCTAAGATGTTTTAGGATTAAGTCGACAAACTGTGCTTAGTTCTTCAATGATTTTAGGATCTTGGAATCATTTTATTCACACCTGCCGGAACAATAAACTCGAATAAAATGCTAATGACTTGTTTAAATTGCTTTAATTTTCAAGTTATTATTCATGATAAATGTTTAGACTTTGCATGCTTCAATGTATGTTTTAATTATTGTTTATAATTAAATATCTTGCACTGCAATAAATCCTTTTAGAAAGGTAACAGTAAATTTCCTCGATTGGTAGTGAATCCAAGAACGATTCACGGAAATGAGAGAAAGTGAGAAATTTAAAATGTACGTTTCTTATAGCGACTTTTATGGTTGTTTTCGAACATCAAAGTCGAATGGCAAACCAATTGGTGCTTGTGAATTCAAAATACACTGTAGTTTTGAGATCATAAAGCATTGAGTTTAATACGCTCAGCTTTACCAATGGTTAACAACCTAATATCTTTGTCCATTTAATTCTCGAATGAGTCTAGTCCCTAGACATTCGAATAGATCGATGCTTAGAGAACTTTAGAAGCTTCTGGTAAGATCATCTAGTTGAAACTTAATATTCAACATGAATTAAATGGTAAGAACCTTGTTGGGGTGACATTGGACATGTCTAACAAAGTATAAAAGTCAACACTAAAGAATTCAATTCTTAAGACTATAAGAAAGGGTACAAGAAATAGGAAAACGAGGAACAAATGAAAGGAATTTACGATTCCGTTTCTACCTATAAGTTTATGTTTAAAGAGAAGTGACCTAGCAATCAAACTTCCTTGGTATCATATACCGCTTGAGGTTCTTACTTCGGTAATAACTCAAACAATGGAAGCTAGGATACACTAATGACCTACAAGTGGGAAATGAAGCATGGCAATGCTACATTAGTTGTAGGGTCATCTAGTTTGTTTTAAGTCCTTTCAAAGGCTGGAACTTAATGGCTATTTTGTTCCATAATCAACATACCTAAATTTCTGTTTTCAAACACAGAAAGACTCACATTCAAGAAAAACAAAAACAATGTTTGTTTGTTTATTTGAATGAAATGGTCAATTACAGGTTGAGTCAATATGCTTGATTAAAACAAACAACTCTTTAAAGAACTTTACTAGGTTCAAATCAACCCCTTGATTTGAGTTCCACTAATCTTTGGCATTGTTGCTTGAGACCATATCAACAAGTTAACATTCAAAAGCTCTATTTTGATGACTTTTGAAATTTGATTGATTTCTAGATCATTTTAAGACAACTAGTCTTACTTGTTGAAAGTAACAAAAGATATGAACTATTGTTAGAACGCCTAGACAATAGAGTTCAAAGCTAAAGAAAGATTTTATGACTTTATTATTTCACATGGATTTGAGTGAATATAGGTTTATTTACTCAAATGTGATATAAGTTGAATCTGTTTGGCTAGTTCAAAGATTCAGAAGTATAAAATCCACTTGGCAAGAAATCATAAAGATCTAGGTTAGATCATGTTGACGATTACTTGAGACCAAATATGATCATCAATGATTGTGTGTTGTAATTTCACAATCTAGGTCCATAAGATATGGCATATCTTAGTTGGAATAATCGAAGTCAATTAGTACTTGATTCGATTAATGATGAATCATAAAGACTTTTCCTATAATTTCTAAAACAAAATGTTCAACTACCACCAAACTAAACCAAATTCGTCAAAGCTATTGAAAAGTAATTTCAGAATAACTTTTCATAAAATATATCTAGAGAGTTGCAAAACTCAGTGGGAGCTTAGTGTTTGTCATTCGACAAACTAAAGCCCAAGTATAGATATATGTTTCATTATGATTTATTCAAATGAGACACAAGGGTATTGTTTCTACCACGAATTTTTGAGAACATAATGTTTGTTTGCTCGAAATAATGTCCTTTTGGAGATTCGTTTCCAAAATGACAAGTGGGAGAAAATAGACCTCGAAAGTTTTCGAGGCGAACAACAAACATAAACGGACATTCCGGAGGCTTTTCGAAGTTCTTTAGAAAATCCGAACACGTATTCTTTAAGGACTTTAGAAGTGGCTTTAAAGAATAGACATCTCTTAGAAGACTTTACAAGTGCTTCAAGGAGAACAGGATATTCAAAGGACTTTTAAGTGGCTATTGATATTCTGTTGTTTGATGTTCTATACCCTTGTAGGCATAGAGTTCAAGTCACTGAAACTATGAGATTCTTCTATTAGATAGTGAAGAAACATGGAGTTCAGGTCACTGAAACTATGCAATTCTTCTATTAGATAGTGAAGAAACCTACAACTTGCAGTCAAACTATTATCATGTAGATTAATGAGTTTGTGACTTGTAAGAAAGCTATGACGAAACCCAGATTCCCTAAAATGGTTAGAGGCCATATATAGACTCAAATGTTTTAAATGGTTAGAGGCCATAAAACATACTCAATGTTTTGATGACAAAATTGAAATTTTGTTGATTTGCAAGAATAGTTTCACACCTACTGGTTGCAAAGTTTGTTTTAAGGATAAAAACCATCAAACATGAAATTGTGTTCACACACAAAGCTAGATTAGTTGCTAAAGGTTACAAGCAAATTCACGATGTGGATTGTGTTGAAACCTCATGTAAAATCGTAATGCTTAAGTCTATAATTCAAGCAATGATTGCATATTGGTACATATGGCAATTGGATGACAAAACATCTTCCTCAGTCAAATGTTGGAAGAAACTATGTACATGGTGTGTCATAGGATTTGTGGATCCAAATAAATGCTTGAAAAGAAAAGCTAGTTTATAAAATCTAAGTACAGATTTAAGCAAGCAATTGGGAATTAGAAATGTATTTTAGTGAAGCTAATAAGTATTTTAGTTTCATAAAATGTACATGATTCTTATAGATATATAAGAAGTTTAGTGGGAGTACATAAAACGTAATTGGTCCTATGTGTATCACACACATATCTCTCTATTGTGAAATAACATTCAAATGCTAATGACTTAGATTTGAAATTATTCATCAATGATGGACCAAGGCGAAACTTAGTACATACTGGGTATTAAGATCTATTTACAAAGATCTTATATTAATGTTTTAGATTAAGTAATGGCATTTACTAAATCAAACACGAAAGACTCCATTGGAGATATTCGACCCATGTGAATAAATCTAAGTAAAGTATGTTTGAACTATGTATTAGCATTTACTAAGTTAAACATCAAAGGATCTAAGTAAGATTCTTAACCTATATTATATGTCAAATAATTTAGCTGGATTTAGTATCTACTGAAACTAGATGAGCTAAACTTACATGAATAGAATTCAATTGGGAATTATTCTGCAAAAGAATTTATCATGTATGATATAATATGAGGATCGCCAAAAATGTATCGTATGACTTTAGGCATGACGAACATATACCAATCTCTATTGATCTAAGTGAAGATCAACTAGATTGAAATCAAGAATACTTATGGTACTTAAAAAGGTACATAGGAATAGTTCTTGATTCAAGGAAATAAAGATATGCTAAATATTGATGCTACACGCATAAACACTGGCAAAGGATCAAGCAAGACCCTTTGGAGTTAACCATTGATAAGGACGAGCTATAGAGCATCGTGTTTTGAAATGACAACATGGATTGGAGACCATGAGTTGTTGCGTGGGAAATTAAATATTAATTTCTATGTTCTAAGATACAGCTGGAAAGTCTTCCACATATTTGTGAACTGCTTGGATAAGCAAATCCAAACAAAGCATCACTAGCAACCTATACAGTTGAAGTAAAAGTAATTATTGCCTAAGAAGCAATGAAACAGGGTTGTTTAAGTTAAAGAGTTCTTCACTGAACTTGGGTAGATCACATGTCTGTTGACTTAATAGTTCTTCATTGCAAAATGCGTAGAACCACTATTGTAGCAAGAAAGACTAGATCACAAAATAAACATACTCAAAAGATCTTATCATCTATCTCGAAGAACATTCGATGAAAAGGATATTAAGATTGGCAAAGCATGATAACTAAACCTATGCAACAAGTGAGAAACAACACTCACATTGTGGCACTGGAAATCAAGCATAGCTTTGAATTCCATGAACTGTTTTAAAGATGGGTTTGAGGCCCACGGTTATAAAACATTGGGGTTGAACGTTTATCATATATGAAATGTATTTTCATATTCCATTTAATCTTGGTTTAGTATTAAATGATGAGTCCCTTCAAATTTGACGATATATTCAAGATAGACTGTCAGGACCAGTCCTGTGACTAAGAAATGTCTATCAAGTGAACTTGAATGTCAAAAGTTGAAAATGGTCCCTGGTCGGAGTTTTCTATAAAGATGGACGCATAGAAAACGTTAGACGACTAGAATGCAAGATGACTAGTAGTTCTGTTTCTTGAACTATGTGGACATGGCAATGTCATAATCATTTTCATAGATACTTACTTTGGGAAGACTAGTATCGGACAAGACCTATGAAACTTTACTGTAAGAGATGAAAATCTGTCATAAGTAAATTTCATTAAAATTATTAGACACTAAATCCTCAATACCTGAGTGATTTGAGATTACTTGTTTGAGAACTGGTTACTTTGACGTTGACCAACCGTCGCACCGTAAAAGGAGGCTATAAAGGCAACGCTCAGGTAATCACCTATCAAACGAAGTCTAATCTCAAGATCGCAAGATTGGGATTGTCCTCCCATAAATCGGGATGAGATGCTTAAAAGTTGTACAAGGCCACTCGGAGAGCTAGAAACTGTGAAATGCATGGCCGTGCTCGGATGAATCATAGGCTATGATTATCTGTCTATTTGATCAGTTGAACTCTGAAACCGAGGAACACCTCTGGACATAATAAGGATGACAACTCTTACCTTATGTTCAAGAGCAAGCATCGAGCGACAAAGGAATTAGGAAATGCACACTTGTCCCTAAGGACAAGTGGGAGACTGAAGGAAATAATGCCCTTGGTCCAAGTATGCATTCAATGTTAAGTCTAATAAATGCGGTTCAGTATTAATTAACAAGTTAATAATTCAGTGAGATCAAGTGAGCTGAATGCCTGACTAGAGGCCGCTTCAGTTCAAGTGGAATTAATTATATTAATCCACAGCTTACTCTTGACTGAACCCGTAGGGTCACACAAATAGTACGTAAACGGATCAAGTATTTAATGGCATTAAATACTCCATCTATGGATATTCGGAATCGGCGGATCTTGGTTTCAATGGGAGCTGAGATCGTCACAGGCAAGAAATGAATACTCCGGAAACGATGATATTGCCGGAAACGGAAATATGGATCGTATCGGAAATATAAATATTATCCAAGTCGTAGATGTTGCCGGAAACGGAAACATGGTACGTATCGGAAAATATTATCGGAAATGGAAATATTGCCGGAATCGGAAATATTGCCGGAAACGGAAATATTGTCAGAATCAAAAATATTATCGGAATCGGAAAATAATTCCGGAAACGGAAATATTAAATATTTGTTCGAAACGGAAATTGATTCCGGAATCGGAAATATTAAATATTGTTCGTATCGGAAATGAATTCCGGAACCGGGAATTTAATCGGAAGCGTATCGTACGAATAAACATCGGACGAGCTTGCTAGACGCAAGGCCTAGCACGAAGCTAGGCCCAACGCCTAGCAAAGCCCGCGCGCGACCAAAGCAAGAAAAGCCCAAACGCGAGAGCAAGGCCAGCAGGCGCGCGCCCCTCGTGGGCTGCGAGCACTTGCTGGGCCTGGGCTCAGCGCGCGCGCGCGCATGGCGCCCCTCGTGGGCTGCTGCGCCTGCGTGTGTGTTTGTGCTTGCGTACGAAACCTTGATCGGTTAGGATTCGTATAAGATTGATTTCCTAAGTCTACTAGATAAATTAAGTGATTGAATTTTAGATTAATTCAGATTCACTAAATCGTTTCCTAGTAGGATTCTAATATCCGATACCCATGCCCTATAAATAGGTGATCAATGCTCACAATTTATATCGAGTATTCAAGTATTCAAAGTGATTTTTGAGAGCAAAAATTCAGTCATACAATTGCCTATATGTGCCGAAAATTCTAAGTACCTTAAGGGCGATCCTAGTTGGTCAAGCTTAAGGCGGATCCGGACGTGCTGTGGACTATCTACGGAGGGACGACACTTGGAGTCCTAAAGACTTGTTCTTGTTCGGTTCGGGCGCAGCTAGGGAAGGCACGCAACAAAGTGTATGCATCTAAACTATGCTAAATGATTATGTGTAAATAATATGCTTTCCTGGCTTTATGGTTTTTCCGCATGATTTATGAATTGTCATATGTATCATAACCTAACATGCAACTAATGGGAGTAAACCCTTTATGAAAATCAACCAAATCATAGATTTGATTCTTCAACACTACAAGAATTCGGGATTTTGGCGACTGAAATTACCGACCACTAAAAAAGTAGTCGTAAATAAGTTATTTACCGACCATTTTAAAAGTAGTCGGTAATTACCGACCGTTTTTATGTTAGTCGGTAAATTACCGACCATTTTTGGATAGTCGATAATTTACCGACCATATTTCTACATTTACCGACCACTTTGGTGTTTTTTATTTTCGAAAAAAATAAGAAACTCAGTTGTACCTTTACCGACCATTTTGGTGTTTTTTATTTTCGAAATTATAAGAAACTCAGACCACTTTGGGCTGTCTCTCCCATTAAACCTAGCCCATATAAAGGAGAAAACCTAAACACTTCTCTCTCTCCTTCCAGCCGTTCAGAAACCTAAACACTCCTCTTTCTTCTCTCACCTCCCTCTTCCTTCCCTCTCCTCCCAGCCGTTCAGAAATCCTAAACCACAACGACATTGATCAACCAAAATCGATTGAAAATTAGCTTAAAACAATTAAACTACCTGATTTTTTAGGAATAGAGCAGCTCTAATTCTCTAAACAAGGTCTGATAATCGAAAATGAACACGGAGTGGTCTGATCTTTGCAACCGTCTGATTATCATCAACGACGAAGGTATTCATCCACTGATTCTTTTGATCTTAACACTCCTCTCTCTCCTCCCAGTCTCCCCTCTGCCTTCTCTCGCCTCCCTCTTCCATCTCTCTCCTCCCAGCCAGATCGATGTAACTTTATTTTGTATTTGATTGGGTTTTTTTTTTTTTTTTTTTTTTTGCTTTTTTGAGATCTGTTTTGTTCATTTGGTGTTTTTTTGTTTAAATTTGTGCGAATTCTGTTGTTTGACATTTGTATTTTGTTTGTTCTATTTATTTTGGATGCAGCTCAAAGAAGAACATAGAAGTGCAAAAAGGAGATATAATTGAAGGAGATTTAATTTGTTAGGAATTTTTTTTATTAAAAATTAACAATCGGTGTTAGGAATTGTTAGAGATCTGTACTTGTATTAACACTTTTTATTGAATATAATTTTTTTGATTATTTGTGAGTTTTGTTTCAATGCATTTTGTGAATCGAATTATATGTTTGATTTGAAAATATGAATTTCTTAATGTCGAAGAAATAAAAACCACGGCTTTCCAGTTGATGGTTTTGTATTTTTTTTGTTTTTTTTATTAAAAACACCGACTGTTATGATGGTTGGTAAAGTACCGACTAATATAGTAGTCGGTCAAATATCGACTATTACGGTAGTCGGAAAAATACGACTGCTATTGTGGTCGGTATTTTGACGACTACCATTTCGGTCGGTAAATACCGACTACCATGTTAGTCGAAAAATACCGACTGAAAGTGGTCGTAAACTAGTCGGTAATTTTTCCGACTACTTTTTAGTCGTAATTTATCTAAACACCGACCAGGTTAACTCCGACTACCCTTTACCGACTAAGAGTAGTCGTTAATCATTTTACCAACCAAAATCAGTGTTTTTCCGACTGTTTTTTACAGTCGGAATTTTGCCGTTTTCTTGTAGTGTAAGATGAAGATACTTTGGATAAAATGGCCTCAAACCATTTTATATGGCCTCCAACAATACTTATGTTTTTGATGGCCTCAAACCATACTTGGGAATTTTTAATTCGTCGTAGCTAACCTGTAAGTCGTATGTTCTTGAAGCACTTTCTAAAGTCTTCATAGTTTTCATTCCTCAAAATATCTATGTATCTATCTTGGTTGAATTCTATTCCTTATACGATTTACCTAGGTATTGAACATCAAACGTTAGTGTCTATAGAGACATTACTCAAGTCCTTTGAGTATTAGGATTCTCTTGAAGCAATTCTAAAGTCTTCCTGAAGCTCTTCCAAAGGCTTCTAAGTACAGAGCTTTTCCAAAGACTCCTTAGTATCCTACATGTGTTTGTTGCTTGACTCGAAGTTCATTCGAGGTCATTTTTCTCCCACTTTCCTTTTTGGAAATATGATGGTTTCCTAAAAGACATTATCTTAAGAAACAACCATATGTTCTCAGATTTGTGGTAGAATCAATACCTTTGTTTCTATGAGTCGCCCATAAAGAAACATATATATATATTCTTTAGTTTGTTTGATGTAAACACTAACTCCCACTGGGTTTGACAACCCTAGATATATATGTACTGAAAAGATGTACTGAACCGAAGTTCAATCCTTATGACATCTTATCCTTAGCTTTGACAACTTTGTTTAGTGTGATAGTCACTTGAGAGTATCATTTAGAAACTATATAGGAAAATAGTCGTGATTATCGTTAATCGAATAGATTCCGATTTCTCCATTTGGACATACCATATTCTTATAGAGCTTCGATTGTTATAATGCCATATAAACAATCTAGATAATCTTTCTTGGCTCATGCAAACCTCACCTTAACCCAGCCTAGATGTTCCAAAATTCTTGCCAAGTTGATTTTATACCCTTTTGTGAATTTCATTGAAGCATTTCACATATTTCACGTTGAGTAAATATAGCCATATTTTCTCAAATTCTTGTGAAATAGTTAAGTCATAAAATCCATCTTTGGCCCATGAACTTTATTGTCTAGAAACTTCTAATAACAGTCCATTTCTATGTCATGTTCAACAAGTAAGACCCACGTGTCTTAAACTAACCAACTTTCAGAAATTCATGCCATGGAATCTTAGAATGTTGTCTTGTTGATATGGTCGTATGACATTGCCAAAGGTATGTGGAACACAAATCAAAATGTTTGATTTGAACCTTCTGAAGTTTGAGTGTGAAGAGATTCGTTTGTTTACTAATCAATCATATTACTCAACCCTTAAATGACCATTTCATTCAAATAAACACTCAACGAATGTTTTTGTTTACTTTGAATGTGAGTCTTTCCGTTGTCCAAACAGAAATTGATTATGATGATTAATGGAACGTAATACCATTAAGTTCCAGCCTTTAGAAGGACTTTAAAACAAACATGATGACCCTACAATTAATGTAGCACAAGTTTTCTTCATTTCCCACTTGTAGGTCAATAACCAGACTTAGCTCCCGGAATTTGAGTTCTTAACAAGAGTTAGAACCTCAAGCGGTAATCTAATACCATGGGCGTTTATTTTCTAAGTCGTTTCTCTTTAACATAAACCTTAAGGTAGAAATAGAATATCTAAATTCATTTCTTTTGTTCCCCTTTCCTATCCTTTCTAGCACGTTTTCTAATAATCCAAAAGATTTTACTCTTTGCTTGATCTTCGATCTTACTTTGTTATGCTTGCAAAGTCCCTTTCTTTTATTCACTTTGAATGAAAACATCCAATGAGTCTAATTCATTATCGAATCAAAAGAAAATTGGTTGTTAACCATTGGTTATACATGAGTCTTTAACTCAATACTTCATTATTCCAAAACTACCCAGTATTCTGAATATATGAGGTCCAATTGGTCTACCATTCAAATTTTAGTTTGAAAACAACCATGAAGATCACTATAACAAAATAGCATTCAAGATACGCTCTCATTCTCCTTTTCTTTGAGAATCACTCTCAAAATTAGTTGTCAATCGATCGAGGAAATATCGCAGTTCTATTGTCCGAACGCAATAAAGTTGAAGATTATTTACGATTCTACAAAATGACCTAGCAAAGAAAACATTTATCATACATTAATAACTTGAAATAAAAGCATTCATGCAATCATCAAAGCTATTAAACATTTCATTCATGCAAAAGAGAAACATGGTCCAAAAATGAATGAAACGATTCCAAGACCCTAAAAGTCCTAAATCCTTAAGCAGCTTTGGCATGTCTTAAGTATTTTAAGATTCTAGGTAAGCAAAACCTATTGCTATATATAATAACCCAGGAATGTCTCACTTGCTTTTGCAATTTTCTTGGAAGAGAACACCTTCAAACTTTAGCAGCCTAGTGTCCTTACCTTTTTTGTTTTCTATTAAGTAGTCAGAATACTCAATACTCAACCTAAATAGTTGATTATAACAAGGCCTAAAACAATTAACTACCAAAATAAACGCAAATAGAGCACAACAGATCACATTTCTGCAGCGTCATACTCATTCAATCTGAAATCGACGTCAGTTTACCAACCTAGCCATTACCCTGAAGATGAATATTCCACCTAGGATACTCAGGAGTAACAACAAGAGCTTATACATCAATATATTATCTACACGCAAGGTGCAAATAAAATACTATTCAGGGACTTATTAACTATGAACGGAAACATCAAACATGGAGAAAATTTAAGTGCCAAAATAGTGCAAAGATATGACACAAGATCGTTTCTTTATTGGTCAAACATAGGAGGCACTACTAGAACATACACTTTCGTGGAACTCAAGATTAATTCTCACAATCAATAATACATTAAAGTTTTATGGCAAGCCAATTCAAAAACACAGTACCTAACACCCCTACTGGAAAAGCCAACAAAACTATATTGTAAACAAACAAAAAAAATGGCACATATAGGAAGACTGCACTCTGAAATTTTAAATCGGTAGAACGATAATCAATTGAAAGGATGCTAATGAAAACTAAATCAAACCAGTAACTCAAATTAAGCACCAATAAAACATTGGGTAATACCAATTCAAATAAAGCATGAGAAAGCTTTGCTGATGGAATAATCATCAAATTAGTATACCAAAAAAATAGAACTTAAACGAAAAAGAGAAGAACATCAAAATCCGACTCTGGTCAAGCAAATGAATATAAAAAAAATATGGATACGCCTAACTCCAAGCAAAAAACCATCCATATAAAAATCACATAAGGTACCTTTAGAGTCATATGGTAATATTTGACACTTGAATTGAATATTTAGAAAATACCTTAAAAAGAACCAGAAAGAAATGATGATTCTGAGGTCAATATTCACAACAACAACGGCCATAGCAGCCACTACTCTGCTTGCAGCTTAGGTTGTATCTTCTCTTTCTCACTCTTCTTCATCTACTACCTCAAAATCTCTGGACTTCCGCTTTCTCTCTCCTCATTCAACTTCCAGCTCTGTCACTGGTACTAGATCGGGGCTTGTCAAGAACTTCAGCTCTCCGCCTTCTGCTGTTCAAATGGAGATTTCCAAGTCTTCTCCTCGAGTTCGTCTTGCTCTCGTTTTCTCTCTCTTTAGGATGTTTGCTGAATTGCTGATTGATTGTCGCTGGCTTTGCAGGAAGATTAGAAGAGATAGCCTAATTAATCGACCATGAATTGTAAACAACCAGATATAAGGTAATGTTAAACAACCCACCCTAAAATAATCATAATTCTAGATTAAAACACCTTAAAATCACAGCGAAAATGTCCAATTAAAACAAATATACCCAACAAACCCCAAATTTGCCTCTACAAAACTTTATCCAAATTTACCCATAACACGAAATTGAACTATTTATAGCAAAATTGAACCGAAATTGATCCAAAAATAAAGAAGTGAGAAACTGAACTGGTTAGACGATGACGAGGGTTTTGAATTTTGAAGAGCTTCAATTAGGAAAGGGCCGACCAACGCCGCCTCTCATCTTCACCAACTGACGATGCTAGATTCCATTACACAAAAACACCTAAACAACACAAAGATTACAAGAAGTTAGAAGACGAATTCAACGAAACTAGATCTTTGAAGTTCCATGCGAAGGGATTAGAGCTAGAAAGCGGCGAGTGAGAACTGAATTGAGGATTAGGTTTAGAGGAGGAGGCGGTTTTCCTTTTCCCAAAAGTTTGAAGTTCGTGGGCGCGGTTTGCTATTAAGTTAAGCACGTGCGGGGCATGTGACATTTTACTACTTTTTCGACGCTATTGTTAGTCGAGAGTGTAGTTGGACGATGAAACGCGTTGAGAAATCACGCGGAGCATATTTCCACAGCAGCGGTTAATGAAATCGTCGAGGTTATAGCGTCGATATATGACGCGATTTGTAGTAGTGCTAGTAATCTCCAAATTATCTTGGTTAATAAATTAATACTATAGTTTATCCCATTGCCACAACATAATGCCATTGTTGTTTGAGTTGAAACCACAAACAACGTGCTCCTTTGGGACGCCTTACCATCTAAGTCAACTAATATAGCACCTCGCTTTGGCGTAAACCTACTACGTTAGATCCTTAGATTTTTGTAAGTGCTTGATTTGGAGGCAACTTTTGAACTCAATATTACTTTGGACCTAGTTGTTTCTATGTTGGTTCGATTATTTAGTGAACTAAATCTAATCTAGCATACAAACAACGCATTCATGCATAACATACATTCATTCAATATATATAAGCATAAATAAAATTGGTGAACTAGTATGGCCCAAAACTCTTGTCTTGAAGCATCCAATCTTCTTCACCATCTTGTTAGCTTGGCATCGTCTTGAATCTTCATTCAATGCTAACTTAAAGTTCTAAACTAGAAATACTTGAAATAATAAAATTACATTAAAATTTCAATGGTACGCAGACCATGTTTAAAACTTTACATTCAAAGATAAAACGGTTCGCAAACCTTATTTAACTATCCTAGAATGGACATACTAGTCACTTGGAGTACCTGCATTACATAAAATGTATATTCTATGCATTCACCCATTCGTATGCTAAAACGAATGGCCCATGTTACTTATGCAAGTATTTACGTGAATTATTTAAAATTCACGTTCACATAAACGCGTCCTAAAAGATTAATCAATTTCCAAATTATTAATCCTTAGAATTTATTCTAATTAAAAATTAAAATAATGCGACCAACGAAAATAATTAAAATAATTATTTCATTTTTAATTTCATTTAGCGGCTCCCACTCAAACCAATAATTATTCCGGATAATTAATTATTTAAATATTAAATTAAACTCACGGCCCGGCCCAAGTTAAATAAAATAATTATTAATTATCCCGTTAGCCAATTTTAATGCAAACATAAATTTCAAGCCCAACAAAACAAAACAAATTTGTTCGAGTGCAATGCGGGCTAGGCTTGCACCCAGCCCAACAATGCACGCTACTGTGTGGCCTACGAGGCACACGAGGCAGCTGCCCATGCCCCCGCAGCCAACGAGCCCCACGTACCGCAGATGTCGCTGCCCCGTGCTGCTTGTTGTGCTCAACGCTGCGCAAGGCAAGGCAGCCCTTGCTTGCTCGCAGCTCGCAAGCCAAGGCGTGCCTGCCTTGCTTGCCCCTTTCCTCGCCCAGCGCGCACGACACGCAGCACGCTTGCGGCTGCCCGCGTCGTTGCGACTCGGCACAGGCGTGGCAACCTGCATGGCTCGATGAGCCACACGTCCACCCCACCCTTGTGTTCGTGCCTTTGGTTCGTTCCTACGGACCAACTAATTAAAAAAATAATTTCACGAACATTTGCATTAAGTTATTTTTTCGGAGTTGTGTTAATCCTTGAGAGTGATCGCTTTTGTTCTACTCCAGCAGGAGGTAGTGCGAAATTGTCTTTTAGGACAGTGGTATCCCACGACACAACAATTGTTCGTTATATGTTCTTCCGATTGTTCGCATCTTCCGAATAAGTATATTTTATCTACTTTTTGTAACAACGTTATTATTATATTGTGCTAATATGCAACGGAAATCACTTATCACTCCATCATAAATAGACTGCAGTAGTTCAAAGAAATACCATTTCAATCTTAATAGGAAACCATTATAAGATCGATCTTCTTTCACATTATTTGCCATTATATGGCTAGCAAGGTGCCAAGGTACATAAAATTCCAGACTCGTTCTCTATAAGGAATAAAGCCTTTAAATTATCCTCGTACTATACCTTTAGCGCGGCTCACAAGTTAAAATAAAATCATTGACATTACTTCTTGCAAGGGGGTAACGGAACACCACAAAGACACTTGTTGTGGGCGAATTTAGAAGGGCTGAAAGCCTGCAAGCCAGTAGGAATGGGGCCACAAAGCTGGTTGCGACTAACATCAATTGAATATAGGGGCACCTTACCTAATCGTTTTGGAAGTGATCCATATATCATGTTTTGAGAAATGTAAATCAATTCTAATCCATGGGGTAAGTCCACATTTGTAAAATCAAACTTAAACTTGTTTCGACTTAGGTTGATCGTTTTAAGAGGCTTGTCCCTTGCAAACAAAAACGAGACGTCCCCCGTCAACTTATTTCGGCCCACAGATAAGTAGGTCAAATTGGCGTGGCCTAATGACCTCGGTACGGCACCTGATAAATGGTTGTCGGACAAGTCCAGACTTATATTCTTGAATGATCCAAAGCTCTCTGGAATTGTACCCGTTAGCTTGTTGCTACAAACAACATTAGATACCAAGAATTAGTAACATGTTATTTATAGAAAATTTTACTTTCTCCTACGTATTAATGTTTTTTTTAAGTATGTACGTATTAAAGTTAATCAAACTATTTATTTTTTCTTTTTACATTTATCATACCCTCATCTTCACTTTCTGAATTTAATTTGTGAGTAATTTCTAACATAATCTTTTTACTTTTCTTTTTACTCGTTTCGTGAAAGTCGGTATATGTATCAGACCTAATCTAGTAAAATAAAAAAAAAAATTATAGTAGGACCTATGTCATGTCCCGGTTTATTATCCGGATAATAATTAACAATTGTGTGATGACATAGACAGGATGTGGAACATTGAATTGTAAAGCTTGTCACACTGATATGAATTAACTTACGCGTGACAAAAAAAATTATGATAGGGAAATAATTTAGTTGTGTTTCTTAGTACATCCGTTTCACAATAATCTTGCATTTTCGTTTTAGTTATTTCATACTACCTCCGTTTCAGAAAGTTCTTTACGCTTTGGAAAATGTGTTTAAAGTATGAAAACTTTAACCGTAAATTCCCACTATTATATACATCAAAATGTTACATATAACATCTTGTTAGAGTGATCTTGTTATTCATTTTCAGAATATCAACTTTTTATAATTTTTTCACATATGAAATTGAATATATTAGTAGTTAAATATTGCATTGAAGTCTGTGCAAATAGTAACTGTAAATAACTTTATGAAACGGAGGTAGTAATATTTATATATTACTTTGTGCTTTATTCTATTTGAAATATAACAATTTATTATCTTGCCATTTATCCACAATATTTAGGATTTTCTACAAAATTTTTAATTCATTTTTCTCTTTTATATCTGTCTTTTCACAAATCTATATTTTACTTTATCCTTATCTTATTATATGCAGTCAGTTGTATTTATCAGTTTGAAACCGAAGCATTAAAAAAAAAAAAAAAGGACCAAAAGGGCCTATCAAAAGGAAAAATAACTCATAATGTATTTCATTTAAGAATTTGTAAAATTAATATATAGACAAACCTGAAGAGTTCGAGCTTGAAAATGTTTGGAAGGGAGGATAAAAAGGAGGGAACAGTACCGAAGAAGCGATTATTAGATAGATCCAGATGCTGAAGGGTCTTGATCTGCCTCAAGAAATCTGGGATCGGCCCGGTAAGCTTGTTGGCAGTAAGAGTAAGTATCTCAAGCTTTGAGAGTTTAGTAATCGTTGAAGGAATAAGGCCGGTCACGTTAGGCAGATGATAGAATCCTAGAGTCTTTAAGAAGGGGAGATCACCAACCATCGGTGAAATGGTACCGGAAATGTCATTATCATAAGTAACAAAGAGATACGTAATGCGGCCCGGATAAGCTGCGTCGTTGCATCCAGTATTGCTCCATTTGCAGCAGTCGGTTTTAGGGTTCCAAGTGGAGAAGGTTGTGGCGTTGCGGGAGTAGTAGTTTTTTATTTGTAAGAGGACTTTCTTGTCATTTGGATTGCATATAGTAGCAGATTGTAAAGGTTTCAGTAAGGAGAAAAAGAGTACAAAATAATATACAAGTGATATTTTCATGGTTCAACAGAGGCTTATTTTTTCCCCTCTAGTATTCAAGATTCAACATATATATATATATATATATAAATAAGATCCTGTGAAAATAGGTCCCTATGTGAGTATACTACTTTATATGAGAATGAATCTAATCCGTAAGATTAGATTCAATCTAATGGGTAGGATTAAATGTGACCAAACCCATCCACCTTCCCCATTAAAAGCCACGTCTCTATCACTAAACCCCACCCACTTTCTCTCTCTAAAACCTTTCCTCTTCTTTCTCTCTCCCGTTCGAGACTCTCTCTGTTCTCCCTCACGATTTTCTCTCTCCTCTCGCGAAAATCGCCATCGCAGCTCCAAAAACGGCCGATCAACGTCCTTCGCCGCCGATGTATTGCAGATTTAAGGTAAATTCGAGTTCAATTGTTCTACATTTCTTCTCTCCTTCTACAATTTTTTCTAATTTTAACCTAATTTTTCAATTGAAGATGACTGGAGTACGAAACCAATACGAACGACGAAGGTAAGCGAATTTGTAACCTAATTTTGAACTTCGTTCGTAGTATATATACATTAATTGAAGATAATTTTTGTTAAATTTCGATTTTCAGCAAACACAAACACGACAAACAAGGAACAAATCCAGTCGATACTGAAGAGTAAGAATTCAGTGCTTTAATTGTAGCGAATTTTATTTATTAATTCCGTAATTTTTGTAATTTTTTCGTAATTTTCGGAATTATTTTTGTAATTTTTAGTCTGCGAATTTTTGTATGTTTCTAGCGATGTTGATATTTTTTATTAATTTTTATTAACATCATCCTATATTATTCTGAAATTTTTTAATGAATTTTCAGTATTTTTTAAAAGAAATTAATTTGTAATTTTTTGAATTATTTTGAGAATTGAGAATTTTAAGATATTTTCAACATTTTTTGATATTTTTGATTTGAAATTTTAAACAGAAGGAATAAGAATGAACGCGCCAAAGAAACGGAGCCAGTTGTCCCGCAATCACTTCTGAACGACATCATGAACAATTTAGAGTAATACTTTATACTCTCAATACTTTAGAACATGAAGGTTAAGAATGTAGAACATCATAGATCATTGTGTAGAACATCATAGAAATTGGGTGCTTCTTGTTCTAGTTGAAGCTATATCATGTTTGTTTGATGATAATATTTAGTAATACTGTTATTCTATATATGTTGTTGTCTCATGGGGCTTGCTGACCATTTTAGGCACAATGAAAGCTTCACTAATATTTTCAGTTCTAAAATATCAAGCATCAGACAAATAACTTGACCACTTTCAACTTTTTGTTTGCTCTTAACTACAAGTATTATGCAATTCAATCATCCCTAATCTACTACCATGTAGTTTTCTTTCTATTCAATACAATGAACAAGATTTGGGTTGTACTCTGCCTTAGGGATGGGACTAATGACATGTATTGTGTAAGATAACCCAACTAATCAACTTTAAACTCTATTTCAATTGTGGTGATGTGAAGAAACGTTAGCAGTTTCTATTTCTGATATTAGTGTAGTTGTGGCCTTCATATGATTGTCTGACTAAGCTTTCTTCAATTTTATAAGTTTTACTTCTTGATTTATATGTTTTCATCTACATAATGTTTCCAAATGCTTTCTCAGTGTGTGATTCAGGTACTGCAAGATATCCTGGACTTTTTGATGTTGTTTCAATGTCATGTTATAGTAGTGTTAGTCTTCCACATCTAACTTGTCATAGTTCTAATCTTGCATGAGTGATAGTTTCTGTAAAGGTAGTGCTATACGTGGTAATTTGATTGAGCGAACAGTCCGATCTATTGATTGCTCCTAGATTTTGGTCTCTGTCATGATCATGTTTGATTCTGAGCTAGGCCTTTGTTGGTTTGCATAGCTGGTTTTAGAATACTCAGATGCAGATAGACAAAATTCAGGAGTTGATATCTGCAGGATCGACACTCCCTCATGTTACATTCTCATTATCCAATTTCAAAGAATGTGTAGAATGAATACTGAACCAAAATATCTATTATTATTTCTCCCTACTGTAGATAGGGCCTGCTAAGGGTTAAAGCTCAAGGGATAAAAACATGCCCTTGCTACCCATCGTGCAATAGCTCCTCAACAGTTAGATCACTGAGATATGGTCTCAAAGTTTTAAATCAAGGTCTTGACTCTTGATGCTAGAAGGCACACACTCCTACTTAACCCCATAGATGTCCGTGACAAGATTCTGCCTAGTTATTATGTTTATACCCTATAAACAACTTTTTTTTTTGTACTTTCTTATATTCAGTAACAGAAGGTGCAATATGAGTTTCTAAGGTAGAGTGCTATGTCTAGTTTATCAAACACATAAAGAGGACCAGTGGCTAAATATAACTGGATTATAACTGGATGGAGATTGTGTTTGCAATAATCATCAGCTGTTAATCATACATAGAGCATAAGAAAGCCAAGTGGATAATTTGATAGAGTTTGATTGAGGGAAAAAGAATGCATGATCGAAGACTGCATTAGTTCCAATTCTCAGCTTAATATAATTTAAGATACACTGCTTCTTGTTTTTCATCCAATTTCCTAGTTATGAGCATTCTAGGTTAAGAATGTAGAACATCATAGATCATTGTGTAATTTGAAAGCTAGCTAGTGTAATCATAATTGCATATGTTCTAAGTATGAGTGCAAATGTTCTGAATTTGAAAGCTAACTAGTGTAATCATACTAGTTAATACATCACTACAACAAACAATATTCTGAATTGTTCAACGTGTTCGAATTATCTTGATTGGATTAGATTGGATGTAGACATGTGTATGAATCCTTGCTCTTTTGCTGCTTATGATCTCTTCTCCATCGTCAAATTTGTTAACTTTTAGCTTTAATTTTGAGATTGTTTTTGTGTTCTAGACTAATAGCGATGTGAAACTGTGATTTGTATTCCTCTGTTTATTTGTCAGTTAGGGTTGATTAGTAAGAATACTTGAGGCAAATATATTATATATGCAGTGGATGATTGAAATAGAATTTTTGGGCTTTATGATCAATTTTAAGCAGATCTTAATTGAACGATAATTATATTTTATTACCTTAATTAGAGTTTTAGTTTTCCTTTAATAAAATGGTATTGTTTATTACAGATTATCTCTTTATTTTGTGTCATTTGGCTTGATTGCCAGAATATCGAATGTCCATGTATATTGAATCAGTTTCAACAGTCTCTATTTTTTTTTTTGTAATACGTGACTGATATTGTACTGATTAATCTGTTGAGGGCCAGCCAAGGTAGGATTACTTATGGTTGTGGGAAATTGTTGTTATCTGCACTTTCCACTATCAGTTATGCAAGCTGAGCTGATAAGAGATAGAGGTAGAAAGCGGATCTAGGCAGCTCTGTATGGAGCTTGTAATTGATTTCATTAATGTCCTAATGATTATTATTCTTTGATCCATGTCCTATATGGTTTTACCTTTTTTGAAATGTAAACTTTTAAATCATATATGGCCAGAAGCAGGTTCTTGAATTTGATCCATTTTTACGTCTTGACTACGTTTTAGTTTTATTGCTAAAGTTCCGATTCCTTGTACATTGAGCACCATGTGCAGAAAGAATCGAAATATTCTTAAATATGGAATTCAGTTGGTGATGTTAGTGGTAGAATGATAGCATCATGTTTAGAGGACAATACATGGCCAGAATTGGCAGCATTTTATGCATAAATTATCTGCAATTTGAATCCTATCTGATAAACATAAATCACAGAATTGGCAGCATTTTATGCCTTCAGAAACCCAGCCTTAGAAGCCTCCTTTGCATGTTCTTGATATTCATAAAACTCTGATATACCTTGTGCTTTTAAGTTTATCCTACATTACTCTTATACCAGACACCATTCACCGGTAACAACCAAAACATGACAACAAAATGACAATCGCTTACCAGGTTGAAAGACTTATTAGAACACCTAGCTTAATTGATTAGAACATATGGAACAATTTACAGAACATATAGGTTCACTTATTAGAACATATAAATTCAATTGTTAAAATATTTATACCTATTTAAAAAAGAACTAATTTTGTTTCATATGTTGCAGGGATCCCGAACATCACACCAATCAAGAAACTGAAGTTAACACCAATGAAAAAAGCAATGATAATGGAAACCAAGAACAAGAGTCTGATCTCACTCAAGGACGGAAAGAGATTGTCAGGTTTAAGACAAAACATTATCTCTCAAATAGAAAACTAGTAGATTAATTAGACTTGAAATCAATAACATGTATGTTGAATGTATCTGATTTTTGTCCAAAGATTGGTATTCATGTGACATGACAACAAAATGACAATCCCTTACTAGGTTGAAAGACTTATTAGAACACCTAGCTTAATTGATTAGAACATATGAAACAATTTACAGAACATATAGGTTCACTTATTAGAACATATAAATTCAATTGTTAAAATATTTATACCTATTTAAAAAAGAACTAATTTTGTTTCATATGTTGCAGGGATCCCGAAGATCACACCAATCAAGAAACTGAAGTTAACACCAATGAAAAAGCAATGATAATGGAAACCAAGAACAAGAGTCTGATCTCACTAAAGGACGGAAAGAGACTGTCAGGTTTAAGACAAAACATAATCTCTCAAATAGAAAACCAGTAGATTAATTAGACTTGAAATCAATAACATGTATGCTGAATGTATCTGATGTTTGTCCAAAGATTGGTATTCATGTGTATCAATATGCAATAAGCTGGGACCTACTAAAATTTTCTATGTTTTTTATATATAATTTGTACCATACCCATTCCCAAAATGGTTTTTAAGATTCTAATAATAGTTATAATCTGTGTCCCTGTTGCGATGTTCCTATATTGTTGTTTTGTTTTGTAGTTCTATGACTTAAGTAGTTTTCAAGGTTTAATCCAAAATAAATTCTTTCTTATCTCTCTAAACATCACCTCTCACTGTGCTAGAACATATAGCTTAACTGCTTAGAACATTTAGCTTAACTGATTAGAACATATAAAAATAACGTACAGAACATATAGATTCACTTGTTAGAACATATAAATTCAATTGTTAGAACATATAAACATATTTATAACATTAAGTTAATTTGTTTCATGTGTTGCAGGGAAACCGAAACTCAAACCAATGCAGAAACTGAACCTATCATCAATGAAGAAACCAATGCCAATGTAAACAAAGAACAAGAGGAAGTGAATCAGAAGAATGACAAAAGAAGGAAACATATTGCAAAAAGGAAACAAGGGAATGAAATTGTTGTTAGAGATGTCAAGAAGCACAAGTCTGCAGTTGTTGTGCACTCGGGATCAAAAGACTGTGTAGAAGTGGATAACAAATCAAAACCGGTGGAGAGGAAAAAGGCTAGAATTTTGGTCCAAAGAATACCACCAAATTGGTTCACTTATTCCTAAAATTCCGAGACAACATAGAGCTGCCATTAGGAAGATAGGCTTTGGTGCCTTCCTTGATTTAGATATTGGTGCCCATAAGTCTGCGTTTTCTGCTGAACTTGTAACAAGCTTAGACGCCAACAGAGTTAATTTGGTGATGGATAATAAAGAAGAAATAGATATTCAGTTGAAAGACATACACCTTGTGTACGGGCTTCCAATAGGAGGAAGGAAAATAGTGGAACCGAAGAAGGAAGAAGATGAAGAATGGGTTTCATTTCTGAGAACATGGAGGGGATTCTTTAACATGGAAAGTGGAAGTCCATACCTGTCAAAAGTATTAGATAGGTTGAATGAGTTATGTGAAAAAGACTTGTGTGATGAATTTTTATGGCATTTCATGGTGTGTGTAGTGAATACTTGTATATGCTCAACATCAAGACCGGAAGTGGCATACAAGTTTCTGTATAGCAGCATGGACATACAGAAAATTCCTGAATTAGACCGGTGCCATTACACTTTTGTAAATATGAAGATAGCTGCTGAAAAATGGAAAGGAGGAAATTCTTATTTCACTGGACCATTGCCTTTCTTACTGGTATGTACACTGCCCATAACATATAGTTTAAAAGTATAGAACAATTATGTTAACTGGTTAGAACACATAGTTAAATGTTTAGAACATATTCTTTTTCTGCTTAGAATATATATCTTAAGTTGCAGAACATATTCCTCAATAGGTTAGAACATGTATGTTAAATAATTTGTTAGAACATATTGATTAAGTTGTTAGAACATATTGATAAAGTTGTTAGAACATATAATTTTAATTGGTAGAATATCAATCTACAATGAAACATTTACTTAATTGAAATAGCCTATGAATTTGCTAGTTTGATCTTAAAGTCTTAAACTTGCTTGATTATTACAGATTAGGATTAAAAGTTGCCCTTCTCTGTTTTGAAAGTCGCTCTGCTTTTAGCAAAGAGTTTTGTCATTGCGTATGTCTTAATTACTTGAAGCAAAATATTTATAAATATTCAAACTCTATACAGATTACATATTTTGACCGGTTGCAAAGGGAGAAGATTGTGCAACCAAGAGAGTTCCCTCTCCTTTCAGTCTGGAACAGTGAGAGGATAGAAGAAAGAATGAAGATTGAAAACAAGAGGGGCTTTGGAAAGGGGGTTGTGCTCAAAAGAATAACTTATGAAGGATTACCAGAAGAACAAGTTGAAGAACACATATACCAGAAAGATCCTCACTTGCAATCAGGCTCATCAACTTCATCCTACAACATTATGGTAAGTAACTAGAAACATAGAATTTAAATACTTACCATGCAAGTTAGTACACATGGTTAGAATATTCAGAACATATTACTTAACTAGTTAGAACATATTGTTGTATTTGGTCAAACAGATTATCCTTTGGTCCGTGATTTGAACTGGCTAAGCTGATGTTGGTCGTCAGTCTTTTTTGTCTTATGTGCTTGGGCATGATTGTTTTCTAATCAGGCAGAATCCATTTTTAGCTTAGTGTATTGTCGAAAAATATAAACGAACTCTGGATTTCCCTCTCCTAGACAAATGGAAGTTTGCTGGTAAATAGTGGAACTTTGGCAACAATGGTACATAATTGAACTTAGCTTAGTTTGTAAAGAGGGTAATTATAGTTGTCCAAAATCCCAATAAATAATTCTAGGTCAATTGTTCAAATTCGACAGTGTAGATCTTTATCAATTATTGTAATATGCCATTGAGTATTCATGTATGACCACTGTGAAGCAGCATTGGAATATTTTGACTTTATGACCTAGGCTACCCAGCCAAATAAAGTATGTTAAAATGTCATAGGTTATCTGCATTTGGTGCAATATCTGGCCTTAGTTCAGTTGATAGAGTGGAGGACTGTAGTTAGTCAAACCGATGATCCTTCGGTTACTGGTTTGAGTCCCTCAGGTCAGAATTTTGTTGCTCTTATTTTGTTTTCCTAGACATATTTTTTCTCTAGCCTGTCACTTGTAAGTTGTAACCTTTGACAAGTGTCATTACTTATTATTGACCACTGTGAAGATTGTGATAATATGACCCAACAAAATAAAATTATGTGACAATGTTATATATTTCATCTAAGATGCCAGAAGAGAACCAACCTTAGTTCAGTTGGTAGAGCAGAGGACTATAATCGGTCAAACAGACGATCCTTAGGTCGCTGGTTTGAATCTGTAGGTTGGAAATCTGTTGTTTCTTAATTGTTCTTTTTTCCCAGGCATTCTTGTTTGGTGATTCCAACATAATTCTTTTACCATAGAAAAAGATAGTCTCTGGTTATGATTCTAGAATGCATTGCCGTCTATGAGATTTTGTATTTTCCATTTTTCTCACCCTTGATTGATGGTAATTGGTAATTTAGAACATATACAGTAACATGTTAGAACATATAGGAGTAATTAATAGAACATTTGGATTCAATACTTAGACCATATTACCTAACTAGTTAGAACATATTATTGTATTTGTTAGAACATATACAATAACAGGTTAGAACATGTAGGTTTAATTATTAGAACAATTAGATGAAATACTTAGAACAAAGTGTATTGGTTGTTGGAACTTATATTAAATGAATTCAAAAAATAGTTTTAGCACAGTTCCGAACATTGAATACATTCCTTAGAACATATTATAGAATATTTAGAACAAATAGACTTAATTCTTAGAACATATATCTAATTAATGAATCTGTTTTACTTGAATAAAGGGCTTTCTGGACAAATTTGGGGATTTGGCTAAGGCACTGGCTTCAAATATCAACGAGAAGTATGTTATGGTAGATAAAGCATCTGACCTTTTCGAAGAAGGCGATACAGCAGAGGAACTGAAAAGGCTGGTCGATAATATTTGGAGCAAGTACACAAATAAGCCAACTGAGCCAATTCTGCCGGAAGCACAAGAAAAAGTCAAGAGTCCTTCAATTCTTAGCCAGGACAAACAAATGTTTGATGAACCTGGATTCATTGAGGAATCGGACGTGGTAATGGCTAAGGTATGGGAAGGTTACCAAGAAAGAATAGGTATGAGTAAGAAATTTGTCAAGCCACGTCCAACAAAAAAGAAAAAGAAGGCAAGAGATGAATCTGATATACTAGGCTTCAAATTGTTGACCCAAAGCCAAACCGATGAAGAAGAAGAGCAACCCGTCCCATTTGCTACAACAACGACACACATCTTTGTTCCAGAATAAGAATCACCAGTGATCCTTAGTGATATTCCATCTTCATCTGCATTAAAACCAACAGAAGTGATTTCTCTCGACAGTGCTGAATCGTTTGAAAATATGGATTTGGATTTGGACTTGGATCTGGCACTTGGAGTTCAAAAATCCTTGGAAAATACAGCAAACAATGTCAAAAGCCAAGAACCAACAGACACAGAAAATGCAACAAACAAGCCAAGTTCGGGTAAAGATGATGACCTTAAGGAAAGAGCGTCTGATGTTGTTCCAACAGAGGCTACTTTGGGTAACAATGATCAGCAAATGGGAACAGAAACTACTAAAACACCAACTGGTTTAGATATTGATGGAAAGCAAGCTGGTTCGCCAAAATATGAGGAGCCAAAACAGAAAATAGATGAGCAGGAGGGGTAATTACACATAATTTATTGTAATTCCTATTTTGGAAAAACCGTGAAACAATGAAATAATTGTATTTTGGTATTTTGATGGATTAAAACAATTATTATTGTAATTTCTATAAGATTCGAATGCTTAATGTTTTTTAGAACACAAAGTGTTATGATTTAGAACACTAACTTTAATTTTATTATATATTTGTGTGATAATTTGTACAGGGGAAATGATGAAAGTAGAAAGAGTCAAAGATGCATTGAAAAGCTCCCGCAATATTTAAGATCACCTTTCATGGTCAAACATGATGCAGCATTCAAGAGAGTAGATGTTGCTAAAAGAAGGATGGCTGATTATGCATTTGCTGAAGGACCAATTGAGTAAGTTATAAATTTTCACTTTCATTATTAAGATTTTATATATTATTTGAATTCAGAAGTTTATCTTTGTGAATTCAGAACTTTATATGTGTGAAGCCAGAACTTTATCTTTGTGAATTCAGAACATTTACCTAGTTGAATTAGAACAATTACTATGTTAAGTCAGAACTTTATCTTTGTGAATTCAGAACATTTACCTAGTTGAATTAGAACAATTACTATGTTAAGTCAGAACTTTATCTTTGTGAATTCAGAACATTTACCTAGTTGAATTAGAACAATTACTAAGTTAAGTCAGAACTTTATCTTTGTGAATTCAGAACATTTACCTAGTTGAATTAGAACAATTACTAAGTTAAGTCAGAACATTCACATTTTGTGCATTCCATAGTTTTTGAATTCAGAACTTTATCTTTGTGAATTCAGAACTTTATCTTTGTGAATTCAGAACATTTACCTAGTTGAATTAGAACAATTACTAAGTTAAGTCAGAACATTCACATTTTGTGCATTCCATAGTTTTTGAATTCAGAACTTTATCTTTGTGAATTCAAAACATTTACCTAGTTGAATTAGAACAATTACTTTCCTGATTCAGAACATCTAACTTTTAATTTTATTTCTCAAAAATTGATATAATATTTGTGTTTTTGTTGAATGAAGTGAGCTTTTGTACAACGATAAGCTAAACAAAATCACAAGAGAAGAAATGAAAAGTCTTGCGGGCGAAAATCATATGCTCAACAATATAGCTGATGCATGGGCATACCTTTTAAATGTTGAAAACAGAAGGCGAGGTGTAGGAACAGAAAGTAGATTTTTCTTCAGCATCGAGCCGTATGTAAGTTAATACATATAAAATGATGTCTAAATTAAAATTCGAGTAGCACTTTTTTTTGACAAATATTTTAACATTTTCAGCTCATCTTATGCAAAGATAAGTACTTTCGTTCGAGTATCAAGTTCAGTGAAAGATATCCTGCTTTGTTTAAAAGAATGGATGAAGAACTAGCACATGCTAAAGTAACAAGCTTGCAAAGAGTTCAATTGGTATGATTCTTATTATGTGTGACAGTGTTGACGTAAGAACTAGCACATGCTAAAGTAACTTTTAACTTTTTTTAAGAACTAAGAACTTTTTAAATTAAGAACTTTGTCTTTTTGAATTCAGAACATTTACTTAGTTGAATTAGAACAATTACTTTACTTACTCATAACATCGAACTTTTAACTTTATTTCTTAAAATTTGGTTTAGTGTTTGTATTGTAGATGAATGAAGTGAACTTTTGTACAACGATAAGCTAAAATGAGAAGTCTTGCGGGCGAAAATCATAAGATCAACAATATCGCTGATGCATGGGGATACCTTTTAATTGTTGAAAACAATAGTTGAGCAAAAGGAACATAAAGTATATTTTTCAGAGCCATGAAAAAACTATATAGATATACATTGTTCATGGAAAATATGACAATGTCCAAAAACGTAACACAAAAAAAAAAAAAAAAACTATAAAAAAATAACACTTCAAAAAGTGAGAGGATCTATGTGGCGATGGTGAATGATGAAATTGTGTATTCTTTGGCGAGAAGCTTTTAATGACAATTCTGGAAAAAAAAAAAAACAAATTGTGTCAAGGGAACTAAATAATGAATAAAAAGAATAATTGAAATTAAAACATTATAATTCTATAGTTTAGAACATTATGTATATTGTGTAGAACATAGTGCACAGTTTCCTGGAACATGCAGTTTTAAGTGTAGTACATGATATAGATTGGTTAGAACAATATGAATATTGTGTAGAACAGAATGCAGAATTCCCTAAAACATATACTGATAAGTTTAGAACATCATGTATATTAATTAGAACATATGATAATTTATTCAGAACATCAAGGTAATAGAATTTTTTACATCCAAACCATGTTATAAAAACTTATAACTTACAATTTTCTTTCACTTTATGTGGGCAATTCCGGATATCATGGTAACCAAGCTCTCCACAACCTCTACATAACTTTTTCTTCTTTTGGCTTTGCTCAATTGCCTTTTCCTTGTTACCTTTCAATCGTTTGTCACTACCTGTACCTGGAATATGAACCCCCGTGCCTTTGTTCTTTGAAATTTTAGGCGGCTTAACCACAATTTCAGTAGGAAGGGTAGCTCCAATCAGTAGCTCGATGTCTGTTGCTTTGCTAGGAGAACCATTGTTTTCATGATTGTTAGAACTCTTCTTAGCTTCCAAGTTTAACCTTAAACCTTTTAAATTCTTCACAAGATCAGTAAGATCTTCTTCATTACCCTGAGGCAAACTCACACATGTGTGAATTTCTTACCATAACTCATTTAACATTCTTTTACAATCAACAAAGGTAACACATGCCTCTAAGATATTTCCTTCTAAATCAAAAATTAGCGTTTTAGTTGCCAAACTAGTCCACCTATTTAGCACATAAGCATCAGGAATATACTCAATCATCTTTGCCTTCCACACCCAAACCATGTGCCTACAAGGAATCCCTAACCTCTCAAACATCTTGCACATACACTTACTATCTAGGTTAGCCGGGTTAAAACTAACACCGAACTTTCTTATTCTACATCCTTCTCTAATGGTAAAGATTTCAAACCCATTTTCTTTCTTGTACTCCTCAAGTCCACATTGAAAGCAACCAATCTCGAGCTCCTCTTGAAAATCATAAAAGACTGAAACAGTGTAGATTTTAGAAGCATGTTTCTCTAATGCAAAGGAAGTCTTACATTCTGGATGCTTGTGTTTAGAATCATTGTCAAATTGACCTTGAGTATGTCTTTGAGAATCCAATGCACTCTCAAATCTCATGTAAAACTCTACTAGAGTGAGATGGGGATTGGTAAACTTTGTATAAAAATTGTTCTCACTCTCTGACCTTGATGTAGTCCTCATGATACCACATAGAAACGAATCTCTAAAGTATGCTGGGATCCACATTTGACGCTTCTCATACAACTGCTTCAACCACTCATGGTCTTGAAGCTTGAACTCAGCAAGAACCTTTCCCCATTTCTCTTCAAATTCTGTTGGCTCAATCTCTTCACTCCAAACACATTTGCAAATTTTATTAAGAAACTCAGTCTCTTACGTAATATGACGGCCGACTTTCTCAGGCATTTTTTTCATTATATGCCACATACAAAACCTATGTTCAGCGGTCTGAAACACTTTAGGAATAGCTATTTTCATTGCTGGATCTTCATCCGTAATCAAACAAGCTGGCTCATTACTGTTAGGTTATGATACATATGACAATTCATAAATCATGCGGAAAAACCATAAACCCAGGAAAACATATTATTTACACATAATCATTTAGCATAGATTAGATGCATACTCTTTGTTGCGTGCCTTCCCTAGCTGCGCCCGAACCGAACAAGAACAAGTCTTTAGGACTCCAAGTGTCGTCCCTCCGTAGATAGTCCACAGCACGTCCGGATCCGCCTTAAGATTGACCAACTAGAATCGCCCTTAAGGTACTATTATTTTCGGCACTTTATAGGCAAATGTGTGACTGAATTTTTCTCTCAAAAACTCACTTTGAATACTTTGAAACTTGTGTTATAAATTGTGAGCCCTAGCCTCATATTTATAGCGGTATGGAAAGGGAATCGAAATCCTATTCAGATACAAATTAATTAAACCTAGAATCCTACAAGAACTCTAATTTAATTAATTTATCAAATAGAATTAGGAATTTAATCATTAACCGAACTCTGCATGTTTTAGGAAACGTGCACGAACACAAACACTTGCACACACATGCACGGCAGCCACGATGGGCCCCATGCGTGCGCGCGAGCAGCAGCCCACTCAGCGCCCGCGCGCGCTGCGCGCTGCGCGTGCTGTGCGCGCTGTGCGCTGCGCGTGCTGTGCGCGCTGTGCGCGCTGCGCGCTGCGCGCAGCCTGCTGGGCCTGGCCTTGCGCTGGGCCTGGCGTGGCTGTTTGTGCGGCGCGCTTGGCTTGCTGGGCGATGGCCTGGCTTCGTGCTGGGCCTCGTCCGGCAGGCCTCGTCCGATGCTTATTCGTACGATGCGCTTCCGATTAAATTTTCCGATTCTGGAATTCATTTCCGATACGAACAATATTTAATATTTCCGATTCCGGAATTAATTTCCGTTTCGAACAAATATTTAATATTTCCGTTTCCGGAATTATTTTCCGATTCCGGTAATATTTCCGATTCTGACAATATTTCCGTTTCCGGCAATATTTCCGATTCTGGCAATATTTCCATTTCCGATAATATTTTCCGACACGTACCATGTTTCCGTTTCCGGCAACATCTACGACTTGGATAATATTTATATTTCCGATACGATCCATATTTCTGTTTCCGGCAATATCATCGTTTCCGGAGTATTCATTCCTTGCCTGTGACGATCTTAGCTCCCACTGAAACCAAGATCCGTCGGTTCCGAATATTCATAGATGGAGTATTTAATGCTATTAAATACTTGATCCGTTTACGTACTATTTGTGTGACCCTACGGGTTCAGTCAAGAGTAAGCTGTGGATTAATATCATTAATTCCACTTGAACTAAAGCGGCCTCTAGCTAGGCATTCAGCTCACTTGATCTCACTGAATTATTAACTTGTTAATTAACACTGAACCGCATTTATTAGACTTAACATAGAATGCATACTTGGACCAAGGGCATTATTTCCTTCAGTCTCCCACTTGTCCTTAGGGACAAGTGTGCATTTCCTAATTCCTTTGTCGCTCGATGCTTGCTCTTGAACATAAGGTAAGAGTTGTCATCCTTATTATGTCCAGAGGTGTTCCTCGGTTTCAGAGTTCAACTGATCAAATAAACAGATAATCATAGCCTATGATTCATCCGAGCACGGCCATGCATTTCACAGTTTCTAGCTCTCCGAGTGGCCTTGTACAACTTTTAAGCATCTCATCCCGATTTATGGGAGGACAATCCCAATCTTGCGATCTTGAGATTAGACTTCGTTTGATAGGTGATTACCTGAGCGTTGCCTTTATAGCCTCCTTTTACGGTGCGACGGTTGGTCAACGTCAAAGCAACCAGTTCTCAAACAAGTAATCTTCAAATCACTCAGGTATTGAGGATTTAGTGTCTAATAATTTAATGAAATTTACTTATGACAGACTTTCATCTCTTACAGTAAAGTTTCATAGGTCTCGTCCGATACTAGTCTTCCCAAAGTAAGTATCTATGCAAATGATTATGACATTGCCATGTCCACATAGTTCAAGAAACAGAACTACTAGTCATCTTGCATTCTAATCGTCTAACGTTTTCTATGCGTCCAATTTTATAGAAAACTCCGATTAGGGACCATTTTCAACCTTTGACATTCAAGTTCACTTGATAGACATTTCTTAGTCACAGGACTGGTCCTGACAGTCTATCTTGAATATATCGTCAAATTGAAGGGACTCATCATTTAATAAACCACAAATTAAATGGAAAAATGAATTCTTTTCATTTATTGTGAATGATTAACCAATAATGTTTTACAAAGATTTAAACTCTAAAACTTTAAAACATTAAACAGAGACATCAAAGCCATTCTCCAATATGCTTGATTCCCATAGCTGCAGTGTGCGAGTTGTGCTTCGCCTGCGGCAGAGGTTTAGTTAATGGATCTGATATGTTGTCATCAGTTCCAATTTTGCTTATCTCGACTTCTTTTCTTTCAACGAACTCTCGTAGAAGGTGAAATCTACGAAGTACATGCTTGACTCTCTGGTGGTGTCTAGGCTCTTTTGCCTGTGCAATAGCTCCGTTATTATCACAATACAGGGCTATTGGTCCTTTAATGGAGGGGACTACACCAAGTTCTCCTATGAACTTCCTTAGCCATATAGCTTCCTTTGCTGCTTCATGTGCAGCAATGTACTCCGCTTCAGTTGTAGAATCTGCAATGGTGCTTTGCTTAGCACTTTTCCAGCTTACTGCTCCTCCGTTGAGGCAGAAGACAAACCCAGACTGTGATCTGAAATCATCTTTGTCGGTTTGGAAACTTGCGTCCGTATAGCCTTTAACAATTAATTCATCATCTCCACCATAGACCAGGAAGTCATCTTTGCGCCTTTTCAGGTACTTCAGAATATTCTTGGCAGCAGTCCAATGCGCCTCTCCTGGGTCTGACTGGTATCTGCTCGTAGCACTGAGTGCGTACGCAACATCCGGGCGTGTACATATCATAGCATACATTATTGAACCAATCAATGATGCATATGGAATCCCATTCATTCGTCTACGCTCATCAAGTGTTTTTGGGCACTGAGTCTTGCTTAGAGTCATTCCATGAGACATGGGTAGGTAGCCTCGCTTGGAGTCCGCCATCTTGAACCTATCAAGCACCTTATTGATATAAGTGCTTTGACTAAGTCCAATCATCTTTTTAGATCTATCTCTGTAAATCTTGATGCCCAATATGTACTGTGCTTCTCCTAGATCCTTCATCGAAAAACATTTCCCAAGCCAAATCTTGACAGAGTTCAACATAGGAATGTCATTTCCGATAAGCAATATGTCGTCGACATATAATACTAGGAAAGCAATTTTGCTCCCACTGACCTTCTTGTATACACAAGATTCGTCTGCGTTCTTGATGAAACCAAAGTCACTGACTGCTTCATCAAAACGTATATTCCATCTCCTGGATGCCTGCTTCAATCCGTAGATTGACTTCTTTAGCTTGCATACCTTTTTAGCATTCTTTGGATCCTCAAAACCTTCAGGCTGTGTCATAAACACAGTTTCTGTTAAAACGCCGTTTAAGAAAGCAGTTTTGACATCCATCTGCCATATTTCGTAATCGTAATATGCAGCGATTGCTAACATTATTCGAATAGACTTTAGCATTGCAACTGGTGAAAAGGTTTCATCGTAATCCACACCGTGGACTTGCCTGTAACCTTTTGCGACCAATCTAGCTTTGAAAACTTCAAGTTTCCCATCCTTGTCCTTTTTCAGTTTGAAAACCCATTTGCTTCCAATGGCTTGGTAGCCATCTGGCAAATCGACCAAATCCCATACTTGGTTTTCAGACATGGAGTCTAATTCAGATTGCATGGCTTCTTGCCACTGCTTGGAGCTAGGGCTCGTCATAGCTTGTTTGTAAGTCGCAGGTTCATCACTTTCAAGTAATAGAACGTCATAGCTCTCGTTCGTCAAAATACCTAAGTACCTTTCCGGTTGAGATCTATATCTTTGCGATCTACGCGGGGTAACATTTCTAGATTGACCATGATTCTCACCAGATTCTTCTAAAGATCTCTGAGTTTCATCCTGAATGTCATCTTGAGCATTCTCTAGAGTTTGTTGTTCGACTCGAATTTCTTCGAGGTCTACTTTTCTCCCACTTGTCATTTTGGAATTGTGATCCTTCTCCAAAAAGACACCATCTCGAGCAACAAACACTTTGTTCTCAGATGTATTGTAGAAGTAATACCCCTTTGTTTCCTTTGGATAGCCCACAAGGATACATTTGTCAGATTTTGGATGAAGTTTGTCTGAAATTAATCGTTTGACGTATACTTCACATCCCCAAATCTTAAGAAAAGACACATTTGGAGGCTTTCCAAACCATAATTCGTATGGAGTCTTTTCGACAGCTTTAGACGGAGCTCTATTTATAGTGAGTGCAGCTGTATTTAGTGCATGTCCCCAAAATTCTAATGGAAGTTCGGCCTGACCCATCATTGACCTGACCATGTCTAGCAAGGTTCTGTTCCTCCGTTCTGACACACCGTTCCATTGTGGTGTTCCAGGAGGAGTCAATTCTGATAGAATTCCACATTCTTTCAGATGGTCATCAAATTCATAGCTCAGATATTCACCGCCTCTATCAGACCGCAGTGCCTTAATCTTCTTGCCTAATTGATTCTCTACTTCACTCTGAAATTCCTTGAATTTGTCAAAGGATTCAGACTTATGCTTCATTAGGTAGACATAACCATACCTACTGAAGTCATCAGTGAAAGTGATAAAGTAGCTGAAACCACCTCTAGCATTTGTACTCATTGGTCCACATACATCTGTATGGATTAAACCCAATAGTTCATTTGCTCTTTCTCCAACTTTAGAGAAAGGTTGCTTTGTCATTTTGCCAAGTAAACATGATTCGCATTTACCATAATCCTCTAAGTCAAATGGTTCTAGAATTCCTTCTCTTTGAAGTCTTTCTAAGCGTTTCAAGTTTATATGGCCTAATCGACAATGCCACAGATAGGTGAGATCTGAATCATCCTTTTTGGCCTTTTTGGTATTTATGTTATATACTTGTTTGTCGTGATCTAATAAATAAAGTCCATTGACTAATCTAGCAGATCCATAAAACATCTCTTTAAAATAAAACGAACAACTATTGTCTTTTATTATAAAGGAAAATCCCTTAGCATCTAAGCAAGAAACTGAAATGATGTTTTTAGTAAGACTTGGAACATGGAAACATTCTTCCAGTTCCAAAACTAGCCCGGAGGGCAACGACAAATAGTAAGTTCCTACAGCTAATGCAGCAATCCGTGCTCCATTTCCCACTCGTAGGTCGACTTCACCCTTGCTTAACTTTCTACTTCTTCTTAGTCCCTGTGGATTGGAACATAAGTGTGAGCCACAACCTGTATCTAATACCCAAGAAGTTGAATTAGCAAGTATACAGTCTATAACGAAAATACCTGAAGATGGAACGACTGTTCTGTTCTTCTGATCTTCCTTTAGCTTTGGACATTCTCTTTTGTAATGGCCTATTCCATCACAATAAAGACAGCTTGATGTGGACTTGTCCTGCTTTGATTTAGCATTGCCCTTGGACTTTCCACCTTTCTTGAATGGTCTCTTTCTAGCCTTGAGTAAATCTTTGGCTTCACAGTCCAGTACTATTTCAGCCTTTCTGACAAGGTGAATAAATTCTGCAACTGTTTCTTCTCTTGGTTCACTTAGGTATAGTTGCTTGAAGCGACCAAACCCACTGTGTAGTGAATTGAGCAAGACAGAGACTGCCATCCTTTCGCTTATTGGTGTTCCTAGTAGACTTAGGCGATCAAAATATGAACACATAAGATCCACATGGAACCTCAGTGGGACGCCTACCCTTTGTTTAGTGCGAAGGAGCTGAACATGTGTTTCTTGGACCTCCATCCTATAACACCTGTTGGGAGAACTAACCTTTAGACCAGACATTGATTCAATCAACTCATGGACGTTCAGGTCCCTGTCCTCCGTACTTCCACGACAGATATCCCTCAGATTTTTGATGAGCGTAAAAGGTTCATAGGCTACAAACCTTCTAGCCCAATCATCAGGGATATTGTTCAGCATGAGACTCATAACCTTTTTGAGATCCGCATCCCAGGCGTAAAATCTCTCAGGGGTCATGTCTCTGGCATAGTAGCTTGGCATGGGATGTGACAGTACATACTCAAGCCCATTGAGTTTGACTATTTCAACTAGCTTAGCTTCCCATTCAAGAAAATTTGTCAGGTTCAGCTTGACCATTAGCTCAGAACCCATGATGATGTTTTGATTGTTGTTTGCCATATTAAAACTACAAGTGAAAAGAATAAACAAATAAATAACCATTCACAGTTTCTCTTAATAAACTTTAAATTCTAGCATACATGCAAAATTCAATGTTTATTAAGCATTTTATTCAAATTATGTGTTCCGGCAGGTGTGAATAAAATGATTCCAAGATCCTAAAATCATTGAAGAACTAAGCACAGTTTGTCGACTTAATCCTAGAACATCTTAGGTAAGCAAAAGCCTTTTGCCAATAGTCTAGAAACTATTCTTGGTTGATAGGTACGTCTAAGAACTTATTAGGTAAACCTATCGAATTTGCCACGACATAAAAGGACTCCTTACTTATATCGTTGAGTTTCACCAAAACTAACATGTACTCACAATTATTTGTGTACCTTGCCCCTTTAGGACCAATAAGTAACACCTCGCTGAGCGAAAACTATTACTAGATTGATGTAAAGGATATCCAAGCAAGTGTATATTTTGGCATGGCACCTTTTAACTCAATTTTTAAGTTTGGAACTTAAGGCTCTTACTATGTTGGTTAGATTTTAAGTGAACTAAAATCCTTAATCATGCAACATAATCAAGCTTTTGATCTCATGCATTTTAAGACATATTTAAAACAATAAATAACTTAAAACATGCATAAGATATTTGTGATCTAGTATGGCCCGACTTCATCTTGAAGCTTTGACTTCAAAGTCCGTCTTGAAAATCTCCGTGGGAGGCACCATTTTCTTCAAATAGGATAAGCTATAACTAATTACAACTATTTGATGGTTCGCAGACCATATTTGAATTGAAAAATAACTTTGGTACTTTAGACCAATTACATTCAAATTAATGGTACGCAGACCATATTTTCTATCCTATTTGGCCATACTAGTCACTTCATAACCTGCAAAACAGTACATATACAATATATACCATTCACCCATTCATTATCATGAATGGCCCACATAGCTGGTTAGTAAAACACATTATGCATCACGTAAACATTTGCAGCAATTAATCAAGGGCACCAATAATCTACCAATTATTCAGTCCTTATTAATTCTAATCAAGTTGTTTTAACCTTAAGGATTTGTAGACCTAATCAAGAGTTTATGACTAAAAAGCGCTCCCACTTAAACCAATAAATTCATATGCTTTACCAATTTTAAACATAAAAATGTATTTCTAGTCTAACCGGAAACATACAAATTTAATTAAAATTTAAAGCTCATATAAATTTATAATTGAATCCAAAAAGTTTAATTTAATTTCAGTCGCATTTAAATTAATTCATGATTTTAATTTTAGTAAAATAATTAGAATAAATAACATTTATTATAATTATAATATTCAAAATTAAAATCCAAGAAAATAATTTAAATTATTAATTTTAAAATTAATTAAAATTACGTGAACTGAAATTTTCAAATTAAACATTCAAAACGATCTAATCGTAACGCAAACACCCTACGCGTAGCACGCCCATGGGCCGCACGCACACAGCCATCGCTGGCCATGCGCGCGCAGCCCATGCGCTCGTCGCATAGCTGCTGCATCCCTATCGCAAGCCTCCGCACGCATTGGTGCTCGCTGCGCGCGCCAGCGCTCATCGCACGCGGGCTATCGCTCGCAGTGCGCGCGCGACATCGCTCGCTGGGCGCGCGACATCGCTCGCTGGGCGCGCGAGCCATCGCTCGCTGGGCGCGCGACATCGCTCGCTGGGCGGGCGACATCGCTCGCTGTGCGCGCGAGCAATGCTAGGCGCAGCGCTCGTGGCACGCGAGCTTGCGCTCGCTGCGCGCGAGGCTGCGCGCTCTTGTGCGAGGCAGCGCGCGTTGTGGCGCAGCTCGCTTGCTGCCCACACGCGACTGCCTTGGCTCGCCCTTCGCCCATGCCCATTCGTCCATTGCTCGTGGCACACGACACAAGGCAGGGCTGCTGCCTTGTGCTCGTGCACTACGCCCTTGCTCATTGCATTCGTGCCGCACGGGCGACGAGCTCCCTTGCTTGTCGTCGCATGCCCGCATTATACAACACCCCTTAAGGGTAACACGAAGCGTCCATTGCTTCGTGCGTGCAAGTTTTATGAACGAATCGCATAAAAATTTAAAATTTATATTTAAAATTAATGACAAATTAATAAATAATATTAATTTCATAATTTTAGGGCGAAAAAATCGAAAATTTATTATCCAATTGATTTCCGATTGTTATGGATTCAAGTCTAGGTCATAAAAATTTAAAATTTATCGTAAATTTACAATTTTTATGGTGGTTTTTAATCATAGGTTTCTAATTAAATTACAATTAATTATGAAAATCAAATTAATTCTAAATTATTCTAATTTTCAACAAATTAATCATAATTAATAATTAGATTGCATAATTAACAAGACTAGGCATTCAAACTTGTTAAACATATGCAGTAGGTCAATCAAAAATTCAAGATTTATCAACAAGAATCGCAAATATTTAATTTAACATCTTAAATTTACGAAATTTTGCATTCGAAAAACTAAAACCTTCGAAAAGTCATAGTTAGGCTTCGAATTTGAGAATTCTGGGTTCGGCAGAAAATTTTAGAATGCCTTTTACATGCGGAATTGACACAAAAGTCACTCAATTCGGATGAGTAACGAAGAAACTGCCGAAAAACTGCGTACGTATAACTAAATAAACGCAATTTGCAATTAATTAACAATTACGAAAATTAATCACCCCTTTTAGTTCTTGCAAATTTGTAATATTTAACCATGTTCATGCAATTTAGATTATGAAAATAATAAGGGGCTCGTGATACCACTGTTAGGTTATGATACATATGACAATTCATAAATCATGCGGAAAAACCATAAACCCAGGAAAACATATTATTTACACATAATCATTTAGCATAGATTAGATGCATACTCTTTGTTGCGTGCCTTCCCTAGCTGCGCCCGAACCGAACAAGAACAAGTCTTTAGGACTCCAAGTGTCGTCCCTCCGTAGATAGTCCACAGCACGTCCGGATCCGCCTTAAGATTGACCAACTAGAATCGCCCTTAAGGTACTATTATTTTCGGCACTTTATAGGCAAATGTGTGACTGAATTTTTCTCTCAAAAACTCACTTTGAATACTTTGAAACTTGTGTTATAAATTGTGAGCCCTAGCCTCATATTTATAGCGGTATGGAAAGGGAATCGAAATCCTATTCAGATACAAATTAATTAAACCTAGAATCCTACAAGAACTCTAATTTAATTAATTTATCAAATAGAATTAGGAATTTAATCATTAACCGAACTCTGCATGTTTTAGGAAACGTGCACGAACACAAACACTTGCACACACACGCACGGCAGCCACGATGGGCCCCATGCGTGCGCGCGAGCAGCAGCCCACTCAGCGCCCGCGCGCGCTGCGCGCTGCGCGTGCTGTGCGCGCTGTGCGCGCTGCGCGCTGCGCGCAGCCTGCTGGGCCTGGCCTTGCGCTGGGCCTGGCGTGGCTGTTTGTGCGGCGCGCTTGGCTTGCTGGGCGATGGCCTGGCTTCGTGCTGGGCCTCGTCCGGCAGGCCTCGTCCGATGTTTATTCGTACGATGCGCTTCCGATTAAATTTTCCGATTCCGGAATTCATTTCCGATACGAACAATATTTAATATTTTCGATTCCGGAATTAATTTCCGTTTCGAACAAATATTTAATATTTCCGTTTCCGGAATTATTTTCCGATTCCGGTAATATTTCCGATTCTGACAATATTTCCGTTTCCGGCAATATTTCCGATTCTGGCAATATTTCCATTTCCGATAATATTTTCCGACACGTACCATGTTTCCGTTTCCGGCAACATCTACGACTTGGATAATATTTATATTTCCGATACGATCCATATTTCCGTTTCCGGCAATATCATCGTTTCCGGAGTATTCATTCCTTGCCTGTGACGATCTTAGCTCCCACTGAAACCAAGATCCGTCGGTTCCGAATATTCATAGATGGAGTATTTAATGCTATTAAATACTTGATCCGTTTACGTACTATTTGTGTGACCCTACGGGTTCAGTCAAGAGTAAGCTGTGGATTAATATCATTAATTCCACTTGAACTAAAGCGGCCTCTAGCTAGGCATTCAGCTCACTTGATCTCACTGAATTATTAACTTGTTAATTAACACTGAACCGCATTTATTAGACTTAACATAGAATGCATACTTGGACCAAGGGCATTATTTCCTTCAATTACCTCCCATTGCCTTGAGAAAAGTTCTAAAAACCCATTCAAAAGACACGATGTCCTCATGGGCTATTAAAGCAGCACCAAAAGTAACACACTTCTTGTGGTGATCAACTCCAGTAAATGGGCCAAATATCATATTATACCTAAAAACAAATTTCAGAACATTCAGTATAATGTTCAGAACATATGAATAGTTATATAGAACATGCTGAATAATATTTAGAACATATGTACAGTTATTAGAACAAGATAACCATGCATTCAGAACTTGATGAGTAATGTTTAAAACATGCAGATTTTAACTTAGAACATCATGAATATTATGTAGAACAAAATTTAGATGAATTCAGAACATGACAAGAAATTAACTATTTGTTTGAAATGTGGTGTCAAAAGAAACCATATCACCAAAGAGTGCATAATTCTTTCTACATATAGGATCTGCCCAAAAAGCTCCGTCTTCATCCACCTCAAAGTCAAAGAAAAATGCACTCCATAACAACTTCTTGTTCTGAAAGTTATTCACAAACATTTGGGCATCCGATCCTTCAATGTAAGCCTTCAAATCTCTATGAAATTTTTTGAAATCTTGCTTGGATGCACCAACGTTATCATATGATCCAACTAACTCCTTCATCAATCTAAAAGTCTTAACCGGACCAATGTTCACCTTCGAATTATCAATAAACATCTTCTTATGAAGAATATTCATTTTCCTACCCGCTTTCTGAAATTTTAGACAACCCGGGGTGTAAAGAGGATGAACATGTGGCTCTCGGAATTCAGTCACCACATAAAAACCTTCATTTTTATACTTCATAACCATCCGAGCCTTGCAACCAACACGAGTAACTAGCCTACTTCGAGGTATAGGTACTTTATCTTCATTACCTTCCCCTTTTTTAACATTTGGCATGCCTCCAACCTTAACTATTGCTTTTTCTTTGAAACCAGCCTTGTTGCATAAACAATACTGAAAAGCAATAACGTCTAGTGCCTTCCTTTTTGTAGCAGTAGATTTCCTCATCACAAAACCAGCAGCTTTTGAATATGCTTTATAAAATGAAATACCCTCTTCGACACTCATAAATTTCATCCCTACAACAGGTTTTAACTCATCAGAACAACATGGAATCCATTCTCTCGTTCCTCCTGGACTTAATATGGGAATTACTTCAGGAGTAACAGCCACATTTGAATTAGAACAACTTGCATATTGTTCATTATCCACAACAGAATCTAGAAAAAAAATAACAAAAAATAATTCAGAACATGTATAAAGTTTACATGGAACATTGGGTTAAAAGTGGAGAAAAATGTAAGAATAATTCAGAACATCAGAAAGAATGTGACAGGAAAATAGAGAACTATACAAAACCCTAGAAGAAAGTATTACTCAAAACATTTTAAACGACTATGCAGAAGATATAATGCAATCATTCACATCATCAAAAACAATTTACAACTTGCAGTTCATTAGAGGTGAACATTATTCACAACATGATCAAAAAAAGAATTAAAAAACAATTTAGAAGATGTATAATATGTACATAGAACATTGGATTACAAATGCAGAACATTTATAGCGATTATTCAGAACGTTAACAAATCAGACACAATAATAAGAAAACTCACTTGATTCCGCCAATGATGAGGACGAACTATGATGAAATTCTGATGCCATTGCTCGAAAGAATACTGATCTGTAAATCAAAAACTACATGATTGAATACAAATTTGAACACATAAATTAAAAACACAAATTGAAAGGAACAAATAGATAATCAAAAATCTAAAATATATAACAAATACAAATCAAAAATCAAAATAAAAAACAAATCAGAATATCAAACACAAAACAAAAACAACTCACCAAATATGAGTGCAATTCGGTAATAAAAAACAACTCACAAATTCAAATTATAAAAGCAGCTCACGAAATTCAGCAAATAAAGAATTCGATAATCAACAATTAATAATTTCAATTCAATACTAATGGAATTGGAATCAATAATCAAAACTAGGTCAGAAATTGGGAAATTATCAAGCAAAATACACAAATCAAAATTGCGAAAATTGATAAAAAAATACCTTGAAATAATCAAGTAGATGAATGTATTCGAGAATTGAATTGAATTCTGAAGCGAATTTGGAGATGAATTGGACCGTGATTAAAGTGTTGTAATGGCGGCAGCATAAAAGAGAGAGGCGAGAAAACAGAGAGAGAAAGCAGAGATTAGAGAGAGAAACTAATTACATGAAAACTGAATTTTATGGGCTGAATATATCTTAAAAGAATTTACCAAATTGCCATTAATAATCCTTCATTTCAGGCTGTTAGATTAGAGATGATCCAAGGGTCAAGGTCTATTCTCACATAGGATTGTGTTCTCACATAAAGGAGGTGTTCTCACATGAGCCCTCCTCTCTCTCTCTCTCTCTCTCTCTATATATATATATATATATATATATTGTTAGGTTATGATACATATGACATTACATAGATCATGCGGAAACAACCATTAACCCAGGAAACATATTATTTACACATAATCATATAGCATAATTAGATGCATACTCTTTGTTGCGTGCCTTCCCTAGCTGCGCCCGAACCGAACAAGAACAAGTCTTTTAGGACTCCAAGTGTCGTCCCTCCGTAGATAGTCCACAGCACGTCCGGATCCGCCTTAAGATTGACCAACCAGAATCGCCCTTAAGGTACTCAGAAAATTCGGCACTTTTGAGCAAGATGTGTGTTTGATTTTCTCTCAAAAACTCACTTTTTGAATACTTGAAAACTTGTATATAAATTATGAGCCCTAGGCCTTTATTTATAGAGTTATGGAAAAGGAATCGTAATCCTAGTAGGATGCGAATTAATTGGAATTAGAATTCTACATGAATTCTACTTAATCAATTTATCCAATAGGAATAGACATTTAATCATACACTGACTCTTGCAGATTCAGGAATCTCGCATGAGCTGAAACTCACACACACACGGCAGCCACAAGGGCTGCCCATGCGCGTGCGAGCAGCAGCCCGTGCAGCACGGCCCACGCATGCGCGGCCTTGTGCGCGCTGGGCTGTGGCGTGCGTGCTTGCTGGGCGATGGCCTGGCTTCGTGCTGGGCCTTCGTCCGGCAGGCCTCGTCCGATGCTAATTCGTACGATACGCTACCGATTAAATTTCCATTTCCGGAATCTATTTCCGATACGAACAATATTTAATATTTCCGATTCCGGAATTAATTTCCGTTTCGAACAAATATTTAATATTTCCGTTTCCGGAATTATTTTCCGATTCCGGTAATATTTCCGATTCTGACAATATTTCCGTTTCCGGCAATATTTCCAATTCTGGTAATATTTCCATTTCCAATAATATTTTCCGATACGTACCATGTTTCCGTTTCCGGCAACATCTACGACTTGGATAATATTCATATTTCCGATACGATCCATATTTCCGTTTCCGGCAATATCATCGTTTCCGGAGTATTCATTTCTTGCCTGTGACGATCTTAGCTCCCACTGAAACCAAGATCCGTCGGTTCCGAATATTCATAGATGGAGTATTTAATGCCATTAAATACTTGATCCGTTTACGTACTATTTGTGTGACCCTACGGGTTCAGTCAAGAGTAAGCTGTGGATTAATATCATTAATTCCACTTGAACTGAAGCGGCCTCTAGCTAGGCATTCAGCTCACTTGATCTCACTGAATTATTAACTTGTTAATTAATACTGAACCGCATTTATTAGACTTAACATAGAATGCATACTTGGACCAAGGGCATTATTTCCTTCAGTCTCCCACTTGTCCTTAGGGACAAGTGTGCATTTCCTAATTCCTTTGTCGCTCGATGCTTGCTCTTGAACATAAGGTAAGAGTTGTCATCCTTATTATGTCCAGAGGTGTTCCTCGGTTTCAGAGTTCAACTGATCAAATAAACAGATAATCATAGCCTATGATTCATCCGAGCACGGCCATGCATTTCACAGTTTCTAGCTCTCCGAGTGGCCTTGTACAACTTTTAAGCATCTCATCCCGATTTATGGGAGGACAATCCCAATCTTGCGATCTTGAGATTAGACTTCGTTTGATAGGTGATTACCTGAGCGTTGCCTTTATAGCCTCCTTTTACGGTGCGACGGTTGGTCAACGTCAAAGCAACCAGTTCTCAAACAAGTAATCTCAAATCACTCAGGTATTGAGGATTTAGTGTCTAATAATTTAATGAAATTTACTTATGACAGACTTTCATCTCTTACAGTAAAGTTTCATAGGTCTTGTCCGATACTAGTCTTCCCAAAGTAAGTATCTATGCAAATGATTATGACATTGCCATGTCCACATAGTTCAAGAAACAGAACTACTAGTCATCTTGCATTCTAATCGTCTAACGTTTTCTATGCGTCCAATTTTATAGAAAACTCCGACTAGGGACCATTTTCAACCTTTGACATTCAAGTTCACTTGATAGACATTTCTTAGTCACAGGACTGGTCCTGACAGTCTATCTTGAATATATCGTCAAGTTGAAGGGACTCATCATTTAATAAACCACAAATTAAATGGAAAAATGAATTCCTTTCATTTATTGTGAATGATTAACCAATAATGTTTTACAAAGATTTAAACTCTAAAACTTTAAAACATTAAACAGAGACATCATAGCCATTCTCCAATATGCTTGATTCCCATAGCTGCAGTGTGCGAGTTGTGCTTCGCTTGCGGCAGAGGTTTAGTTAATGGATCTGATATGTTGTCATCAGTTCCAATTTTGCTTATCTCGACTTCTTTTCTTTCAACGAACTCTCGTAGAAGGTGAAATCTACGAAGTACATGCTTGACTCTCTGGTGGTGTCTAGGCTCTTTTGCCTGTGCAATAGCTCCGTTATTATCACAATACAGGGCTATTGGTCCTTTAATGGAGGGGACTACACCAAGTTCTCCTATGAACTTCCTTAGCCATATAGCTTCCTTTGCTGCTTCATGTGCAGCAATGTACTCCGCTTCAGTTGTAGAATCCGCAATGGTGCTTTGCTTAGCACTTTTCCAGCTTACTGCTCCTCCGTTGAGGCAGAAGACAAACCCAGACTGTGATCTGAAATCATCTTTGTCGGTTTGGAAACTTGCGTCCGTATAGCCTTTAACAATTAATTCATCATCTCCACCATAGACCAGGAAGTCATCTTTGTGCCTTTTCAGGTACTTCAGAATATTCTTGGCAGCAGTCCAATGTGCCTCTCCTGGGTCTGACTGGTATCTGCTCGTAGCACTGAGTGCGTACGCAACATCCGGGCGTGTACATATCATAGCATACATTATTGAACCAATCAATGATGCATATGGAATCCCATTCATTCGTCTACGCTCATCAAGTGTTTTTGGGCACTGAGTCTTGCTTAGAGTCATTCCATGAGACATGGGTAGGTAGCCTCGCTTGGAGTCTGCCATCTTGAACCTATCAAGCACCTTATTGATATAAGTGCTTTGACTAAGTCCAATCATCTTTTTAGATCTATCTCTGTAAATCTTGATGCCCAATATGTACTGTGCTTCTCCTAGATCCTTCATCGAAAAACATTTCCCAAGCCAAATCTTGACAGAGTTCAACATAGGAATGTCATTTCCGATAAGCAATATGTCGTCGACATATAACACTAGGAAAGCAATTTTGCTCCCACTGACCTTCTTGTATACACAAGATTCGTCCGCGTTCTTGATGAAACCAAAGTCACTGACTGCTTCATCAAAACGTATATTCCAGCTCCTGGATGCCTGCTTCAATCCGTAGATTGACTTCTTTAGCTTGCATACCTTTTTAGCATTCTTTGGATCCTCAAAACCTTCAGGCTGTGTCATAAACACAGTTTCTGTTAAAACGCCGTTTAAGAAAGCAGTTTTGACATCCATCTGCCATATTTCGTAATCGTAATATGCAGCGATTGCTAACATTATTCGAATAGACTTTAGCATTGCAACTGGTGAAAAGGTTTCATCGTAATCCACACCGTGGACTTGCCTGTAACCTTTCGCAACCAATCTAGCTTTGAAAACTTCAAGTTTCCCATCCTTGTCCTTTTTCAGTTTGAAAACCCATTTGCTTCCAATGGCTTGGTAGCCATCTGGCAAATCGACCAAATCCCATACTTGGTTTTCAGACATGGAGTCTAATTCAGATTGCATGGCTTCTTGCCACTGCTTGGAGCTAGGGCTCGTCATAGCTTGCTTGTAAGTCGCAGGTTCATCACTTTCAAGTAATAGAACGTCATAGCTCTCGTTCGTCAAAATACCTAAGTACCTTTCCGGTTGAGATCTATATCTTTGCGATCTACGCGGGGTAACATTTCTAGATTGACCATGATTCTCACCAGATTCTTCTAAAGATCTCTGAGTTTCATCCTGAATGTCATCTTGAGCATTCTCTAGAGTTTGTTGTTCGACTCGAATTTCTTCGAGGTCTACTTTTCTCCCACTTGTCATTTTGGAAATGTGATCTTTCTCCAAAAAGACACCATCTCGAGCAACAAACACTTTGTTCTCAGATGTATTGTAGAAGTAATACCCCTTTGTTTCCTTTGGATAGCCCACAAGGATACATTTGTCAGATTTTGGATGAAGTTTGTCTGAAATTGATCGTTTGACGTAAACTTCACATCCCCAAATCTTAAGAAAAGACACATTTGGAGGTTTTCCAAACCATAATTCGTATGGAGTCTTTTCGACAGCTTTAGACGGAGCTCTATTTATAGTGAGTGCAGCTGTATTTAGTGCATGTCCCCAAAATTCTAATGGAAGTTCGGCCTGACCCATCATTGACCTGACCATGTCTAGCAAGGTTCTGTTCCTCCGTTCTGACACACCGTTCCATTGTGGTGTTCCAGGAGGAGTCAATTCTGATAGAATTCCACATTCTTTCAGATGGTCATCAAATTCATAGCTCAGATATTCACCGCCTCTATCAGACCGCAGTGCCTTAATCTTCTTGCCTAATTGATTCTCTACTTCACTCTGAAATTCCTTGAATTTGTCAAAGGATTCAGACTTATGCTTCATTAGGTAGACATAACCATACCTACTGAAGTCATCAGTGAAAGTGATAAAGTAGCTGAAACCACCTCTAGCATTTGTACTCATTGGTCCACATACATCTGTATGGATTAAACCCAATAGTTCATTTGCTCTTTCTCCAACTTTAGAGAAAGGTTGCTTTGTCATTTTGCCAAGTAAACATGATTCGCATTTACCATAATCCTCTAAGTCAAATGGTTCTAGAATTCCTTCCCTTTGAAGTCTTTCTAAGCGTTTCAAGTTTATATGGCCTAATCGACAATGCCACAGATAGGTGAGATCTGAATCATCCTTTTTGGCCTTTTTGGTATTTATGTTATATACTTGTTTGTCGTGATCTAATAAATAAAGTCCATTGACTAATCTAGCAGATCCATAAAACATCTCTTTAAAATAAAACGAACAACTATTGTCTTTTATTATAAAGGAAAATCCCTTAGCATCTAAGCAAGAAACTGAAATGATGTTTTTAGTAAGACTTGGAACATGGAAACATTCTTCCAGTTCCAAAACTAGCCCGGAGGGCAACGACAAATAGTATGTTCCTACAGCTAATGCAGCAATCCGTGCTCCATTTCCCACTCGTAGGTCGACTTCACCCTTGCTTAACTTTCTACTTCTTCTTAGTCCCTGTGGATTGGAACATAAGTGTGAGCCACAACCTGTATCTAATACCCAAGAAGTTGAATTAGCAAGTATACAGTCTATAACGAAAATACCTGAAGATGGAACGACTGTTCCGTTCTTCTGATCTTCCTTTAGCTTCAAGCAATCTCTCTTCCAATGCCCCTTCTTCTTGCAGTAGAAGCATTCGGATTCAGAAGTGGGTTGACTGACCTTCCTCTTTGCAGATTTGGCGCCAGTTTGCTTAGTTGGGCTGGCTTTGTTGCCACCTTTCTTAGCATTCCTCTTCTTTCCAGATTTCTTGAACTTGCCCCCACGCACCATAAGCACATCCTGCTTATCACTTTTGAGCGTCTTTTCAGCGGTCTTCAGCATACCGTGAAGCTCAGTGAGCGTTTTGTCCAGACTATTCATACTGTAGTTCAGTTTGAACTGATCATACCCGCTATGAAGAGAATGGAGGATGGTGTCTATAGCCATTTCCTGAGAAAATTGCTGATCCAGCCGACTCATATTCTCAATGAGTCCAATCATTTTGAGAACATGTGGACTTACGGGCTCGCCTTTCTTAAGCTTGGTCTCAAGAATTTGCCTATGAGTCTCGAATCTTTCGACTCGAGCCAGATCTTGGAACATGTTCTTTAACTCACTGATGATTGTGAAAGCATCTGAGTTGATGAACGTTTTCTGCAGATCCGCACTCATAGTGGCGAGCATTAGACATTTCACATCCTTGTTGGCATCAATCCAACGATTGAGGGCTGCCTGAGTGATCCCGTCGCCTGGAGCTTCGGGCATCGCCTCATCTAGGACATACTCCTTTTCTTCCTGCATAAGAACTATTTGCAAGTTCCTTTGCCAGTCAAGGAAGTTTTTCCCGTTCAACTTCTCCTTTTCGAGAATTGATCGAATGTTGAATGAATTGTTGTTTGCCATATTAAAAACTACAATTGAAAAGAATAAACAAATAAATAACCATTCACAGTTTCTCTTAATAAACTTAAATTCTAGCATACATGCATAATTCAATGTTTATTAAGCATTTTATTCAAGTTATGTGTTCCGGCAGGTGTGAATAAAATGATTCCAAGATCCTAAAATCATTGAAGAACTAAGCACAGTTTGTCGACTTAATCCTAGAACATCTTAGGTAAGCAAAAACCTTTTGCTAATAGTCTAGAAACTATTCTTGGTTGATAGGTACGTCTAAGAACTTATTAGGTAAACCTATCGAATTTGCCACGACATAAAAGGACTCCTTACTTATATCGTTGAGTTTCACCAAAACTAACATGTACTCACAATTATTTGTGTACCTTGCCCCTTTAGGACCAATAAGTAACACCTCGCTGAGCGAAAACTATTACTAGATTGATGTAAAGGATATCCAAGCAAGTGTATATTTTGGCATGGCACCTTTTAACTCAATTTTTAAGTTTGGAACTTAAGGCTCTTACTATGTTGGTTAGATTTTAAGTGAACTAAAATCCTTAATCATGCAACATAATCAAGCTTTTGATCTCATGCATTTTAAGACATATTTAAAGCAATAAATAACTTAAAACATGCATAAGATATTTGTGATCTAGTATGGCCCGACTTCATCTTGAAGCTTTGACTTCAAAGTCCGTCTTGAAAATCTCCGTGGGAGGCACCATTTTCTTCAAATAGGATAAGTTATAACTAATTACAACTATTTGATGGTACGCAGACCATATTTGAATTGAAAAACAATTTTGGTACTTTAGACCAATTACATTCAAATTAATGGTACGCAGACCATATTTTCTATCCTATTTGGGCCATACTAGTCACTTCATAACCTGCAAAACAGTACATATACAATATATACCATTCACCCATTCATTATCATGAATGGCCCACATAGCTGGTTAGTTAAACACATTATGCATCACGTAAATATTTGCAGCAATTAATCAAGGGCACCAATAATCTACCAATTATTCAGTCCTTATTAATTCTAATCGAGTTGTTTTAACCTTAAGGATTTGTAGACCTAATCAAGAGTTTATGACTAAAAGCACTCCCACTCAAACCAATAAATTCATATGCTTTACTAATTTTAAACATAAAATTGTATTTCTAGTCTAACCGGAAACATACAAATTTAATTAAAATTTAAAGCTCATATGAATCTATAATTGAATCCAAAATTTAATTTAATTTCAGTCGCATTTAAATTAATTCATGATTTTAATTTTAGTAAAATAATTAGAATAAATTCCATTTATTATAATTATAATATTCAAAATTAAAATCCAAGAAATTAATTTAAATTATTAATTTTAAAATTAATTAAAATTACGTGAACTGAAATTTTCAAATTAAACATTCAAAACGATCTAATCGTAACGCAAACACCCTACGCGTTGCACGCCCATGGGCTGTACGCACACAGCCATTGCTGGCCATGTGCGCGCAGCCCATGCGCTCGTTGCATAGCTGCTGCTGTCCCATACGCAAGCCTCCGCACAGCGCCCACCGCACGCGAGCTATCGCTCGCAGCGCGCGCGCGTTACCGCGCTCGCTGGTGCGCGAGATCGCTCGCTGGTGCGCGCGAGCCATCGCTCGCTGGGGCGCTGCATCGCTCGCTGGTGCGCGCGAGCCATCGCTCGCTGGCGCGCGAGATCGCGCGCTGGTGCGCGCGAGCCATCGCTCGCTGGTGCGCGCGAGCAATGCTGTGCGCAGCGCTCGTGGCACGCGAGCTTCCGCTCGCTGCGCACGAGGCTGCGCGCTGTTATGCGAGGCAGCGCGCGCTGTGGCGCAGCTCGCTTGCTGCCCACACGCGACTGCCTTGGCTCGCCCCTCGCCCATGCCCATCCGTTCATTGCTCGTGGCACACGACACAAGGCAGGGCTGCTGCCTTGTGCTCGTGCACTACGGCCTTGCTCATTGCATTCGTGCCGCACGGGCGACGAGCTCCCTTGCTCGTCGTCGCATGCCCGCATTATACAACACCCCTTAAGGGTAACACGAAGCGTCCATTGCTTCGTGCGTGCAAGTTATTTGAACGAATCGCATAAAAATTTAAAATTTATATTTAAAATTAATGACAAATTAATAAATAATATTAATTTCATAATTTTAGGGCGAAAAAATCGAAAATTTATTATCCAATTGATTTCCGATTGATATGGATTCAAGTCTAGGTCATAAAAATTTAAAATTTATCGTAAATTTACAATTTTTATGGTGGTTTTTAATCATAGGTTTCTAATTAAATTATAATTAATTATGAAAATCAAATTAATTCTAAATTATTCTAATTTTCAACAAATTAATCATAATTACAAATTAGATTGCATAATTAACAAGACTAGGCATTCAAACTTGTTAAACATATGCAGTAGGTCAATCAAAAATTCAAGATTTATCAACAGGAATCGCAAATATTTAATTTAACATCTTAAATTTACGAAATTTTGCATCCGAAAAACTAAAACCTTCGAAAAGTCATAGTTAGGCTTCGAATTTGAGAATTCTGGGTTCGGCAGAAAAATACTATTTTTGTCAAAATTTTAGAATGCCTTTTACATACGGAATTGACACAAAAATCACTCAATTCGGATGAGTAATGAAGAAACTGCCGAAAAACTGCGTACATATAATTAAATAAACGCAATTTGCAATTAATTAACAATTACGAAATTAATCACCCCTTTTAATTCTTGCAAATTTGTAATATTTAACCATGTTCATGCAATTTAGATTATGAAAATAATAAGGGGCTCGTGATACCACTGTTAGGTTATGATACATATGACATTACATAGATCATGCGGAAACAACCATTAACCCAGGAAACATATTATTTACACATAATCATATAGCATAATTAGATGCATACTCTTTGTTGCGTGCCTTCCCTAGCTGCGCCCGAACCGAACAAGAACAAGTCTTTTAGGACTCCAAGTGTCGTCCCTCCGTAGATAGTCCACAGCACGTCCGGATCCGCCTTAAGATTGACCAACCAGAATCGCCCTTAAGGTACTCAGAAAATTCGGCACTTTTGAGCAAGATGTGTGTTTGATTTTCTCTCAAAAACTCACTTTTTGAATACTTGAAAACTTGTATATAAATTATGAGCCCTAGGCCTTTATTTATAGAGTTATGGAAAAGGAATCGTAATCCTAGTAGGATGCGAATTAATTGGAATTAGAATTCTACATGAATTCTACTTAATCAATTTATCCAATAGGAATAGACATTTAATCATACACTGACTCTTGCAGATTCAGGAATCTCGCATGAGCTGAAACTCACACACACACGGCAGCCACAAGGGCTGCCCATGCGCGTGCGAGCAGCAGCCCGTGCAGCACGGCCCACGCATGCGCGGCCTTGTGCGCGCTGGGCTGTGGCGTGCGTGCTTGCTGGGCGATGGCCTGGCTTCGTGCTGGGCCTTCGTCCGGCAGGCCTCGTCCGATGCTAATTCGTACGATACGCTACCGATTAAATTTCCATTTCCGGAATCTATTTCCGATACGAACAATATTTAATATTTCCGATTCCGGAATTAATTTCCGTTTCGAACAAATATTTAATATTTCCGTTTCCGGAATTATTTTCCGATTCCGGTAATATTTCCGATTCTGACAATATTTCCGTTTCCGGCAATATTTCCAATTCTGGTAATATTTCCATTTCCAATAATATTTTCCGATACGTACCATGTTTCCGTTTCCGGCAACATCTACGACTTGGATAATATTCATATTTCCGATACGATCCATATTTCCGTTTCCGGCAATATCATCGTTTCCGGAGTATTCATTTCTTGCCTGTGACGATCTTAGCTCCCACTGAAACCAAGATCCGTCGGTTCCGAATATTCATAGATGGAGTATTTAATGCCATTAAATACTTGATCCGTTTACGTACTATTTGTGTGACCCTACGGGTTCAGTCAAGAGTAAGCTGTGGATTAATATCATTAATTCCACTTGAACTGAAGCGGCCTCTAGCTAGGCATTCAGCTCACTTGATCTCACTGAATTATTAACTTGTTAATTAATACTGAACCGCATTTATTAGACTTAACATAGAATGCATACTTGGACCAAGGGCATTATTTCCTTCATATATATATATACATATATTATTATATATAAGGTCCTTATGTGAGTATATTATTATATGGGTCCTTATGTGAGTATATTATTATAGGTCCTTATGTGAGTATAAGATCCTGTGAAAATAGGTCCTTATGTGAGTATATTATTATATATAAGAATGAATCTAATCCGTAGGATTAGATTCAATCTAATGGCTAGGATTAAAGGATGAGAAAACTATCCACCCTCCCAATTAAAACCACGTTTCTTTCATTAATCCCCACTCACTTTCTCTCTCTAAAACCTCCCTCTTCACTTTCTCTCTCTCACAACTCGCGACTCGCCATTTTCTCTCTCGACATTTCTCTCTCCTCTCGACAAAACCGCCATCAAATCTCCAACAACAGTCGATCAATCTCCTCGTCGTCGGTGTAAGGTAAATTCGACATCAATTGTTCTATATTTCTTCTCTCCTTCTACAATTTTCCCTAATTCTATATTTCTTCTCTCCTTCTACAATTTTCCCTAATTTTTAACCTAATTATCTCCTTCTACAATTTTCCCTAATTTTAACCTAACTAGAGCAGAAAAACAATACGAATGACAAAGGTAAGCAGAATACACAAAATTTTAACCTAATTCGAACTACTTTCTTTGTTTTTATACATTAATTGAAGTTATCTTTGTTAAATTTTGATTTTCAGCCAAAAAGAAATACTAAAAAACCACCAAAATATCTAGAAGATCCATGAGAGTAAGTATTCAATGCTTTAATTTTAGCGAAGTTTTTGTAATTATTTTCGGAATTTTTCAAAATTTATTTTTGTAATTATTTGTTCTGCAAATTTGTGGATGTTTCTAGCGATTTTGCTAATTTTTATGTTCCTTATATTTGATCGTTGTTGTAATTGTGGATGTTACGATATGAATTTTTAGTATTTTGATAAGAATTTAATTTCTGATTTTCTGAATTAATTTGAGAATTTTAAGATATTTTTTCGATATCTTATGATGCTCTAAAACTAGTAGTTATATGCTCTGAATTTTAATGTTCACTGTAATTGCATATGTTCTGAACTATATTTGCATATGTTCTGAACAATAAGTGCATGTGTTCTGAACTATAATTTTACACATTCATTGAATAGTTTAGTAACAAGTGGCTTCGTAACTTATCTTATTGTGAGCTTTGAGTGTAATTGTTGGTTCGGAGATTTCACTTTTGTTCCTCTCCATTTGTTACATTGAATTTGGAGACACAAAAGGCTCCCTTGGGGATGTAGTTGTGTAGTTTAGCTTTAGGTTTCTGTATAACTCCTACTTTGATTTATAACAGTGCATTGATTACCTCAGGGACACATATAGAGTAAAATGGAATAAGAGAAGTTCTTTCATGACCTGCATCTAATATTCAGTATACTAGAAGGCGCTTCAAGAGCTCGGTTTAGGAATGTGTCATATAGTTGAATTGAAAATGTAGTTGTTGGCCTGTTTCTCTGTTTTGAAAGTGTTTTTTATAAGCTTTGAACAAAACTTTCCAGCTTTGAACAACTAACTCATTTTTTCAGAACAAGAGATATTATGGCCGAATATTTTTACTACTCTATGTTAGGAAATGCTTGTCATAATATGTTGATTTTAGAGGTTGCCATGGGACAGGGATAAGCCCGGTTAGGGCGGTTTCCAGTTAACCTCTAAGCCGAGGTAGTTCAAGTCTGGAAATTAATGGACAAATTCATAATCAGTTGGTTCATGCCATAGGTTGGTTCTAGACTCGGTAGATATTAAAGTTTTAGGGTCTAGTCCTAATCTTGCTTATGTACTAAAGTATCATTACATATGTTCTAATCATTATTGTATATGTTCTAATTACAATAGCATATGTTCTAATTATTATTGAATATGTTCTAGTTATTATTGCAGATGTTCTTATCATTATTGCATATGTTTTAAAGGTTTATACGAAGTATATGGTATGGACTTTCATAGTTAGCTGCCCACACTTGTCGGGATTTATAGATTTTCACAGTATGCTTCTAAGCCTAATAAGGGAAATTGGAAAAGGCTTATGCTATATTATGATGTTGTTAACTAGCTGATAAGTTGGCTATTCTCTACTTTTTAGTGTATTAGGATAAGTATTTTTTATAAGAATTTAATTTCTGAATTTTTGAATTAATTTGAGAATTGAGAATTTTACTCTTTTTTTCTTCTTCTAATTTTCGATATTTTATGATGTTCTAAGAGTAATAGTTATATGTTCTGAAGTCTTAAACAGAGGAAATGAGAATAAATACACAAAACAACGAAGAAAATTGTCCTGCCATCACTTATAAAGGACATCATGCGCAATGTTTGGTAAAATTTTATACTCTCAATACTTTAGAACACGAAGGTTAAGAATGTAGAACATGAAAGCTTACTATTTAGAACAAAATTGTTTAACGATTAGAACATAAGTAATATTGGTAGATATAGATGTTATTTGACTACACTTACCATTTACTAGAGTAGGGGAGGTTTGAGCTGGAGTGACTGGACTACACTTAACATTATATTGCATAATGACTTTAGAACATGAAGGTTAAATTAAGAAAATGAAAGTTCACGGTTTAGAACAAATATATTTAGTGGCTCATAGTGTCAATCTTTTGGATATTGACAATGGTTAATACTAGTTGTGGCTCATGTTTGGGTAGAGTGGAAGGATAACTTTTTTTGTCCATTGCCTTTCTTACTGATGTGTACACTGCTTTGTAGAACATATATCTTAACTGCTTAGAACATGTAGGTTAACTGATTAGAACATATAGGAATAATGTATAGAACATATAGCTTCACTTGTTAGAACATATAATTTCAATTGTTAGAACATATACCTTCTCTTTTTATAACATTAAGTTTCACCTTTTAGAACATTATTTTTTACTATGTATCACTAGTTTATAAAGTGATAAAACACTATTGTCGGAGTCCATTTGTAGTCCAATTATCGAAAAAACACTCTTAGCTGACATCCTTTCAAATATTAGGCAATATTTCATCTTCTCAATTCTTTAGAATATGAAGGCTCACTTTTAAAAACATTAAGTTTCACCTTTTAGAACATAATTTTATATTGTTCTCTACATGTAGAGAAGCTATTATTTATGGATATTTTATGTTCTAAAATTCATAACAATATGTTCTAAAACTAGAAAAGTATGTTCCAATGTTCTCTTCTTGTATCTAATATATTCCTGAATGTGCTTTGGGTCTGATTTTTAGCTTGTTTCTATCACAATCCAGGTCATGTTAGCTATGCTGTGTTTTCATGTGCAAAATCATGGGCTAATATAGTTGCATAGATTGGTGTTGTTCTTAAGTGGTTGTATAGCTGCTGGTGCATGCTATTTATTTTAATGTTTTGGGTCAGTCTGGGGTGGTATGATTCCTTTTATTGACTATATATTGGGCAACTGTTCTGCTATGTTTGGCTACTGCTAGCAGTTTTGTGCGTGGTGTTGTTGCAAGTAACGGTCGTCAATGCTTGATGTTTTGGGACAATGCCTATTAGCTCAACTGGTAGAGCTTTGTGCGATTGCACAATGATGTAGGTTCGAATCCTACATAGGCAACTCTTTGTATTCCGTTTATGATATTAATTATTTCTTCTATTTGATGATTCTTTACTTTTGAATCACTTATATTTAGTTTTGGATTTGTTCTACTTACTTTAGAACATATGTATAAATTTTTAGAACATTAGCCTTGGTTTTTAGAACATAATATCTAACACTTGAACTGAAGGCAGTTGTTTGTAGAGAAACTAGCCAGGGGGCAGGGAAGCATGAATGAGATGGCCAAGATGTATGACCAACATAATTCTTCATTGGTGGAGTCTGATAAGAAAGCACAGGTCTTGCATAATTGATTTTATTGTCATCTAAACTATAGTTTTTTCTTTCTATGATATTAAATTTCAGAAGTGTATTAAATTATTCTTTTTATGGTTGTTTGTTTACAACAAAGGTAAGTAATTCTTAGTCCATGTTCTAAAAAGTTGAACTTTTGTTCTAAATATTGTCACGTATGTTCTAAACTTTAAATTATAATGTTGAGATGTAAATATAGAATGATTTCACTTTTTAATTTCTAAATTTAACTAAGTTATGATGTTTCTACCACATAGGAGTAATTTGTTCTTAAACCTGATTTGAGCTTAACGAGTCCAACATGTAGTTAATCGAGCTTTGCTTAATTATTTGACGAATATATTTTTCGTAGGTTTATTATTGACATAACTAATGAGTTCTGGCCGTGAATATTCTCACTTTAAAAATATTTTAAATTCTTTCGCCCATGTTCTGAGAAATTGAACTTTTGTTCTAAATAGTGTGACATATGTTCTAAACGTTAAACATAACCTTTAGATATAAATAAAGAGTATTTTCACTTTTTATTTCTTAATTCAACTTGTTTACGATGTTTCTACCACGAGTAAATTAATTTTAGCTTATTCAGCTAATCGAGCTTAAAAAGTCAAACATGTAGTTAATTGAAAGTCAAAGGCTCACTAGCTTACTTAATGAGTCAAAAATATTTTAATGTCCTTCTTAGTCCATGTTCTAAAAAGTTGCACATTTGTTCTACATAATGTAGCATATGTTCTGAACTTTAAAGCATTATAAATAAATATTACTCTCACTTATTTTTAATTTCTAAAGTTAACTCATTTTTAGGACATACGCTTATGTTTTTTGATCATGAGATTATAACGTTTTAGAAAAATAAATATTGTATGATGTCTTTCATGTTCTGAAAAGATGTACATCATGTTCTAACTTATGATACGTCATGTTCTAATTTGTGTACGTAGCTATTTTTTTGAAGAAGATTATTTCAGAAAATATGAATAGGAGTAATATGAGGAGTGATGTGTAAGGATTAAAGGAAGATCGGACACAAGATGAAACATAGATGATCCCCCAAACCCAAAAGTTGTATGATAACTTTCAATTGTATCTATAATAATCTTAATAAACAAAATAAACACTCGTAATAGAGTTGTATTTAATACATTCGATTGCGACCGAGCATCAATTGGACGATCTACCAGCAACAAGGGAAGAAAACTTAAGAAGCTTCGGACCAACCTGCAAACAATTCATCTCATTTTCATCCAATATTAACATAACTTGAATATTCTCATGCGTAGGGCTTAATAACATCAAGATAACCAAATTCCTGAATGAAGAACTCACCCTACCTCCACCATATCCGCTCCAAATTGGCAGTCCTAACTCGAAATCGGGATCTAAACCAAACCAAGTCTGGTATATGTTTATGTTTGGATCTGTCTTTATGTCATCTAATTCATGCTTGTATTTCCAGAATATTTCAGTCCCTTTTTTCACCTTGTAACTTGCTTAAGAACTCGACATTCTTAAACTCTGATAACATTCTCCCAACTTCTGCCACCTGTTCCGACAGTTCGGGTGCTATTTTAGTTGTTGCCGCATTGTCGTTCCTGCAGCTACCCTCATGATCATACTGAGCTATACCTTGTAAAACCAGGTTTCTGAAATCTGTTGGTGATAGTTGTGGACTCAAGCGAGGCCCCATGTTTACAGCATAGGTTACCACCAAGGGACCTGCATGATTTTAGTTATCACAATGAGCAATGTAATAAACTAATCCTTCTTCTAAGTAGAATATAAAATCCAAAATAGGGAGGTACTAGTTTAGAAATGCGTTACAAGATCAATAGCACCAAGAACAGTTCCCTCATATACGATATCAATAGCACCTAAGGTCAAAAAGAGAAAACTCTAATAGTCTAATCCTTTTTACTTATGGTCTAATATTGTTCCTTGTGTTCTAAAAAAAGCCATTATGTTCTAAAAAAGTTATGCTATTTTTAACCTCTAATATTTGCAAGAAATTTTCATCAATTATCCAGTAAATTCTATATAGAGAACAATATAGGTATCTTGGGCATTGCAATCACAAAAGCTAGCTTGAGGGTGGGAAACTCTACACGTCTATATAAGACCCCCATCAAACACACGCTTCTCTCCAAGTAAGATTGAAGGGGGACTCAAATCTCATATGTTGCTTCCACTATAATCTACCATCGAAGGGCACTCATGAGTAGACCTTCTGTTGGACCTTGTTGGCCTCAACCAAGCATGACGACTGGAGGAGGTGTTGTCTAGCTACTAAACCAACTAATATAGGTCTTCCCATACAACCAAACCCAAAAATTACTAGCTCAAAGATGGGAGAGTCAATAGCATGCACACACACACAACCACGCGCACACACACGCGCGCGGGCGCACACACAGACACACACACAATCTCGACATGGAAGTTAGAAGTATACACCTTACAATTGGAATGTAACGAAGGACCACTGCGAAGCTGAGATTTAGGTTTTTCGAACTAGATAGAAATATAGGTAGGACTAATAAATGCAGTCGGGAGTACGCCATTAACTATGGCCTCATATTGAGTTTGTGTGTTCGCTAGCTCATTTCTACAACACAATCACTAATTCTTGTTATTTCAACACGAAATTCATTCTCTCGTTCCTCCGGGACTTAATATAGGAATTACTTCAGGAGTAACAACTACATTTGAATTAGAACAACTTGCATATCGTTCATTATTCACAACAAAATCTAGAAAAGAATAACAAAAAACAATTCAAAACATATATAATGTTTCCATAGAACATTGGGTTAAAAATGCAGAACATGTAAAGCAATAATTCAGAACAGAAGAAACAGTATCACAGGAAAATAGAGACAAGTATACAGAACACTAGAAGCAACTATTAAAAAACATGAGTATATTACTCATAACATTTTAAACGATTATGCATAAGATGTAATGCAATAATTCAGAACATCAAAACAATTTACAACTTGCATATTGTTCATTATTCACAACAAAATCGAGAAATAACAAATAAATAAATAAAACAATCCAGAACATGTATAATGTGTACATAGAACATTGGGTTACAAATGCAGAACATTTAAAGCGATTATTCAGAACGTTAAACATCAGACACATTAATAAGAAAAATCACTTGATTCCGTCCATGATGAGGATGAACTATGATGAACTTCCGATGACATTGCTCACAGAGAAAGAGTACTGATCTGTAAATCAAAAAGCATGAAACACACACATGATTAAATGCGAATTTGAACACATAAATTTAGAAAACGAATTTTCATGAACCTCGATAATCAAAAATCTATAACAAAAACAAATCCAAAACAAAAATCAAAAATCAAAATAGAAAACAAATCAGAATATCAAAAACAAAACAAATCAATTATGAAATCAACAATCCAGTAATCAAAAACAACTCGCGAAATTGAAAATAAAAAAGCAGGTCACAAATTCAACAAATCAAGAATAAGTAATTCGGTAATCAACAATTAGATAATTGCAATTCGATAATAATGAAATCAAAATCGACAACCAAAACTAGGTCAGAAATCGAAAAATTATCAAGCAAAATACACAAACAAGAATTGCAAAAATGAACGAAAATTGATAAAATACCTTGGAATAAGCAATTTGATGAATGTATTCGAGAATATAATTGAATTCTGAAGCAAATTGTAGATGAATTTGACCTTGATTAAGGTCCAGTAATGGCGGCAAAAGAAAAGAGAGAGGAGAGAAAACATGGAGATTGAGAAAACATAAGTTAGAGAGAGAACGAAATAAACGTGAAAAGTGAAGGATATGGGCTGGGTATATCTTGAACAAATTTACAAAAATGCCATTAGTAATCCCTTGATTTTTGGCTGTTAGATTAGAAACGATCCAAATGTCAAGATTTATTCTCACATAGGAGAGTGTTCTCACATAAAGGAGGTGTTCTCACATGAGCCTTCCTCTATATATACATATATATATATATATATATATAATAAATACGCACTCCTCCCCTAGAATCCTTGGTTAATATTAGTGGCGAGTTTGGGTTAGGTAAAGCTCATGTTCGAGTCATAAAATCGAATTGTATTTACTCGACTCACATTTGACATGGTCAGTCGGTTTTGGTTGAATTTAGTATGCCTAAAGCCGCCGCTTTCAATTCTTTAAATTGAGTACCTAGTAGCTAGTATTAGTGTAGTAACTTTAGGTAGACGTCAGTAGGTCGTTTTTTCAGATATCACATATCAGCTAAAAGACAATAGCTAAAGATAAAAAAGTAAGTGCAATTCATGTTAAAAAGTACTATTCTTTAAAAAAAATACCATTTTTGTTTAAAAAAGTACGGAGTATATTCAATTTCTTTTTTGTCTTTTTTCCTATTTTGTCTTTTGCTATGATATGCATTTACAAGCACATATCAAATTTCCGAAAATACTTCCTCGACGTCAGTATAGCTGAATTTGTAATTTTTAGGTGTTATTTGGTTGTAAGAAATTAGCGAAGGAAGTATGACTTTGTTGTAACGGATGCAAAGAAAGATTAAATAATTTAATAAAGAATGCAGAGATTTAACGTGGTTCACTAACAATGTCTTAGATACGTCCACGGACATAGGGGAGGAAAGTTTTATTGATCTTGAGGAGTACAAACCCAGAAAATAGGCTCAAAACATATACCCCTAATCCAGAATAACAGATACTATAAATTTCGGGGCATTGCTTAACACATTGTTATGATAAGATGGGATCTTTAAGGGATTTATGTAGTTTCTTTAGTCTAGTTTAATCAGTCAAACCAAGCCCCCCAAACAAACATAAAGGTATTATTTCAAAACATGTGATTATCAACAACATGTTCCTTTTTTTATAATTTCCTCCTTTAACCAATTCCACTTGCAAATAATGAATCAGCACTAGAAGCTCTATAATTGGGTAATTTCAAAATCAAAATAATTAGATAAAACATGAATTTAATTCTATCAAGAATCTCATTTCTATGCGTTTGTGTTTTTCTCGTCTTACAATCAGCTTCGATATGTGACCAAAATGATCAAAACGTCCTATTACAAGTGAAGAATCACTTCCATAACGCCTCTTGTTTCTCGACATGGATCCCTGAAACCGACTGTTGTTCCTGGTCCGGCATCAAATGCGACGAAAATGATGCTAACCCGGGTCGCGTAACTGTGTTCAAGATCGGGGCAAACGCTGTCAACAACCTTACTGGTCAAATCCCTCCGATCTTAGGTGATCTTCCCTTGCTTAGGAAACTAATAATCAACTTTCAAGATAATTTGACAGGAACAATCCCCTTAAGTTTGAGCAAGCTAACCAAGCTTGAAATCCTTCACCTCTGCTGCAACAACCTCAACGGGACTATCCCCGATTTCTGGAGCGAGTTCAAGAGCCTCAACCTCATTGGTCTCCATTTGAATTACTTCTCTGGCAGTATCCCTTCCTCCTTGTCGCTCCTTCCAAACATTACCAGGCTCGGATTGTTCAGGTTAGTAGCCCAACGAGTCGACAACTACTTAATTTGAACTTTTGCAAACAACTACTAGATGCACATGGTAAAGTCAATTCCAAAATTTGAGTCAAGCATTCATAATTCGAAAATAGGTATTATCTTACAACATATTTTTTTAGGAAAATTTTCTTTAGTAGCATTATACTTTTGCAAATTCTCATTGGTAACAAATATTTTGTCATTTTCTCTAAAATAGCCTTAGTAATCTAAGTTTTCTCTAATATAACATTATATCAATAATTTTGACTTAATTAATCTAATTAGAGTTGACCAAAAATATAATGCTACCAAAGAGAATTTGTTACCAAAAGTATTTGCAAAAGCCTAATTTTATAATGGACTGTACTCCTTTAACAATATGTTGCTACTTCCTTTCCACACAAAATTCCAGATATAATAACACCTTGATAGTAAAAGTGTGAGGACGCGGGGGTGGTAGGTTGGTTGTTCTTGATCGAAGAGATGTGTCGTAGATGGGTTTTTTTGGGTAGAGTTCATGGGTTGTTTACTTGAATGAACCCAACCCACGTCAAGACCGTTATAGCATGTTAGGTCAGACCTGCAATTTATAAAATGCGGCCATTACCCATGTAACGGTCGTGTCTAAACATAATTTTACTAAATTTAGCGTTAGTTATCATGTGGTATTGTGACTTGTACTTTTTCCACACAAAAAACGGTCTAGGCTAGGCCCATAGCCAACGACTGCACTCTTAAACGATAGATAGCTATATGGTGTCATAGGAACATAATCCAAGAAGAGTGTAAACAGGGCATAAAATAGGGCATATGCAAGAAAAGAAAAAAAAAAACGAACAAAAGTATAACAAGTAATAAAAACGAGATATAATTAAAGTACTACAAATGTGGGGTTTATCAGTTTATGTAACAAAAAACATTTGTACAAATGAATGAAAAAACAAATACATACCATGATACCAACAAAAATTAACCAACGTTGATCCATCAAAAGTGTTAAAATAAGGTTTTCGTTTTGCTAATTAACATTTTGTACATAACAACATTTACATGTAGCAACTCGCTAAGTGGTTCAATCCCAGAGAGTTTTGGATCATTCAAGAGTAAGACCATTCATTCACTCACATTATTCAACAACAAATTATCTGGGACTATCCCAAGGTCGTTGGGCGAGGTGAATTTCACAGACATAGATTTGTCCAACAACCAGCTCACTGGGGATGCTTCATTTTTGTTCGGGAAGGATAAACCTATTCAAAGGATCTCACTGAGACAAAACAAGTTTAAGTTCGATTTTACCAAAGTGGACTTGCCCCTGGGACTAAGGTCTATTGACATTGCTAACAATGAAATATATGGATCCCTTCCTAAAGGACTCGACCAGTTGTCGTTGGATTCCATCGATGTGAGCTACAACAACCTTTGTGGTCACGTCCCTGCCAGCCGGCTGCAGTTCCAACTTTATTATTTCACCTATAACAAGCGCCTATGTGACGTTACATTACCGCCTTGTAAGGAAATTATTGATGCGTAATCATTTTGATTTCTTCACTAATTACAATGACTACTCCCTCTGTTTTTAATTGATATTATGTTTCACATTTTGCAAATATCCGATGTAACGTTTAAGTACAAATATCTTCACATCCGTACTATATACGAAGTATTATTCAAGTTTTGGAAAATATATCTTAGATTCTATTTTACAAAACTTATCTTCTTCTTCAAGTTTTAGAAAATATATCTTGGATTCTGTTTTACAAAACTTATCTTTTTCTCCAATTATTTTCTTTTTACAAGTTTTCTTTCTTTGCTTTTTACTGCCTATTATTTAAGGAAATTTGGTTTAGGCAATACGTCTTATTTGACCAAGCTTCCCACGTTTTCCTCAACTGACTAAGGCCCTGTTTAGTTCACCTTATTTCTCCTGATCTGATCTGATCTGATCTGGTCTGGTCTGATCTGATCTGGTCTGATCTGATCTGAACTTATTTTTTCTGATCTGAACTTATTTTTTCTAATCTGATCTGGTCTGATCTGATCTGATCTGGTCTGGTCTGACCTGGTCTGATCTGGTCTGATCTGCTCTGATCTGATCTGATCTGATCTGATTCTTCAAAATTAAGGTAAATCTACATTTATTAATATTAAACGACTTAACTGTAAAATAAATGTTACACAAATTTACAATATTGTTATTATTTATTTGACTTTGCTCATGATTTAACTATTCCTTATATTAGATAGACCTATACATGATCTAGATGGATCGGTTATGATATAGACATAAAAGTTCTGATCTGGATATGATCTGTACAGATCGGTTCTGATCTAGACATGATTTGTACATATCAGTTCTGATCTGGACATGATCTGTATATGATATGTACAGATCAGTTCTGATCTGGACATGATTTATACAGTCCAGTTCTGATCTGGACATGATCTGTACAATTCAGTTCTGATCTGGACATGATCTGTACAGATCAATTCTGATCTGGACATGATCTGTACAGATCAGTTCTGAGCTGGACATGATCTCTACATATCAGTTATGATCTGGACATGATCTGTACAGATCAGTTCTGATCTGGACATGATCTGTACAGATCAATTCTGATCTGAACATAATCTGTATAGAGTCGATATCTAGACCAGTTATAATTTGGACATATCGATTATGATCTGGACATGATCTGTACAAATCGATTTTGATCTGAACATATTGGTTCTGCAAGGATCGGTTCTGATGTAGACAAGATCATTGCAGATTTGAACATGAGCTGGACATGATCTGTACAGATCAGTTATGATCTGGATTTTATCTTATCCTATCAGTTCTGGTCTAGATATATAATGGTTCTGATCTATAAAAATCAGTTCTGATATGGACATGACCTGATCATATCGTTTCTATGGTTTTAATTTGGACATGATGAATTTGAATGTTTTGTAATTGTTCTTTTATGCCTTAAATTATATATTTTAATTGCACCGACAACAACACTATTTTTTATTAAAGCAATAACAGTAATAAAATATTAAAAATAATAACAATGATATAAACATATACCAAAAATAATAATAATAAATAATAATAATAATAATAATAATAATAATAATAATATTAATAATAATAATAATAACAATAATAATAATAATAAAATAATAATAATAATAATAATAATAATAATTTGGTCTGATCTAATCTGGTCTGATCTGATATGATCTGGTCTGATCTGATCTGATCTGATTTGATCTGGTTTGATCTGATCTGATCTGGTCTGAACTTATTTTTTCTGATCTGATCTGAACTTATTTTTTCTGATCTGATCTGATCTGGTCTGATCTGATTAAATCTGAAATAAGTAATAAGGTCCTGAAATAAGGTGAACTAAATAGGGCCTAAGTTATGGGTTCACCTCCTCAAGTTGAGGGAACATGACAGTTAGTTGATGAGAATGTGGAGGAAGTGGTTTGGATCTTGATGCTATAAAAGGATGCATCCTCATTCATTCCAAAGTATCTGACTCTAGTAGTCATTCCAATAGGTCTGGTTTAGGTGGAAAATATCACGCATAAAAGAAATGTATTTTTTCCTTCCACGTTACTAAGTCAGTTCCTCTGTTCCAAGTTCATTCCAGTTTCGTGTTCCTCATTGTTCTTTTATGTGCTACATATTAGAGGGTTACCAATGGTTAAGAGTTTGTTTTGAGAGTTGGGCAAGGGTTTGAGTGAGCACTTGTAATGAGAAATTGGTAAAGGGTTTGAGTGAGCACTTGTAATGAGAAATTGGTAAAGGGTTTGAGTGAGCACTTGTAACGAGGAATTGGTAAAGGGTTTGAGTGAATTCTTGTATCAAGTGAGGAGTAGGAACTTGAGTGAGTTCTTGATGTGTACGGGGTAGGAACTTGAGTGAGTTCCTGTAATATTTGGGTAAGCTTTGAGTGAAGCCTATGAGAGAGAAGCAGAGAGACTTTGAGTGAAGCCAAATAGCTGAGAGACACTTCTAGGGAAATCAGTGAGAGCGTAGTTGTTTTAGGGAACAGCTATTGGGAACTTGAGTTCGTAGAGAAACTCAAGTAATGGCCGAGTTTCTTATAGGATTGAAACAAAGTTGTTTCTCTATGGTGAAAAGAGTTTGAGTTGAAATCACTAGTGAATCGAGGTTTTCTTTCTAGTTGGGCCTAGAAAGTTTACGCGTAAAATCTCTTGCATTGTTTCTCTACTTGCTTTAATATCCTCTTTTTTTCAGCAAAAGTGGCTAGCAAGCTCTATATTACAATTCACCCCTCTCCTCCTGTAGTGTTCCATCCTGTAGTGTTCCATTCGAATAACAGTTGGTATATAGAGAAAATGCGAAGACACTTATTTCCTACTTTTATAACACTACTACATTTCTAATCAGATGCAACGCCTAAAATCGTTGCAATAGGCATGAAAATCCGTTGCATTAGACCTAATGCGACGACAAATGACCCTTGCATCCGGTGGCGTTGCATTAGGTCTAATGCAACGATCAGTGACCTGATGCGACGGTAAATTAATACCGTTGCATTAGGTGGACATCTAATGCGACGGTCCTTAGATGGGGTGTCGCATTAGTTCTTTAGCTAATGCGATGGGTATTTTAGCTAATGCGACGGGTAATTTAGCTAATGCGACGGAAGTTTTAGCTAATGCGACGGGTATCTATAATGGCTTAATTAATAATGCAACGCCTTTTTCCCTAATGCAACAGTAATTTATTGTCAAAAAATATGTTGGACACCTAATGCGACAGGTTCATTTGTTGATCATAATAATAATTATAATTATAATTTTAGAAAGGATGTCAATAACAAAAGATTTTCATTGACTTAAAAGAGTAATATTACAATATTAGTGCCCATAGGACACATGCATTACAAATAGTTGTTCACTAATTAATTTAGTGTTTTTAATGACACAAATACATAAAATTAAAATCCATAGACACAGATTCAATATTACTAGAAATCACAAAATGACCCAAAACAAACAAGAGCCTCCACCGTCTCATTTGCTAATCTACATTTCTCCTCCATTTAGCTCACCATGCTCCTGCAAGTTTAAATCACGAATGGGCACCAGTTAAAATGGTACACTAGCTAAAACACAATAAATAATGTGAACTTAAATATGCACTCTGAAATAGAAATAGCCTGCAAAAGACCACAACTTCAATCCATCACCAAACATAATATCTACTCTACAGACTACAGTAGTGGGAGCCTTAAAGCATAAGCAGAGACGTCAAAACTTTATAAATTTACTATCTAGAAAATTTATGTGATCTTGTGACAAGCAGATTCTTGCAGCTATGTCCTCTCAGGTTATCTGTTCAAAAAATGAATTTTTACAAGTATATCAAACCTGGAAATGCAGTTTTTAGATACAGAAAGCACATATTTGAAGGAGCTATACATTAATTTAGATTGTCATCCTCTAAAGGAGTAATCATGTTATCAAAGGCTAAATATTCAGAAGAGAAAGAAACAAGACCTAAAATGTAGGCATAAAACTCACAGATTGTATTACCAAAGCATGTGAATATCTCTTAATTAGGACGAATTTTTTTGGGGATTTATTACTATCACTTATTTTGAGAAAAAAGCAGCAAGTTGGTCACTTATTTTTACTTCTTGTATTTGTTCATAGGTCAAGCAGTCACTTAATTGGCAGTGCAGAAGGAACTAAGGAACTTTACAGAGAAATATTCAGGGGGAGCTTGGGCAAGGCTGATCGAAAAAGTGAGAACTTGCTGATAAAGATAAACCAAAAGAGATTAAACCTGAGATCAATTCAGAATCGAAAATCAAAACAGTAGAATGTCCTAATCCAATCAAATCCAGACACCAAACAATCACAAATTAGTTAATTCCATATGATATGAATTAAATTTGTAAATTCCAACAACACTCTAGCTCAAAGAAACCAAAACATATCTCTTACACCAGCCGTGTGAGTTCGGAAAAACGCAGAATGCATAAATTTGTAATTAAAATAATATTAGGATCTTTAAAAAACCGATCCGAACCCTAGATTGCAAAAAAGAAGGAAACATCTGCAATTGATTAGCTATAAATTCAATTATATAAAGAATGTGAAGCCAATTGTTCAATTGGAAGATGAAACAAAATCGTGAGAAAAGAACGAAATAGCCATACCTTCTGTTTCAGTGGACCTAAAAATAGAGGAAAATATGAGGATTACAGTGACGAATCTTTGTAAAATTAGCAATTCGACAATGATTACAGTGAGAAATCTTCTATCTAATTTCGAAGTCGATTTCCCAGAACCCTGAGTTACAGAGTGAAAGAGGGAGGGAGGTAGGATATAAGAACGGAAGAAAATGACAAAATAAAAGGAAATAAGTTTACCTGTGGTTTCTAATGTGGTGGTGTAATTAGGGATGGCAGTGGGTAATGGACCCGACCCGGATCCGTGGATTCAGATCCGTTTTCAACGGATCTGGATCCTCAATTTTTGGACCCGACGGATCCGGGTAGGATATGGATCCTTGGTTTTAAAAACGGATCTGGATCGGGTCCTAAGTCATTACCCGGATCCAGATCCGTTTACCCGTTTTTATAAAAAAAATATATAAAAATATAAAAGTAAAGACTTAAGACTTGTAGTATTATTGAAGTTTTTGAACTTTTAGTATTATTTATGTTGGATTTGTTAAATTTTATTTTAGTAAATGCTTGTATGGAAAAATAGCTTTGTTATTGAAGTTTTATTAAACTATGTTTTAAGGTTAAAATGAAAATTAGTTTCGTTTGATGAAAAAATAAGTTAGGATCCGTTTTGGATCCGTTTTGGACCCGGATCCGTAGGATCCGTCGGATCTGGATCTGGATCCTCAATTTAATTACCCAGCGGATCCGGGTAGGATCTGGATCCTTGCCTAAAAAACGGGTCTGGATCTGGATCCTAGAGGATCCGGTCCAGATCCTACCCGTTGCCATCCCTAGGTGTAATGGAACTAGAGCTGTCAAAAATCGACCCGACCCGAAAACCGACCCGAACCCGACCCGAAAATACTGGGTCCTGAACAAGATTTTGTGACCCGTAACCCGATTTTATCCGAACCCGAACAACCCGAAAAGGAATGGGTCAAAACCCGACCGAACCCGTTTTAGACCCGACCGATTGAAAATCATTGTATTTATAGTAATAAATGAGATTATGAGAAAATTTAAGCATAAAAGACACGTTGTTTTTACTATTGTTCTGTGTAATATGATTTTAATTTGAATTATACGCCATTTTATGATTGAATTTGACAAAATATAAACTTTCGTAGGAAAATTTGTTAACTTGTGCCAATATTTTGTATATTTTTCACCTAAATTAATGAAAATATAATGCGAGGTTTGAAAATATCTCAACCCGTTGGGTCGACCCGAACCCGAAAGTTCTGGGTCTTGAACAAGCATTTGTAAACCCGAACCCGAAAGTGACCGACCCGATTCAACCCGAACCCGAAAGTAAATTTTTACAACCCGACCCGACCGACCCGTTTGACAGGTCTAAATGGAACCCATTGCATTTGTCCTACTAATTACAACAGAGTCGCATTGGCTTATGTAGCGTTGCATCAGACTTAGCTATTGCAACGGTTTCAGCAATGCCATTGCATTAGCCGTTGAATTTTTTCATCAAAGATGTCGTCAAGCCTCTTTTCCCAGCTATCCAACACAGCTGAGTCCGTGAGACAGGAATTTGTACCACCCACTAGCTCACCAATCCTCTGTATCCAAGCTATCAACCCAGGGCAGCATAGTATTATCAGCAAAACTTGTGTAAGATGGTCTTAAAAATTAAAACATTGTGTTGCTAGACCAGGGTAGCTTCAGTTGAAAGAACTAACTTTAGGGAGAGTGAGAGACTGCACCATATATAGCCCATTAACGGCGAGCGATAAATACTTAATAGCCAATACTGGCACTGAAAACCTTGGAGCAAACCAATGCATAGTGAATGAAATACGTAAATGATGGTATGAGTAAAAGACACAGAAGAAAGTTACATACGCTTGGATACTTGAATAGTGATTGCAAAATTAGAGAGCCCATGAGATGTACTCTATAGCCACTTGTCCAGCTCCAGTTGGCTTTATCCTTGGAGAATAAGTAATTGTCAAGTACAATGACAAATTGTAACTATTTGATTGATTGTAATTATTGAACATAACTATTTGATCACAATGTGCAACTATTTGATCACAATATATAACTATATGGTAAGTAACCGGTCTTACAAATAAGATCGTCATACATAAGATTTTATAATTCCTAGATGTGTGTACCTTATGTTTATTAGCATGGAGCTTTTGACTTGCAGCATTCAAAGATGCTACAACCCCCGATCTTCCCATTTTCAGGAGATCCTTCATTTTTGGTCCAAGTTCCTCGCTTATTGCACCTACCTAGAGCATAAGATAACATAAACCGAATAAGAACAGTAACAATTCAACCAGAATTACTACAGGACACCGCATAACTAATTGATTCAAAATACATTATGACAAGATCTAATTAATATGGAAAAAATATGCTCATTTTGTCACCAACATCAGTAGCGGTTCTGTAGACACCTACTTTTGTCCCCATTCCCGAAAGGGAAGGTTCGATGATGAAAACATAAATCTCCACTAACGCATCTCCTATGAAATAACGAATCTCAATCACCCTTCTCGTTTCACCCGAAACCTGCTATTTATAGAAACCTGCTATTTATGGAAACCTGCTAAAAATAGTAACTGCCGTAAAGGGTAGCTTCTAAAAGTGGCAAGTCATAAAAGATAGAAACCTGTCAGAATTAGGTGTTGCACTCCAACATAAATCCTAAATGAGATAGAAAACTGCGAGAATCCTATTCCTAATATGATTCGGAAATAAGAGTTACGTATTAATTAAAATCCTAACGAGCCTAGAGTTCGTAACGGGCCCAGACGCATTCCGTCATAAAATTGATACGCACTAAAAGACTCGATTAAGTCTCAAACACTACGGATTTCAGGAATCCGAATCTGACTAAGAAAACAGCCCAGACCCTATTTTCAACGCCTGGCTCTGGGCGCCGAAATCTTCGGCGCCCAGGCCTGGGCGCTGGAATTAACAGGGTACGTGTTTTTTCCTAATTCTTTGTGGATTAGAGCTCTGCAATTCTATCTTTCCAAAAACTCTTTTCTATAAATATAGCCCAAGTACGACGTGAAATCACAACACACAATTCATATTCTGAGTATTGACTCCAACCCCTAGCCTAAGCCTCACGCTGCGAAATTGTTCACGCGTTCTGTCGCAATCGATCCATAAATCGAACAAAACGTATCCTGTCCCATAATTTGAGATTCGTTAAATAAAAAGGAGAAATAGCAAAGTCAAAGTGGTAGGCTTTCTGAGAACCGTGACGCACCTCTCAAGGGTGCGTCGTAATGTGTCCCTTTTCTATGATTTAATTGCTTTCCTCGCCCTTTTTATGAACTGTTAAACTAACTAAATCTGATTGTTCTACCACGCCTAACAAATATAATATTTTTGGGAAATTGGATTATCATGCTAGGTACCTTAATGCTATTTAAATCAGATAATCGCGATCGATCTAGTATTATATGTTGCATATTGCTAAAATCAACTCAGATTAGTTTAATAGTTAACGCATGTCCCTTCAATTATTTATGCTGAGCTAGTAAGGATATCCTGCCTCTGGAGTTATCGACGAGCGAGTACTCCTCTCGGTAGTTATAGTCCCCCGAACCCTCAATCTCTACCTTGCGGGTGTATGTTGAGAGATCCCCACACCAGGGATCACAAGGGAACCTACGGCCGTCGTGGTCAAACATAATTGCACTCCCTTTATGTCACGATAACCGGGTTTTGTCAGTTTTTCTCATTGTCGTTAAAAACTGAATGGCGACTCCTATATTACTAGTCAATTGGGTGTAAACTCACAGGAAATCCAATTACACTATTGAATAAAAAGAATCGTCACACCCACGAGGGACGAGGTCACGCATTAGCCTCGTGCTTTTTCGACCCCCTCACAGTGGCGACTCCACTGGGGATAGTGAAGGAAATACTCGTGCTTGTAGGTAATCAAAATAGCCGAAGGGTGAAACGATCCTACCCCGCGTTTATTTCCCCATCAAGTTGGGACGACCTGAAAATCAACATATTAATGTGAACGGGCAGAACCGCATAATGAATCTTGGCTCCCTCGGGGAGTTTGGACTAAGGATACCCATCGCCAATCGGGGGGTGCATACGCTTCGAATGTTGTCCACTCGGCACTTTCGCTAGTAGTACACCCGTCCCAAACCCAATCGCTCGCCCACTAGGTCCCTCTCGCCTGCATGCCCCCTTGGCTTGCACTTGCGGGTTGGCCTCTTGGGCGAAATTCGTCTGTTGAAGACACTACCTCGACCGGGGCATGTGTTGGATCTACGATAGAAGCGGTACCAAACCAGGCGCAAATAACTACCCATAGAAGCCTATCATAAACTACATGACATGTTATTATCGCCTCATGATGAATGTTAGTTATGTGTAGCGAAATATGTGATTGTATGTGACAAACTATCCTAGAAAACCAACGACCTTAAAAATTGCCCAAACATTCATAGACTAATTTCCCAAAGAGTTACACCGAAATACGTGTTCCGCAAACCCGAATGATCGCCACAAAAATAAGCGACGCTCGGGATGGCCTGTAACGAATCCCACGAACGCTGCACAACGCGTAAAGGACGTTATTAGGCAAGCACACAAATCGAAGTCGCATAAACAAAAGTAGACGCAAACAGAAAACGACAACCAGCCAGGGACGCATTTTCAACGCCCCTGGCTGGGCGCCGGAACTTCTCACGCCCGACGCTGGGCGCTGAAGTTGCTGCTTGGCCTTCTGGTCAGGCGCATCAGCCTCGGTGCCCGCGCAAAAGAAAAAACACGTAGCACCAAAAAACGTTCGTAAAAAAAAAAGAATTGCTACGAAGGCGTAAGAAAAAGCACTCGATTCTAGAGGCGACAAAAAAAACAAATAATAAATAACTCTTTGTGTCGTTGATAGGCCTCCTACGACGACAATGTTCGGCACCAAAACCGAACACGCTAATAACTATGAATGTCACACGGGCAAGTGTTTCGAAAATTCAAAGAATGACAAAAAAAAAAAAACCAAAAAGTGTACCAGTAAAAGAAAGAGCCAAAAAAAACCAATAGAGAGAGTCGAAGTCTAGACTAAGTAATGCTTGAAACTTTGGGAACCTAAACTTTAGCTTATCTTATGCCTAGGACTGGTCCTGCCACTTGGTGCCGATCAGGGAATCAACGGTTAGTGCGTCTCGAAGATACATCGCCAACATCAGGTTTAGTGACTCCAAGCTCCGTCTGTCATCCCTCATTTCAAGGATCTCTGCTTCCCCAACCTCGATTCGCACCTTCAAACATGTCCATCGAAGATTTGCGAGACCAGATGGTCCAAATGACCCAACTTATGGGCCAATTGAAAATGGAAAATGAAGCTTTAGCGGCTGCACAAGCCAAAAGTGACCTCGATAACGAGAAGAGGATTGAAAAAATGGTCCTACAGCAAACCATGGGGAGCAAATACTTCTCCCTTGATTCTGAACCTTTTCCTGGCAAACTACCAGAAAAGTTCAGTTCATCTGACTTACCAAAGTTCAAGGCCACGGACAATCCCCGTGATCATCTACTGAGCTTTGTGAATGCCATGAACTTGAAAGGCGTGGACAAGTCCATGTATTTACCTGCCTTTCCTTTGTCCTTGGAACCTGTGCCGCTCAAATGGTACTATCACCAGGACCCTAAGCTCTTCCCCACTTGGGAAGACTTTGTCAATGTCTTCATCAAGCAATACTCGTCGAACATGGATTTCCAAGTCACCATGCGCGAGCTGGAAGTTCTCTTCCAAAAGAAAAATGAGGGTTTCACAACCTACTTTGCTAGATGGAGGGACCAGGCGGCCCAGCTAATCAATAGGCCTCCCGAAACAGAATTGGTCCAAAAATTCATTGACAACCTGGACCCGGCTTACAGACAACACCTTAGGTACCTGGGACTTGACACTTTCAAAAGAGTTTATGATGTGGGAATAAAGATCGAGGACGACCTCGCCAAAACCATACAAAGCAAACCCACATATAAAAACAACACCTATAATCGGGGTAACACATCCCAAGCCCAAGAAGTCCATGCTGTAGAAGAGACTCCCGCTCGAAGAAGCCCTGGAAGATGGGTCCGAGACCGAAAGTTTGCCCCACTCGGGTCGACCTTGGTACAAGCCTTTGAAAGATTAACCAATCAAGGAAAGTTGAGACCTATAGGCCCCACCCGTGACCCTCCTGTCAAAAGCAAATATTGGGTCGAAGGTACTTACTGCAAATTCCATCAAGGAAATGGGCATGACACTGAAAACTGCCGGAACCTAAAGAATACCATCTAGGACATGATAGAGGATGAAGTGATACCTCTCCCTAACGTTGGAAAACCCAACAACAACAAGATCCCACTCGGCTCTTGTCACATCTCTCTCGACCAACCAGAAAATGAGAACTTCGACCCTACGGTGTACATTACACCTCAAGGTGCACCACTCGCTGTGGTCCCTATGGATCGAATCGAGAGAGAAGTGTGCGGTGTGTGGGATGATGATGCTGAAGATATCTACCTATCTCAAGTGTCGGGCCAGGACCTCTTTACTGAAACTTGGCCCGGGTATGCTCTCATCGACACCACCACTCAAGAACCCGAAGTCGACAACCTCACCAGATCAGGAAGAATATACCAACCTGACATTCGCCCACCTTCTATGGACGATATCCCAGTCAGACAAGCTCCTGAGAATGGACGGCACACCACCGTCGCAGAAGTCATTGAAAATCCTCTTCTGAAACAATTGAAAAGAACCAAGGCCGAAATTACCATCTGGGATCTCATGTGTACCTCAAAAGAACATCGCGAAAAGCTTATTCGCTCACTTGACCTCATCTCAGTGCCTACAGATATCACACCTGACTCATTGGTTAACCACGTCACGAGAGATGCTGGAGAAAAGGCCATAGTTTTCACTGACAAAGATTTACCCAAAGAGGGGGGTGCCCATAACAAAGCCCTCTATCTAGTAGTTGGATGCAAAGGGCAAAACATCCCCCTAGCGCTCGTAGATAACGGTTCGGCGGTTAACGTTTGCCCGTTGCGAACCGCCCATTGCTTGGGACTAAGAAGCGATGACTTCCAAACCTCCACACAAGGGGTACGAGCCTATGATAACTCTCGAAGGCCTATGTTGGGAAAAATCAACCTTACCATACAAACCGGGACTGTGGCACGCACCACGGAGTTTCAAATAATCGACATCAAGCACACTTTCAACCTCCTATTGGGGCGACCTTGGCTCCATGACTTAGGAGGTGTGGCTTCTACCCTGCACCAAATGGTTAAACTTAACCATAACGGGGTAATACTAGAAATCCGCGCCCCTCCTCTCGACATCAGTTGTACTATGGTTGGAACGGCCGAAACTGTAGACGACCTTTATGGGTTTCAAATGGAAGAAGCAATCCAGTTCATTGAAGACTATGATCCAGCATTCCTAGACCCGCATGCATCCCGGGTCATCCCTAGAATGCTGCTAGCTCAAGGTTATTTCCCAGGAACCCCATTGGTCATAAGGAAGAAGGAATGCGCATTCCATCCTTTGGCTTAGGCTATGAACCAACGAAGGAAGATATTGCTGACCGCCTGTCTGGGCTACGCCTTAACAAAGCCAAACAAACCACCCTCCTTCCCCCGTATCAAAGAACCCTTAACGGGATGTTCGTTCGGGAAGGAGAAGAACACCCATGCTGCGATTTCCCTAAACCCTTCGTTCAGGATGGCTTGCTAAAACCCGGATTTGAAATTTTCCATGACTGCCACACCTTGGATGAGGCACCCCACCTCACCAAGACTAAAACAGCTGAAATATTGGACAACCAGGCTCTATGGACATTGTTTAACGAATCGAGGCCTATGGAGGACGAGACTGTGATGACTACCCTGGCTTTACAAGATGAAGGTTTCGATCCAACCCGGTTAATCTCTCCTGCATCAACACTAGAAGAGATCGAGAACGGATGGGTGAAGACATATCAGTGGGTCAATGCAAAAGGAATAGAATTCAAGATGAGTACCGGTGAAGGACCGAAGTTTTATGAGACTAAACCCCAGGCTTGAGCCACATAGAGCACCATTAGTAAAAAGCGCCTAGTAGTTCTTTAGATTGGTAGAAAAAAAAAATAGAGACTTTAGATGGTCCTAAGGCCCCTTAGAATATAGGTCAGTTTTATTTCAGTGTGTTTTCCTTACTTTCCGAATCAATAAAGGCGTAATATTTCTCCTAAATTTTTTATTCTAACAATAAATAAGCACCAAATGTACTTGCAAAATACAAAAATAAAGAGGCGGCCCACTCTAGGCCCAACAAACAAAGCCCACTCGGTTTTGAAATAGTGCCATGGGATCCAATTCACGAAACCCACAAAATAAACCGCACCATCCCATTCATATCCCCAAAACATAAAAGTCAACCAGTGTAACCATAAAAGTCAACCCATACAACCCAAAGAAGTCAAAGGAAATCAAAATCCAAAACGAAAGCAAATGTTGCTTAAAAGGGGAATTAATAAAATATAACCCCACCATATCCTTCAAAAACGACACGCACCTCAACCCACCTCAAAAGCCTACACAAAGATCTTCATAACTTCCGCACCCTAACTCCATTTTCAAAAACTGTTTCGAGTCACGAATAGAAAAATTAATCCGGACAAAAATGCATTTCACGCTAACAGTCAAAAAAGCCTCCAAAATAGCCTCAAAATTGACTTTAAATACGAGCAAAAAAATCAAGGCACAAAAAAGAAATAAATGCAAGAACATGTGAAGCAAAGCGTCAAAAACGACCGCCAGAAATCATTTTCAGCACCCAGGTCTAGGCGCCAAAATTTCTGACGCCCCAGCCTGGGCGTTGAAACTCTCTGCCTGCCAAAAATTTTCTTTTCAGAAGTGCTCGTCATTTTATCCGCACACAACAGAAAAATAACGAACACTTGGGGGGTACAGTACGTATCCAAATAGGCTTACTAAAAATATAGCCATACAAATTAGTCGAATTTCATTTTTACGCGACTTATGGCAAAAAAAAGGCAGATGAAAATAATGATAATACTTCACTTATTTGACCGATTAAGTAATATGCTTCCACCTCAGGGCATATCTACCGAAATCCGGCATACTAGAACTTATTCTAAGCTAGAATTACGCGCGACCTGATTCTGACAAGATACGTAGGCGATCCTTACCGAGGATTCGGTCCAATAAAAAAAACACATATTCTTTGTGCAAAAAGTGTTAAGACATATAAAAACATAAAAAAGAGGAGAAACAAAAATAAATGAAAATGAAAAATAAAAATACGCCTTTATTGAAAAAATAATAAGAAGGAAAACAAAGTGCCAAGAATAAAAACAAACACAACTGAAATAAATAAAGGGTACCTACACCCTAGCAAGAACTACACTACTCTAGTTCTTCCGGATCATCAAATAAAGTCTTATAGAGGGCAATGTTCGCAGGATCCACCCCCACAGTCTTCTGCGCTGCCCCCATATCAATCTCCATAAGAACCGGCTCCTGGACACTAACCTCCAAAGATGCCAAGGCTTCAGAAACATTCTCAGTTATAGCCCGCTCAGCCTCAAGGGCACAGACAATGGTAGGGGAAAGGTTATTAATATCAACTGGATTAGTCACTGTTTCTACAGGCGGTTGAGCCTTCCTGACCCATACATTGTTCCGGCGACGATCTCCGCGAGAGCCTGCACTTCTTTTAACAACAGCAGGCCCCTTCATGTTAGGCATCTTCTTAGGCCTAGAACTGGAACAGGGAGGAACTTCCTTTCGCTTTCGATCAGGGCGAGCTTTCACAGTCTTAAAACTATGGGTGCGAGGATTGGCAGAATCACGGCCCTCATATCTAACCCGAATGCGAGGTATCAAAAGCTCAGCCGGCTCCCCATTTCGAGCCTCGGTCCTCACAGCCTTATCATCGGAACTCATCCACAACTTGTAGTTTTCAGAAAGACCCACAAAACCATTTGTAGCCACGGCCCAACGCGGGAGACCATCATAATACTTAGCCCATGCTTGAACCCGTGCTTGTGAAAGGGCCGCTACTGTAGGTGGTACCGTATCAAAAAAGGGGATAGTTTGCCTTAAGCCATATTGACGCATGACTCGGTAAGGGAAAATGTAAATGGGCCGAGATAGCCCCAACAAGGAAACATAAACCGATACATCAGAACCCCCGTCATAGTAGTCAAACCCCACCATGGTACCACCCACTTAATATAACAGATACCATGAGTAAAAAAAAGGCCCATTCGGCCTCGTCCTGGCCTCGGTGCAGATATTTTCGATTACCCAAGGCTATAGGGCGATAATGTTTAGGATCGGCAGGAGTTTCTAAGAGCCTAAGCCGTTCCGCAAGCCAAATCTGCAAAAACAGGGTACGATCGAATCAAAAGAATGAAAAAAAACGGTCCCTGGGGCGCAGTTTCAACGCCCAGGACCAGGCGCCGATAGCTCCAGCGCCCAGCCCTGGGTGCTGAAACTCAGCCCCACGCAAAAGAAATATATGCAAAAGGGGCGTATGCGTGCGCAAAGAAGAAAATCGATTACCTGCAGTAATAGGGGGCTTCCCTTAAAATGTTCAGATTTGGCATCCTTCTTCAGCTCATCCGCACTCAGCAAAGTCTCGGCAACAACCAACGGCATAATAGAATAACAACTTTCCATCTGGCTAATCAAGGGGATCAACCTTATGTCACCGAACGCGCCATTGTTATTCGACAGCAAATAGTGATTCAACAAGCAAAATACAAGGGCTCGAATATTCAATTTATGTTCGGTCATATTCTTACTAGGCCTAAAGTGATGTTTTACAAGTTTTGCCAAGTTAACCTTGTCACCTATAACAATTTCAGCAAACATGTTATCATCTAGTCCTAGGAAAGCCCCTATGGTTGTTTTACCCTCTTCAATAGTGCCAGGGGTAGCAGGAGTAGCATTAGTAGGATAACCAACGATCGCAGGAAATTCATCTGGCAAAGGACATATTTTGTTGCCTCGAAAGGCAAAAACATGATGATCGGAGTCCCAAAAGCTTAGGGCAGCATGCAGAAAGTTATAATCAATGTTAATTTGTTGTAAGCCTAAAAGTGCCTCTAAGCGGTATTCTTTTAACAAAGCCTTTTCTGTAGGAGTAAGGGCCCGTAGCCAACGCCTAACAGTCTGTTGGAGTGAGAAAGTAGGGATCGACATGGCAAAAGCAATGAGTAATTAAAACACGGCAAAAAAAGAGAGAAGGAAATTGAGAGTGGTGGAAAATAGGGACGTATATAGCCCCTATATATAGCTGAACGCACCCAGTGACATCCTGATCCCATTCGAAAACGTGTTAGGAAATCCGAAAGTCAAATATCACCAGGAAAAGACTTCCAGCGCCCATGGCTTTAACGCCTAGCCTTGGGCGCCGGAAATGCAGCCCAAGGCCCAGATTTCACAAAACGCGGAACAGGAAAGGACTTAAAATCGTGTTGCTAAACACGAGGCCCTATTGCAAATAGGATCAAGCCCAAAAGCACCTTTAGCTCCCAAATAAGCAAAAATAAACATTAAAACTTGGTCGAAACTTAGACTTGTCTCAGAAAATGCTTATGTACACTTTTCAAATCAAAATAAATATCATGGTCATTCTTCGAAACACCAAAAAATGTGTGTCGTTAAGTCGTTGGTTTCCCAAATAAAAAATGTTTGTCTGTCAAAGGATTAATCCGGGCCAAGCTAAAACCGGATGTCGCCTGAAAACTGAAGTCGCACTCCACGGCTTCGCTAAAATAGCACACTACTATAAAAGGTCGCTCGCGCATACGAGCATGACCCCAAACATGATTACAAGGCGCGAAAAACGACCAACGAGCCCAAGTGCTTGGGGGCTCGCGAAAAAATATACTCCAACAAGGAGAGCACAATCAAAATCACATTCCCGGACTACGCCATACACCATCTCATGTTTGGATATCTCAAAAAAAAAAAAACAGGTTCGACCTCAGAGAAAGGTCGTCATTGACACTTGTGCATGGTCCTCTGATCAAAGACCAAGTAGTGGCAAAAATCGAGCCGTAAAGACTAGCTCAAAACCACGAAAGCAGACGGTCGCAAGACAAAGGTCCGTCTAAACCCGTTGTCAACCCACGTTCAGGTTACAACTAAATCCGAGTATCCCTCGAAAGAATTCGCTCTTGCAAGAATGAATAAAAGAAATTCTCAAAAAAAAAGAAATCACGATGAAAAAAATAGGAAACTTGCCCATCTTAGTGGGCAGGATCGCGTCACGAACCACGCGAGTCCCAAATTGAAAAACGAATTCAGGGGCGTCCACCCTCAGCGGACAGGGCTCGCCCACCCGCAGCGGGTGGGGTCTGCGTCACTAGCCGCGCAGGTCCTCAGTTTTCGAAAAATAGAATCTTCAAAAACAAAATGAAATAGGCTCGCCATCTTCAGCCGGCGGGGTCTATGGCACAAACCACGTAGGTCCTTATTTTCAAAAAAATAAACACAAACAAATTTCGAAACAGATTCGTCCACTTCTATCGGACGGGGTGTCCACCCTTAGCGGACAGGCTCGCCATCTTTAGCCGACGGAGTCTGCGTCACTAACCGCGCAGGTCCTTAGTCGCTGCAGCGATAACTCTTTTTGGTTTTCCGTTTTTCCCAAAAACGATGTGAGTAGCTTTTGGTTTTCCGTTTTTCCCAAAAACGATGTGAGTAGTTTTTGGTTTTCCGTTTTTCCAAAAAAAAAAGAACGATGTGAGTAGCTTTCCTTCTTCCACAAAAAATTCAAAGATTGGTTTTCCGTTTTTTCCAAAAAAAGAACAATGTGCTGGATTTTCCTTCGTTTTACGTCTCATAAAAGCAAGGGGGTTTTCTCGTTTAGCTAACCCTAAAAATGAGAATCTTTAAAAACATTTTTACCTCGTGATTGGGCTTGGCCAGGCCCAATTACACTTTACAGCTTTGATTTCGAAAACATCTGTAGCTACTCCCAATGACAAAGTGAGGGAGTTTCTACGCACCTTTAGATCCTTCCAATGACAAAGTGAGGAAGTTTCTATACTATCAGTTGACAAATCCCAATGACACTTGAGGGATATGTCGACACTTCAAAGTGATGACCCTTAAGTCAAATGTTATCACTCGGGGGCTCGTGAGACCCTCGCAAAAAAATAGGTCACCATGGCTTGTGACGCACTCCGTCTAATACTGTGACGCACTCCGTCTAATACTTTGACCATCGTCTTACTCCAAGACTCAGTCAAAGTGGGGGCTAACTGTAGACACCTACTTTTGTCCCCATTCCAGAAAGGGAAGGTTCGATGATGAAAACATAAATCTCCACTTGACAACGCATCTCCTATGAAATAACGAATCTCAATCACCCTTCTCGTTTCACCCGAAACCTGCTATTTATAGAAACCTGCTATTTATGGAAACCTGCTAAAATAGTAACTGCCGTAAAGGGTAGCTTCTAAAAGTGGCAAGTCATAAAAGATAGAAACCTGTCAGAATTAGGTGTTGCACTCCAACATAAATCCTAAATGAGATAGAAAACTGCGAGAATCCTATTCCTAATATGATTCGGAAATAAGAGTTACGTATTAATTAAAATCCTAACGAGCCTAGAGTTCGTAACGGGCCCAGACGCATTCCGTCATGAAATTGATACGCACTAAAAGACTCGATTAAGTCTCAAACACTACGGATTTCAGGAATCCGAATCTGACTAAGAAAACAGCCCAGACCCTATTTTCAACGCCTGGCTCTAGGCGCCGAAATCTTCGGCGCCCAGGCCTGGGCGCTGGAATTACCTGGGTACGTGTTTTTTCCTAATTCTTTGTGGATTAGAGCTCTGCAATTCTATCTTTCCAAAAACTCTTTTCTATAAATATAGCCCAAGTTCGACATGAAATCACAACACACAATTCATATTCTGAGTATTGACTCCAACCCCTAGCCTAAGCCTCACGCTGCGAAATTGTTCACGCGTTCTGTCGCAATCGATCCATAAATCGAACAGAACGTATCCTGTCCCATAATTTGAGATTCGTTAAATAAAAAGGAGAAATAGCAAAGTCAAAGTGGTAGGCTTTCTGAGAACCGTGACGCACCTCTCAAGGGTGCGTCGTAATGTGTCCCTTTTCTATGATTTAATTGCTTTCCTCGCCCTCTTTATGAACTGTTAAACTAACTAAATCTGATTGTTCTACCACGCCTAACAAATATAATATTTTTGGGAAATTGGATTATCATGCTAGGTCCCTTAATGCTATTTAAATCAGATAATCGCAATCGATCTAGTATTATATGTTGCATATTGCTAAAATCAACTCAGATTAGTTTAATAGTTAACGCATGTCCCTTCAATTATTTATGCTGAGCTAGTAAGGATATCCTGCCTCTGGAGTTATCGACGAGCGAGTACTCCTCTCGGTAGTTACAGTCCCCCGAACCCTTAATCTCTACCTTGCGGGTGTATGTTGAGAGATCCCCACACCAGGGATCACAAGGGAACCTACGGCCGTCGTGGTCAAACATAATTGCACTCCCTTTATGTCACGATAACCGGGTTTCGTCAGTTTTTCTCATTGTCGTTAAAAACTGAATGGAGACTCCTATATTACTAGTCAATTGGGTGTAAACTCACAGGAAATCCAATTACACTTGATTGAATAAAAAGAATCGTCACACCCACGAGGGACGAGGTCACACATTAGCCTCGTGCTTTTTCGACCCCCTCACAGGTTCTATATGTTTAGTCGCTAACGATGTTAGCGGTTCTTTTGTATAAACCACTATCATTAATCCCTGTTTCTAGCAACTACAAGCCCACTACTATCAGTCAATTCAGCAAACTCTTTTCTTTCTTCTGACATTAGAAAAGTTCCTGCAACATCAAAATGACCCCAAAGAATACCATAACAAATTCTATATTACTCAACAGCACACCATAAACCCGGTGCAGCAACAAGTATGCAAACGAATACTACTTCCACAGCAAGAAGCCATCCAACTGCACCCACCATCCAACTGAATTTAACAGAAAGAAGTTGTCTATAGTTAGGTTACAACCTTTCACTATTTAGCTGCTTATCGTGTTTCACTTTTAGGTATAGTAGTCCTCTACAAGACAAATGATCTTTAGTAGTCTACCTATTAGTTCTGCGTTCTTTTATCTAAATTCTATGCGGAGTACCTATGCAGAGGAGATTGTTCAAAATCACTAGTCTTTTGATCTGTTTCAGACTTCAACAAAGTAAGATATGGCTGAATGTTTAAGTGCTCATTTAATATAATAGTTATTGGTTTCGAATAAAAATATTATGGGAGGAATAGTGTCAAACCGGACAACAAGAAACTGAATTTATGTGCAATGTACAAGGAGAGTGACCCCCATCCACATCCAACATCAAGAGCGGTATTACCATCTTGTATTCCTGACCTCTCACAATATGAATCTAACATTTTTTTTCTCTGCACCATCTAGATTTGGCAGCTTGTGAGAAAAATAACAGCAACTGCAACCAAGAGGCAGAACAAATGAATGCATAACAAAAAAGTTAATTACCGATAATCAGCAGTTCAACAATGCACGTTTTTGTAGTTCTATTAGCATGCTACATTGTAAAAAAGAACACACCAATGTTTTTACTTGTACTTGAGATGTTTTCCTAGAACAAGCTTGAAAAAGGAAGTAGGGAGTTCATAGTGTTGCGATTTTGCTGTATCAGTTTGAATAGTTATAGGCATTTTTGTCAAAGTTGCAGGAGAAGATGTAGTTAACTAGTGCCTGATTGACCAACAGTCTCTCATCATATTACCAAGACTATCTCAAGTTTATTGACATTCAATCAGATAATACTTATGAATCTCTAAGATGGAATTAGTTATGTTCTTTTATCACCTCCCTAGTCTCTACCAGGCTACCACTCAAATCAATTGAAGATTGACATTTTAGGAAATACAATCATAAACCATTACTATTTGTGACAACTCTTTTCTGAACATCATAAACTAATTATTGCCAAAAAAAATTCCTTAAGCAAGAGGAAAAACAGGACCCTGTAAGAGATCGCGGGGATTAAAGGTACTAGGTGAAAGGTTAATTAGGAAACTAATTTATAGCCCTCCATAAATTTTCACCCTTCACATAAAATACTACTCTATAATCCTTCATACTAATTGCAAAATTATCTGAAGAAAGCAGACCAAAATTTAGTAAAACCAAAAAGAAAAAGTGCATAAACTTACTCTTTGATGATTTTTTTACTTCACATATAGATAAGAATAACAACTTACTAATTTGTAAAGTTCATTGTTCTAAAACCAGATTATACAACCCAATAGACTTCACACCAATAGCTAATCCACCTAAAGTTCCGACCCCTGGGATAGAGAAATTACGTATTTAGGGGTACACAAAAATTATGAAGTGAATTTTGCAGAAGAAACACTTACGTGCCGGAAGCTGCATATGTTTTCAACTCTGATATATTAAAAACTTGCAAATATCTAACACATCTACAGCTCCCTCTCACGTACTAACGGCAACTCCTACCAAACACAAAACACTTCAAAAGCCATTCTGCAACTCATAAAACCATCTCAAAATACGTTTTATCACTCTTCCTATAAGGGTAGTAGTTTTCCAGTATAACTAAGCTATTTGAGTAAAAAAAAAAAATGCTCAGGAAAAACAATGTACAAAATCAGAGAACAATTAAGCACAAAGGCATGCGAAAATCAAATTCATCTTTGAAATAAAGTAAACCCATTGAAATTGTAAAGAGAGGACATGTTAAACCCATCATTGAAAATCATCAAAATCCTAAATAGGCAAACCTTAAACGTAATTCAAGAAATTGGGCCAGAAATTTAATCGAAATAGCAAACCTTGTGAGAGTTTATGTATCTGTTTTACGGGATTATAGCAAACCTTCTCCGTCCTCTTCCTTCTTCGTGGTGGTGTTGCGAACCTCCTTCGTGGTGGTGTTGTGAACCTCTAAACCTTCTTCGTGGTGATGTTGCGAACCTCTAAACCCTCGAACTATGAATTGCAGACCCTCTAATCCCTCCACTTGCGAATGACAAACCCTCTAAACCCTAGAACTACGAATTGCGAATTGGTGTTTGCGATTTTCGAATTGATGCGAACATCATGAATTCCTCTCAGTCTCTCTCCTCTCTTGTGTTTTTAATTTCTGTTGTCAATTTTTTTTTCGGGTAACAATTCGAGCAGTTAGGGCTTGAAAATTTGGGGGAAAATAATTTTGGGCTTAAAAGTATGGGGTTTGAAATTTTGGGAAATAATGGGAGGGAAAAAAAGTAAAAAGTCTTGCGCCTACAGATATTTTATTTTACCGTTACATTAGCCTAGCAAGGCGTTGCATTAGATAATCTAATGCGACGGTTTATCACTACCGTTACTTTAGCCCAACTTTCAGGTGTGTTATGGAGGAAACCGTTGCATTAGCTCTATCTAATGCAACGGTTCTATGTGAGGTGTCGCATTAGGTTTTTCTAAACCGTCGCATTTGATTAGATAATTAGTATTTATATGTGTTTTATTCTCTAGTAACTAATTATCTTGCTTCTAAGTTCTTGTTAGTTTTTGTTATTACATTGCCTTGGGTTGTCACCATCAAAAAGGGAAAAATTATTGGGCTAGGTTTTGATGATGACAAACTAAAGTAATCAGCTAACGTAGTTTTCAAGTTATATGTGTGCAAGGATCATTAATGAAAGGTTGTGCTAACATCATCAATAATAGAGCTTACTGGAGGTTGATGATTGTGCGATACTTATAGCAATAAGCATAAAACCCAGAGCTGGAATTGCAGAGGAGTTCCTAAGGATGAACTCTACACAAGCTGAAAATTACAGAGTTCCTGCGGAGGAACTGGAACCTCCAGACGAGTTAGAGGAACTCTGAAATTGAAGGGCAGTTCCTGAGTGGGAATCAACAACGAGAAGTTCCAGAGGTGGAACAACCAATAACACGCGGAGCAGCATGGAACATAAATACAAAAAATAAGAGTTTGTTTTCTAGAATTCATGTAAGTATATAGTAGCTTGAAAGATTATGAAACAAGGTGCTGAAAGGAACTTGCAGGAACTGAATGTGGCCATAATAAGATAAAATAGATTTTCTCATAAATAAATTTTCTAACTAAGGTAGATTCTTGTTTAATTGTTTTCCTAATGAAATGATTTTGTAAAAAGAAAGTTGCGTTTTTGTCGTAAGAAAATAATATAAAGAGTGAAGTTTTGGAAATATATCTTCGATTCTATTTTAAAAAACTTATATTTTACCCAAGTATTTTATTTTCACAAATTTTCTTTCTTTGCTTTTTACTGCCTATTGCTAAGGAAAATTGGTTTAGAAAATACAGGCTTATTTGACCAAGCTTCCCACGTTTTCGCTTTATTTAGCTCCGAAACTCTCTTAGCCAAGGTTGTTCCTCCTCGGGAACTCTAGCCCAATTGCTTATACATAAACGAACACCATAAGGAAGTTTGTTAAGTCATCAACCAAAACTAAGGGTCAACATAATTGATGCCTAATCATTTTGATTTCTTCTCTAATTACAGTGACTACTCCCTCTACTTTTTATTGATATTATGTTTCACATTTTGCAAAGATCTTGTTGGGCCTGGAAAGTCCAACTTGTTGGGCCACATGACATTATATTTTGGCTTAGTCCGAATGGATTTGTTTTTGGATACCTTCCCAAAAACTCCATAGTCTCATACTAATGAAGTTAGGTGGACATTTATATGGAATGCAACTCTTCCTTATTCTTTACACATGAGACTTGGGTTGTCATCTTAACATATTTGATGTAACTTTTAATACAAATATCTTCACATCCTTACTAGCTATTCATTATTAATAGCGGTTGAGAAACTTATCGTGTCTAATCAAAGTGATATGTTTTCTCTTGTAGAACTATCGATATAGTATGGAATGGACAGGTCTGACTCTTAACTTGTTCAAAGTGATATACTTAATAGGGCCCCAAGATTTTTTAATTTTTTTTAAAAAAGGCCCCCCTAACGTTGTATAAGTACATTTTGTTGAGAGTTAATATATAAATTTAGTAGTAGCTTAGACGGTTGATTTTGACTACTTTTGAACCTTGAACACAAGGAGATCATGGGTTCTAATCCCAACACCTACCTTTATTTTTATTTCCAATCTCTTATATTTTATTTTAGATTATTCTCTTTTCTTAGGACCTAAATCACACTACTACCAACTTCTTCTTCTTCTTGCATAACATTTACTTCATCTATATCATTAAAGCGGAGTGGTGGTTAATGTGAGGGCTCCAAAATCCCAATACTTCTCTCTCAGCTACTCTCCCATTTTGATAACAATTGAAAAAGGCAAGGAGAATAATTGACTAAACAATAAAGAAAAAAGGAAAAAAAAAGTAATTAAATTGACAAACAAATAAAAAAAAAAGAAAAAAACAAGAAAAGTTACTAAATTGACAAACAAATGAAAACTAAAAGGGAAACAATAAATAATCGCAACCAATATCAATTAATAAAAAGCCTTATAATAATGATAATAATAATATATATGTTTTTAAAATAAGACAATTGTTAAAAGTTCAAGAATATTTTAGTGAATCTTATATGAAGTACATGGAATAGTGAAATTCATAGCTTTTAAAGAGAAGTATTATTTAAGGAAATTAGAATCACTTATATACTCTACAAAAACAATTCAACAACATAAAAACGTAATTAAAAAGTGGTGTTTTTATTTAGGGGATGAACACACTTGGGCTTGGTGCAGTACGAGATGAAACATAAACCAACCCGTAAAATACGGTATTTCATTTTTCCAAATCAAACTATATTACATGCACGTCAAACCAAACCACGTTTAAACGGTTTGGTGTTGTTTAGTTTTTGGTCAACAATTGTTTCTTTTTGTTAAAGTAGTTTGTAACATAAATGTTTAACTAAACACAATAAAAAAAAATGCTTGAGAAAATTAATACTCCATTCGTTCTTAAATATTAGTTCACTTTTGACTTTTTAGTCTGTTTCAACTCAATATTTAAACGTAAATGTCTCCAAATACGTATATTAAAGAAATATAAAATTTGATATTATTAAACTAGACGTTGATACTAACAAAACAAGATATCATATGAATACATTTTGAATTATGTATTGAAAAGAAATTAGAAGATTCTTTTCAATTGTAAATAGTGCCAAGATTCCAAAAGGGACTGATAATAAAAAACGAAAGAATAAATCACATAAATCAATACTAATACTTTTGAGTCGATGTATATTGGATATAATTCTTCGAAATAACATACAAGAATATTTTATGCATAAAATGATTTAATACGATTTGCGCGAGGTTTGGTTTGGTTTCAAATTTTTGAAAACGAAACCACAAAAATAAAATGATTTAATACGGTTTGCGCGAGGTTTGGTTTGGTTTCAAATTTTTGAAAAACCAAACCACAAGGTTTGGATTTCTTTTCCAAATCAATAAGCTAAAAGAGTTTGGTGTGGTATACACCAATTAAGCTCCCCAAACCCCTGAATTACTTAAAGAAGGAGACGAGAAATCATAAGATATGAGAAAAAGGTATTGGAGGTACTAGGTTCAGCATGTTTGTGAATTTCAAGCACTATTTGATTATTTTCTAGGAAATAAAATAAATTGAATCACTACCAAATGCAGCATATGCATGGAGGTGTTCAAAATACTTTTTCATTTGCAATTACTTATTCTTATCAAATAATTTGCAAGTTTGATTAACTTTTAGTTTTATCTTTAAGTGGAGGACATACTAAAAATGCTAAATGTATCATGTATGTTTTGTGAATCATATTTTGACTAAAGAATTAGGTTGCATGTCACTTGATTCTAGAAGTAAATCATATGCTTTATAACTGTATTTAATAGAAAGGCTAAGGTATCAGGGGAAGGTTGAACTTGCAATATATTCCACATGAATTTTAACATAAACCTTTTGGGATAGATTATTGCGCCCTTATGTATTCTCCTTTTTTATGGTATTTTAACTTTGTTGTAAAATTGATTGAAAAATGATATTTGAAGTTGTGTGTATTGTTGTTACTACCTCCGTTAGAAAATGATATTTACACTTTCGTTTTAGTCTGTTTCATAATATTCTTTACAGTAATCTTTATTCTATTTTCGGACATAAAACTTTACTATTTTATCCCTCTTACACCATAACATTTATCACTTTTCACTTACTTTCTATTAGTTAATTCATTGTTTCTTACACTCACCCACCTTTTTACACTACATCCCTTACTAGCTTTATCCATATTTTATTACATCCACCCACCGTTTTACACAATTTTCAAAAAAAATTTCTTAATATTTGCGCAAATAATAACTGTAAAGAACATTATAAAACGAAGGTAGTATTATGCTTCATATTAACTTAACATAACTACTTCTAATTATACTTTTATATATAGTTATCTCGGGACACATACTAGTTATTTTATCATAATTCTTCATTATTGTGCCTTAAAAGTTTATAGGGAAAAAAAATTTAAAAATTGATAGGGTCCTTTTTTTATAAGTAGCACATGCCCTCCATATTAGTTGGGCTGAGCCTGAGTACGGTGTATTAGTTACCTTCAATGTTAGTGATGGGCAATATTTTGAGCCACATAGATTTTTTTTTAAAACTAATGTCATACGTGCATTCCCTTTACAATATCAGCTCAAAAAAGTTAGGCCCAAAGTTTCGGTTTCAAGACTAGTAATACACACGACACCTAAATGAATAAACTAACATCAAAATAGCTACATTAATAATTTCGAATCTGTGGTATGCATATATATTTTATCGTATTGATGTCGTATGCTAATTATTAATGACATTGTTATTCTCCATATAAAAAAAAACAATTACTCTGTAGTTCATACTCAGTATTAAATAGCTGCTTTCGAACTTGATAAACGTAAACCGAATCCAAACTGGAATACACAAATCAATTAAGGTGCGTGATTAAGTTAGGGTCACCCGCGAAAACTTAACCCCAACTTCACAATGAAATCCACGTACTGCTAGTCCTCCTAATTTCATTTTCCACCCATTTGATACTGGAAAAGTTAATTAAGTCTTAGTTAGCACTTATTTATCTTAATATTTTTTAATTATTTATTTGGTCACTGAAAGATAGTCCGACCATATATAATAGTATAATACTAGTCCATGACATTCGGCCTGATTTAGTCATACAAAGAAAATCTTACCACAATTGTAGGAAATTAATCACACTCTTGCGCTTTGGTTGTCTCTTTTTTCTTGTTTGAAACATAATCCCTTAAATTAGTTGATTATAAATTACAAGAAAAATGATACCTTAATTAAATAAAAAAGTATACAACATATATTTAATCTATCCTATTCCTTCCCTTATTTTGTTATCAAAAAGTAGACAAAATGAGGACCTGCAAAATCAGCCTTCAAGTTTCCTTATCAATCTTCCTTTACACCTTACTCAGCACCCCTTGTTTATCCTCTAAGTTATGCAACCCTGACGACAAGGCGGCCCTCTTGCAATTCAGCCAACATTACTTTGGCAATATTTCTACTTATTGGAAATCGGATGATGCTGATGCTGATGCTGATGCTGATTGTTGTAAGGATTGGGAGGGTGTTAAATGTGACCGGCACACCAACCGTGTTACAACGCTTTCCCTTTCTAATGGTCAACTTTCTGGTGAGATCTCATCTGCCCTTGGTGACCTCCCTTACCTTAAAACACTTCACATTAGGAAACAACCTAACATTACTGGTACTATTCCTAATTCTATTGTCAAACTCCAAAATCTTAAATTCCTCCGCTTTGACTGGAATAACTTATCCGGTCCGGTTCCCTCGTTTTTGAGTCAATTAAAGAAACTACATTTCTTGGACCTGTCTTTTAACAGGTTTTCCGGTTCTATCCCACCTTCACTTTCTACCCTACCCGATCTCTACTCCCTACATTTGGACCGAAACCAACTCACCGGTTCAATCCCTGACAGTTTTGGGTCTTTTAAATTAACTAACATTTCTATATACTTATCACACAACAACTTGTCCGGTTCAATCCCAACCACGCTAGGAAGCGCACATATAATCGACTTCTCACGTAACAAACTAACCGGTGATGCGTCCTTTTTGTTTCGAAACAATAACATATCGAGAATTAATTTAGCAAGGAACTTGTTGGAGTTCAATATGACAAATGTGGAGTTTGGTTTTGGGTTGAATATTATTAACTTGAACCATAACAATATCTATGGCAGCATTCCGCTCTCTTTGGCAACGTTACCCCAATTGCAATCATTAAACGTAAGTTACAACCATTTGTGCGGTCCAATTCCTACCGGAGGGGGGTTCGTCAAGCTTGATCAATCTTCATACATTCACAACCGTTGCCTATGTGGTGTTCCGATGCCCCCTTGCATTTAATTCTTTTGCAACTTTCATAATCTACTTTAAGCATCAGATAATATTACACGGGCGCCCAAGAATATTACTCGTCTTTTTATTTTATTTTTAAATGTAGCATAACTTTCTAATGGTTTTGGACTTGATGCTTCATTTCTTCAGGGTCCATCAAACCACCTACAAAGTATTTCTTAATAATTTATATGAAAATTTTAATTAATATTGTATTCATCGGTGATTGTGATTTGGTCTACTTTGCGTTTTTCCTCCTCTAAAATCTATCTAATCTTCCATTTTATTGCCTAATACGTAGTACTACTTTCGTGTGATAAACATGTTTACGATTACTATTTGCACAAATATTAATACAAAAGTGAAAAAGTTGGTTCAATATAATAAAATATGGGTAAAGTAAGAGACAATTGTAAAAAGGTGGGTGAGTGTAAGAAAAAATTAATAAAATAAGAGAAAATGGGTGAAAATTGTAAATATTGAGCGCAAAAAGGATAAGGTAGTAAATTTTCATGTCCAAAAATAGAATAAATTAAGTATAAAAAACATTATAAAACAGATTAAAGCAGAAAGTGTAAAGATCATTTTGAAACAGAGATAGTATGTAGGTATGGAAAACAATATCTATACCTTGTTGTATTTAACTAAAAAGTAAAACCACAAATATTTAGATGACATGTGGTATCCCATTCTTTCATTCGTCAATTTAATTTTCCAATTGTTCCTTCTGTTGTTTGCTATAGTTTACAACTCCGACGCCTCTTTTACTTCATTTCTCTATTCAACATCAAATTACTATTTAATTCATATATTTATTCAATCTTTTTCACTTCATCTCTTTATTTAATACTTAATATTAATGCACCATTTTATTTTATTTTTATATATATTTTTTCAACCTTCAAATTTCATTTCTATTTAAATCATATATTTCCAATAAAATCACATGCCTCAAAAAATTACAACTTTAAAAGACGGTTAAACAACTACAAATCACCCGTTCTTAGAACGATCTCAAAATATAGTTATGTTTAATACGGAGTATATATATATAAAAGTATAAATTACTACTACCTTCTTTCCTTAAAGTTATTTGCACGGACTCCAATGCGCGCAATATTTGATCACTAATATAGTTGATTCTGTAAGTGAAATAATTAAAAAAAATTGATATTCTAAAAATACATACCGAGACCAATCTAACAAGATCTTACATGATAACGTTTTGAAGTATATAATAGTGAGCTTTTAACAGTTTAAGTTTTCATAGTTTAACTACTACAAAAACACCTTTGCGAGTCGCCCCTAAATTGCCTTTAGTGTCGTGAAGACGGGTTTAGGGCCTTTTCTTACTTCTTCCCTCAGAGATGTGTGGAAAGCATAAGTAAAATTGGACTAACTGTGGGCGACTTGTCTCTTTTTACCAGCTAATGGAGTAGCCATTCGATTTTACAAAACCGACAAAACTCGGTTGTTGTGATACGTGAGTACAAGCTTGTGAGACGACCCAAGCTCAAGGTATTTGACCACAACGACCTTAGGTTCCCTTGTGATTCGTGGTGTGGGAATCTCTCAACATACATCCATCGGAGTAGAGATTGAGGGTTCGGGGGAAATTTACTAATACGGGGAGTGTCACATATTAACCCATGGAGCGGTTCTTACTAGTTCAATGTAACGAAGACGAGACATGCGTTAAACTACATTACTAATCAGGATTGCTTTTAATGCACAAACATTAACTAACAATCGCTAAAGGTAATACAGATTAATTTAAGGTACCTAACAATAATCCATATTGTCCAAGGAATATCTTATTAGGCGTGATAAATAATCAGATTAAGTTTGACAAAGTTATAATGGTGATTAAAGCAATAAATCAGATCAAGGCACTTTACAATATAGTTTTGGCTATATTGCGGTTCTCATGAAACTAACCACTTGGCTTTAGTTCCTTTAATTCAACAAAATTTCCTCGACTTGACTAGACTCTTGGGCAGGATCCATGCTTAATTTGAGTGTTTATACCAGTAGAGTTCCGCTTAACAAGAATTAATTACGGCGGAACTACGAAGAATACCGACGGTCTTGAGTACTTGAACTTAGGCTTTAGAGCTTAGGGTTAGGCTTGTAGCTTGGGGATAGTATGAGAATTAATATCGTGCCTTTTACTCGGCTGATTTAGCCTCTATTTATAAGAAATAAGTACTGCTTAAAAATAGAAATTATCAGAATTTCAGGGACACTGAAAAGCAAGTTGGCGCAACAATGTATTCGCGCACAACACCTGAGCGTGAGAAATATCTCACACACAGGTGTTGGTGCCAGATGTTCTTTAGAGTTTGTTCTTGAGTTGAATTATAAGTGATACGCGAGATAATGTTTGCGCATGAATGATGGTCAATTTTCCTCTTTGAATCTTCAATCTGAAAACGTTAGCGTTTATGAACCCCAGACTTCAATGACGTTTACTTAGGTTTTAAAAAAATAAAAAGAACCCAAAATATAAAATTAAGTCCCTAAAAAAACCACATTGGTTCACTATTAAAAAAAAAACTCAAACCAAACCGGTTCATCATAAATAAATAAATAAAAACTCAAACCGGTTTACTAATAAATTAATAACTGAAACCGGTTCACTAAAAAGAAACTGAAACCAGTTGATTGGTTTTCCTTCAAAGTCAAAATAGTAGCTAGTGAAAAATATAATTTAAAATAGTCATTTTAGTAAATGAAATTATAAAGTAGCAAATTTGGTAAATAAAATTGTAAAAGTAGCCAGTTTGGTAAAAGATCCTTGTAAATATGTAACAAATATATTATGAAAAAAATTGGAACGGAAAAGTTAAATAATGAAAGGAGTCAGTCTACAACTCTACACCACTGGTCACCAGTGGTTTTTTGCTCCATACCCAAAGGTAAAATAGTATTTTCACTAAAGGCGTTGAATAGTCAAACAAAGTATAAAGTATCGGCAACAATGACAGTAATTAATACAACAATGACAATATATTTATGCAAACGGTGACAATCCTTATATAACACTTTGTATGCACACTTTTACCCATTCATTTAATATGCAACACTTTTACCCATTTATTTAAGTGCTCCCTTTACTTTTTCTATTTCATTTCATTTCTTTTTTTTTTGGGTAATTGTGACAGTATTTTAATACAACACAATGACCGTATATATACAACAATGACAATGCTTATATTATTGTTGACAATATATAACAAGTTAACAATACTTTTACACATTTATTTAAGAGTGAACCATCTTTTCAAATATATATATATATATTTTTTTTTTGGGTGGGTATGGATGATAAAACCGCTGGTGACCAGCGGTGTAGTCATCCTATAATGAAAGATGCTTAATTATGAAATGCAGGTAGTACACTTTGTGCAGATAGCACTCTTTAGTGGACTAAAAATTCCATAAATTGTGGCTGCAAGTGGCAACTAACTAAATACTCTAAATACTCCGTACATACATGGTTGATTTGAATTCGATAAAAATATTACTAACAAGCAATAATGGGAAACCTTAAGAATTTGTGTTTGGACAAACTTGAAGCTTTTGAACTAAGCTAAAAAAAATGCTCTCTAACAAGGAATCCTTAGAGAAAACCCCCTTGGCGAAGAATTCCACCACGGAAGAAAATGATCAATTGCATCGATCGAACAAGAAACCAAAACGAAAAATTACTCACATCATCTTCAATAGACAAGAGCAAGAAGAAATTAGGGATGAGGGTGCGATGGAAGAAGATATAGTCGTACCCCAAAACCCTAATTCTCCGGCAGGAATGGAAACCAGCAACGCTCAACAGGCACCACCCCGCTCCTTTAAGGACATGGTTCTGAAGGAAATAATGCCCTTGGTCCAAGTATGCATTCAATGTTAAGTCTAATAAATGCGGTTCAGTATTAATTAACAAGTTAATAATTCAGTGAGATCAAGTGAGCTGAATGCCTAGCTAGAGGCCGCTTCAGTTCAAGTGGAATTAATGATATTAATCCACAGCTTACTCTTGACTGAACCCGTAGGGTCACACAAATAGTACGTAAACGGATCAAGTATTTAATGGCATTAAATACTCCATCTATGGATATTCGGAATCGACGGATCTTGGTTTCAGTGGGAGCTGAGATCGTCACATGCAAGAAATGAATACTCCGGAAACGATGATATTGCCGGAAACGGAAATATGGATCGTATCGGAAATATAAATATTATCCAAGTCGTAGATGTTGCCGGAAACGGAAACATGGTACATATCGGGAAATATTATTGGAAATAGAAATATTGCCGGAATCGGAATTATTGCCGGAAACGGAAATATTGTCTGAATCGGAAATATTATCGGAATCAAAAAATAATTCCGGAAACGGAAATATTAAATATTTGTTCGAAACGGAAATTAATTCCGGAATCGGAAATGTTAAATATTGTTCATATCGGAAATGAATTCCGGAATCGGAAAATTAATCGGAAGCGCGTCGTACGAATTAGCATCGGACGAGCTTGCTAGACGAAGGCCCCCAGCACGAAGCCAGGCCCACGCCCAGCAAGGGAAACGCGCGCCACAACACGCCAGCCCAAGGCTGCGCCAGTCCCACCGCAAGGCAGGCCCAGCGCGCGCCCAAGGCTGCGGCAGTCGTGGGCTGCGTTGCTCGGGCTGTGCGCGCGCGCACATGGGGCCCCTCGTGGGCTGCTGTGCGTGCGTGTGTGTTTGTGTTCACATACGAAACCTAAAACGTACAGGATTCGTTTAATGATTAAATTCCTAATCCTATTTGATAAATTAATTAAATAAGAGTTTCATTAGGATTCTAATTTAATTAATTCGTATCCTAATAGGATTCCAATTCTCTTTCCATACCCCTATAAATATGTGGCCTGGGTTCACAATTTATAAGAAGTTTTCAAGTATTCAAAGTGAGTTTTTGAGAGAAAAATTCAGTCACATATCTTGCCTAAAAGTGCCGAAAATCATTAGTACCTTAAGGGCGATTCTAGTTGGTCAATCTTAAGGCGGATCCGGACGTGCTGTGGACTATCTACGGAGGGACGACACTTGGAGTCCTAAAGACTTGTTCTTGTTCGGTTCGGGCGCAGCTAGGGAAGGCACGCAACAAAGAGTATGCATCTAAACTATGCTATATGATTATGTGTAAATAATATGTATTCCTGGCTAAATGGTTTTTCCGCATGATTTATGAATTGTCATATGTATCATAACCTAACAGTGGTATCAGAGCCTCTTATTATTTTCATAATCTAAATTGCATGAACATGGTTAAATATTACAAATTTGCAAGAATTAAAAGGGGTGATTAATTTTCGTAATTGTTAATTAATTGCAAATTGCGTTTATTTAATTATACGTACGCAGTTTGTCGGCAGTTTCTTCGTTACTCATCCAAATCGAGTGATTTTTGTGTCAATTCCGCATGTAAAAGGCATTCTAAAATTTTGACAAAAAAAGTGTTTTTCTGCCGAACCCAGAATTCTCAAATTCGAAGCCTAACTATGACTTTTCGAAGGTTTTAGTTTTTCGAATGCAAAATTTCGTAAATTTAAGATGTTAAATTAAATATTTGCGATTCTTGTTGATAAATCTTGAATTTTTGATTGACCTACTGTATATGTTTAACAAGTTTGAATGCCTAACCTTGTTAATTATGCAATCTAATTTGTAATTATGATTAATTTGTTGAAAAATAGAATAATTTAGAATTAATTTGATTTTCATAATTAATTATAATTTAATTAGATACCTATGATTAAAAACCACCATAAAAATTGTAAATTTATGATAAATTTTAAATTTTTATGACCTAGACTTGAATCCATGTTAATCGGAAATCAATTGAATAATAAATTTTCGATTTTTCGCCCTAAAATTATGAAATTAATATTTTTTTTTTTTTTTTGAGAAAGTAATAAAAGATTATATTAATACCCAAATAGGTAGACACAACAAACAGCCAAAAGGCAACAAAGAAACAAACTATCTAACACATCCTAATTAGATATGCAAAAGCATCATGATCTTCCCAACTTGCCACCTTCTAGGAAGGGTTCAAGGAGGGAAGAAGAAATCATTTGCAGCATATCTAAACTAAACAAAACTGCCCCCTAAGTGTCTATCCAACCATGCTTTATCATTATTACTACATTTCTTAGGGATTACATTAACAATTCTAAGATAACAGGTTCTAAATACATGTTTCATCAAGGCCTTTGGGTGCAGTACAACTCTATTCCATACTGCATCATTCCTTTGCTTCCAAATTCCATATATCAACCCAACCAAGCAACTCTGAATCACCTTAGCTCTGAACCTGTTCCTGCCCTGATTACAAAGCTCCCTAACCACATTATGCAGATCTACAGCTCCTAATGCAAGCTGAAACTGACTTGCCAGCATTTCCAGACATGTCCTAGCATAAGGGCATCTGAAAAATAAATGATTATTGCTTTCCACTCCTCCACTGCAGAGCTGGCACTGGTCATCATCCACCACACCAAACTTCTTTAGCCTATCCCTTGACTGGAGCCTTTTCCAAGCTGCAAGCCAAGCAATAAATCTGAATTTAGGTATGTTAAACCTATTCCAAACCCACTCAGCCCAGTGTACTCTTTGTTTTTCCCCTCTCAGCCAAGCATAGCCACCTGCAGCTGTGTATTTCTTCCTATTGCAGTTCCACTGGCCATTGCTGTATCCATCTCTGAGCATGTCTTTCACCTTGCATAGTTGCTTCCAATACCAACTAGCATGGGGGGGAGGCACATATGACCTCCAGTCCCTGCCTCTCAAATAGATTTGATTAATCCACTTTACCCAAAGGTTGTCTTCCTTAGTTGCAATACTCCAAGTGTATTTGCCAAGCATAGCCAAGTTCCAGATTTTGCTGTTCTTGAGGCCCAGCCCCCCCTCGTTCTTTGGTCTGCACACCAGGTCCCAGGCAATAGGTGGAGCCTTTGTATAGTGAGCTTGACCTGCCCAAAGATAATTCCTACAAACTGACATAACCTGTTCAATGACTGCATTTGGAATAATGAACATGGAGGCCCAATAAGAATGCAAATTCAGCAACATAGAGTTCACAAGAAGGGTCCTACCAGAGTATGATAAGGTCCTAGTGCCCCATGATCTCAACCTAGCCACAATTTTATCAACCATAAAATCACAGTCTGATTTGGTAAGCTTCCTAGAATTAATTTTTACCCCTAAGTATCTGAAAGGGAGAGCTTCCTCAGCAAACTGAGACATATTCAGAATTTCCTCTTTAACAACAATATCCATATTACAAGCATACAAGGCTGACTTTCCTGAATTTGCAAGTAAACCAGAAGTTTTTGCAAAAGTAGCTAAAGCTCTGAGGTTAAGCATGACAGAAGTGGGCTCACCTTTGCAGAACAATATTAGATCATCAGCAAACACCAAGTGATTTAGCTTCAAACTCTTGCATCTGTAATGATATTGATACCCAGTCTGATTCCCAGCATACTTCAACAACCTTGACAGATACTCCATACAAATAACAAAAAGCAATGGGGACATGGGGTCCCCTTGCCTCAAACCTTTCTTTCCATTGAAAAAACCATGCATAGTACCATTAGTTTGCAAAGAGAATGAAGGAGTGGTGATGCATTCTTTGATCCATGTAATGAACTTGTCAGGAAACTGTAACTTTTGCAGCATTTCAACCATGAAATCCCAATTTACTGAATCATAAGCCTTTTTTATATCAATCTTCAGCATGCAGCTAGGAGGTGATGATTTCCTGCCATACAGACTCACCAAATCCTGAATGATACTGACATTGTGAACAATTTGCCTCCCTTCCAGGAAGCCAGACTGATTAGGTGAGATGATGCTGGGCAACACCAGCCTGAGCCTCTTGCAAATAAGCTTGGTAATACACTTGTATAGAATGTTGCAGCAGGCTATTGGCCTGAACTCTGTAACACTAGAAGGATGAGAAACTTTAGGTATGAGAGTTAGTTTGGTGCAATTCAGCTCCTTCAATAATCTACCAGTGGCAAAGAAATCCTTCACAGCTCTACATATCTCATCACCTATTATATGCCAGGAAGCCTTGAAAAAGGTACTATTATACCCATCAGGGCCTGGTGCCTTAGAGCCAGGGATTGAGAATAAGGCCTCTGTTATTTCCTTGTCAGTAAAGGTCTGAGTCAAAGCTGTAGCTTGATCTGAACTAACCACAGCCCCTAGATCAATGATGCATTGCTGCACTTCAACCCTCTCATTATCAGCAGACCCCAGTAACTTCAAATAATACTCTTCAAAGGCCTTTTGAACACTATCAGGATTATCAGCCATATTACCTTCCATGTCCTTGACTGCCAATACTCTTTTCTGAAATTTCCTGACCTTTAAAGCCCTGTGGAAGAACTTGGTGTTTTCATCACCCTCTTTTAGCCATTTCACTTTTGCTTTCTGAGCTAAAAAGCTTGTATAAGCCTTCTTGATACTCTGAAAATGGCTGGCTGCATCCCTCTCCAATTCTGAAGTCTGGCTATCTCTAGGGTTATGCTGCAAATCCTGCTGCAAATCCTCAAGTCTTCTTTTGGCTTCAAAGAATTGGTCTTCAATCAGGTTGTAGTGCTTTTTATTAAGTTCTCTGAATTTGCATTTGAGCTTCTTCATCTTCTTAACCACTTTATACATTGCCACACCATAACTGTCATCCTGCCACCCTTCCTCCACCATGCCTAGAAAATCAGGATGAAGAGTCCACATATCAAAGAACAAGAAGGGGTGCCTGCCCTGCTGTATAAAGTTGTCAAAGTGGATAGTTGCAGGTGAATGATCAAACATGCCCTCAGGGTGATAATGAGCATAGGAGTTAGGAAACTGATCCACCCACTGAGCATCTACCAGGCATCTGTCAATTTTACTGAAAACCCTACTTTCCCCATTTTGCTTATTATTCCAAGTGTACCTAGACCCTGTGTATGTAAGATCTAGAAGATTGCAAACAGCCACAGTGTCCTGGAAATCCTGGAGTTCAGCAAATACCACATCTCTGCCCACCCTGTCATCATAGTGCAAAGGGCTATTAAAATCCCCAGCAACCAGCCAGGCATCAGTGCCATGAGCAAAGCTACTCAAATCATTCCACAATGGTTTCCTATCTGCCTTATCATTAAATGCATAAACAGCAGTGAAACTGAACCTCAGCTTATAATTCAGATGATACACAGAACAATGGATGCACTGATCAGTAATCTTGTGAGGAGTGACTTTAAAATCCTGGTCTTGCCAAGCAATCAAAATCCTTCCCCCCTTATGCTTCTGAAAATTGGTTACAATGCACCAACCCTGAAAAACATTGGTATACAAATTATCAAATACTGCAGGCTTAAGTTTTGTTTCCACCAAGCATACTAGGCCTGCCTTCTGCTGCAAAAGGAAGTTGAACACTTCCTTTTGCTTCTGAGGTCTGTTAAGACCTATGACATTCCATATGAGGATGTTGTCCATGAGATACCATGTTGCCAACATCTATCTCAACTGGTTCCTGACCCTCAACTTCATCTTCAACTTGGATTAATTCAAATACATTTGATGTAGGCACTTTATTACCATGCTGGACAATTGCAGATTTAGCACCTTTTTTTGGCACTGTAAAACCCTGCATCTGCTGCTGATCTTCCTGTACATCCTTCTTCTCCTTATTCTCTGGCTGCTGCACAGCAGCTTTAGGCCTCCATACTTTTTGTACAGGCTTTTGGCCTTGCTCTTTCCTGCACTTGTCTTCTCCATACCCTATCATCTGGCACTTGGAACATTTGACTGGTATCCAGTCATACTGGATTGGTTGGACCATCAAAATGCCCTTCTCATTTTTGAATTGCAAAGTGTTAGGAAACTTACTAGTCATGTCCATTTCCACCAGGTACCTCGGGTACCCAACCCTTTCTCTATTAGTAGTGGCTTGATCAGCCTTAATGGGAAGCCCTAATGAGGTTAACAGTTTATCCAAACATCCCCAATATTTGAGAGGTAATCCTGGTAGTTGCACCCATATAGGAGCCTTTTGAAAATCAATAGGATTAAAGTCAATGCCATCATACCATTGCTTCAAAAAAACTGGTTTACCATCAAACATAAGGTAATGCATGTTTAAAGCTTTTTCCAGTGTTTCTTTGTTCAAAAAACGCACCATGAACATACTTCTCTTGACTGGGATGACTTTGTCAACGTTGAGATTCCCCCAAATCCTTCGACAATATCCATCAATCATCCCAACTTTAGGGTTAGCCCCATAAACATACATGACAACAGATAAGGACCAATAATCCAATTCATCAGCAATATCATCATCAGTTATCTCTATCACATTGCTAGCCTCGGCATCCAAGGTAGGTTCTGAAATTACCTCATTATTAGACGTTGAATCCACATTCATGGCTGGAGATTTGGCCGCGGATCCCTGTATAATCTCCTTCATCGAGTCCACCGGGGTTAGTAGGGCACCAGAGCCGACTTGATCATCAAGTTGGAATTTTGAAATTGCACTCATCGGCCCCGTAGATGGCTGCTGATCCCCCTGCGGTGTGCATGGCGATGAAACACCTTCATGCTGGTGGTTACTTTCCTGAACCGACGTACCATGCCTGCTGTTTTTGCTGTTTTTGCCATTCCCTTTCTTCTTCGCCATTCGCAGAAGAGAGAGAAGGGTTTCAAAAAACAATCTTACTGAAATTAATATTAATTTATTAATTTGTCATTAATTTTAAATATAAATTTTTTAAAATTTTATGCGATTCGTTCATATAACTTGCACGCACAAAGCAATGGACGCTACGTGTTACCCTTAAGGGGTGTTGTATAGTGCGGGCATATGACGACGAGCAAGGGAGCTCGTCGCCCATGCGGCACGAATGCAATGAGCAAGGGCATGGTGCACGAGCACAAGGCAGCAGCCCTGCCTTGTGTCGTGGGCTATGAGCAATGGACGAATGGGCATGGGCGAAGGCAAGGCACGGCAGTCGCGTGTGGGCAGCAAGCGAGCTGCGCCACAACGCGCACTGCCTCGCGCAAGCGCGCGCAGCGAGCGTAAGCTCGCGTGCCACGAGTGCTGCGCCCAGCGTCGATGCCGCGCGCAGCGAGTGCTGGCTCGCACCAAGCGAGCGCTAGCGAGCGCGCACAGCATGCGCTGGCGAGTGCACGAAGCGAGCGCTGGCCCGCGTGCAGCGAGCGCTAGCGAGCGAACGCAGTGAGCGATGGCTCGCGTGCATCGAGCGCTGGCGCGCGCGCAGCGAGCACCAGCTCGCGCGAGGGCTTGCGAAGGGTAGAAGCAGCAGCTATGCGACGCAGCGCATGGGCTGCGCGCACATGGCCAGCGATGGCTGTGTGCGTGTGGCCCATGGGCGTGCGATGCGTAGGGTGTTTGCGTTGCGATTAGATCGTTTTGAATGTTTAATTTGAAATTTTCAGTTTACGTAATTTTAATTAATTTTAAAATTAATAATTTAAATTATTTTCATGGATTTTAATTTTGAATATTGTAATTATATTAAATTTTTATTTATTCTAATTATTTTACTAAAATTAAAATCATGAATTAATTTAAATACGACTTAAATTAAATTAAACTTTTGGAGTCAATTATAAATTTATATGAGCTTTAAATTTTAATTAAATTTGTATGTTTCCGGTTAGACTAGAAATACATTTTATGTTTAAAATTAGTAAAGCATATGAATTTATTGGTTTGAGTGGGAGCCCTTTTTAGTCATAAACTCTTGATTAGGTCTACAAATCCTTAAGGTTAAAACAACTTGATTAGAATTAATAAGGACTGAATAATTGGTAGATTATTGGTGCCCTTGATTAATTGCTGCAAATGTTTACGTGATGCATAATGTGTTTTACTAACCAGCTATGTGGGCCATTCATGATAATGAATGGGTGAATGGTATATATTGTATATGTACTGTTTTGCAGGTTATGAAGTGACTAGTATGGCCCAAATAGGATAGAAAATATGGTCTGCGTACCATTAATTTGAATGTAATTGGTCTAAAGTACCAAAGTTGTTTTTCAATTCAAATATGGTCTGCGTACCATCAAATAGTTGTAATTAGTTTTAATTATAGCTTATCCTATTTGAAGAAAATGGTGCCTCCCACGGAGATTTTCAAGACGGACTTTGAAGTTAAAGCTTCAAGATGAAGTCGGGCCATACTAGATCACATTTATCTTATGCATGTTTTAAGTTATTTATTGCTTTTAAATATGTCTTAAAATGCATGAGATTAAAAGCTTGATTATGTTGCATGATTAAGGATTTTAGTTCACTTAAAATCTAACCAACATAGTAAGAGCCTTAAGTTCCAAACTTAAAAAATTGAGTTATAAGGTGCCATGCCAAAATGTACACTTGCTTGGATATCCTTTACATCAATCTAGTAATAGTTTTCGCTCAGCGAGGTGTTACTTATTGGTCCTAAAGGGGCAAGGTACACAAATAATTGTGAGTACATGTTAGTTTTGGTGAAACTCAACGATATAAGTAAGGAGTCCTTTTATGTCGTGGCAAAATCGATAGGTTTACCTAATAAGTTCTTAGACGTACCTATCAACCAAGAATAGTTTCTAGACTATTAGCAAAAGGCTTTTGCTTACCTAAGATGTTTTAGGATTAAGTCGACAAACTGTGCTTAGTTCTTCAATGATTTTAGGATCTTGGAATCATTTTATTCACACCTGCCGGAACACATAACTTGAATAAAATGCTTAATAAACATTGAATTATGCATGTATGCTAGAATTTGAGTTTATTAAGAGAAACTGTGAATGGTTACTTATTTGTTTATTCTTTTCAATTGTAGTTTTTAATATGGCAAACAACAATTCATTCAACATTCGATCAATTCTCGAAAAGGAGAAGTTGAACGGGAAAAACTTCCTTGACTGGCAAAGGAACTTGCAAATAGTTCTTATGCAGGAAGAAAAGGAGTATGTCCTAGAAGAGGCGATGCCCGAAGCCGCAGGCGACGGGGTCACTCAGGCAGCCCTCAATCGTTGGATTGATGCCAACAAGGATGTGAAATGTCTAATGCTCGCCACCATGAGTGCGGATCTGCAGAAAACGTTCATCAACTCAGATGCTTTTACAATCATCAGTGAGTTGAAGAACATGTTCCAAGATCTGGCTCGAGTCGAAAGATTCGAGACTCATAGGCAAATTCTTGAGACCAAGCTTAAGAAAGGCGAGCCCGTAAGTCCACATGTTCTCAAAATGATTGGACTCATTGAGAATATGAGTCGGCTGGATCAGCAATTTTCTCAGGAAATGGCTATAGACACCATCCTCCATTCTCTTCATAGCGGGTATGATCAGTTCAAACTGAACTACAGTATGAATAGTCTGGACAAAACGCTCACTGAGCTTCACGGTATGCTGAAGACCGCTGAAAAGACGCTCAAAAGTGATAAGCAGGATGTGCTTATTGTGCGTGGGGGCAAGTTCAACAAATCTGGAAAGAAGAGGAATGCTAAGAAAGGTGGCAACAAGGCCAGCCCAACTAAGCAAACTGGCGCCAAATCTGTAAAGAGGAAGGTCAGTCAACCCACTTCTGAATCCGAATGCTTCTACTGCAAGAAGAAGGGGCATTGGAAGAGAGATTGGTTGAAGCTAAAGGAAGATCAGAAGAACGGAACAGTCGTTCTATCTTCAGGTATTTTCGTTATAGACTGTATACTTGCTAATTCAACTTCTTGGGTATTAGATACAGGTTGTGGCTCACACTTATGTTCCAATCCACAGGAACTAAGAAGAAGTAGAAAGTTAAGCAAGGGTGAAGTCGACCTACGAGTGGGAAATGGAGCACGGATTGCTGCATTAGCTGTAGGAACTTACTATTTGTCGTTGCCCTCCGGGCTAGTTTTGGAACTGGAAGAATGTTTCCATGTTCCAAGTCTTACTAAAAACATCATTTCAGTTTCTTGCTTAGATGCTAAGGGATTTTCCTTTTTAATAAAAGAAAATAGTTGTTCGTTTTATTTTAAAGAGATGTTTTATGGATATGCTAGATTAGTCAATGGACTTTATTTATTAGATCACGACAAACAAGTATATAACATAAATACCAAAAAGGCCAAAAAGGATGATTCAGATCTCACCTATCTGTGGCATTGTCGATTAGGCCATATAAACTTGAAACTCTTAGAAAGACTTCAAAAGGAAGGAATTCTAGA